>NC_064861.1:86725301-87030862 GCF_024139225.1 Suncus etruscus | reverse complement strand
GGAGATTCCTTCAAAAACTGGAAATCGAGCTCCCATATGATCCAGCTATACCACTCCTAGGAATATACCCTAGGAACACAAAAATACAGTACAAAAACCCTTCCTTACACCTATATTCATTGCAGCACTATTTACCATAGCAAGACTCTGGAAACAACCAAGATGCCCTTCAACAGATGAATGGCTAAAGAAACTGTGGTACATATACACAATGGAATATTATGCAGCTGTCAGGAGAGATGAAGTCATGAAATTTTCCTATACATGGATGTATACGGAATCTATTATGCTGAGTGAAATAAGTCAGAGAGAGAGAGAAAAACGCAGAATGGTCTCACTCATCTATGGGTTTTAAGAGAAATGAAAGACATTCTTGCAATAATAATTTCCAGACACAAAAGTGAAAAGAGCTGGATGTTCTAGCTCACCATAGGAAGCTCACCACAAAGAGTGATGAGTTTAGTTAGAGAAATAACTACATTTTGATTTTTCCTTATAATGAGAATGTATGAGGGAAATGGAGAGCCTGTTTAGAGTACAGGCGGGGGTTGGGTGGGTAGGAGGGAGACTTGGACATTGGTGATGGGAATGTTGCACTGGTGATGGGTGGTGTTCTTTACATGACTGAAACCCAAAAACAATCATGTATGTAATCAAGGTGTTTAAATAAAAAAAAAAGAAAAGAAATAAGAGCTCTAAATGAAAAAAATAAGAAGATTTGGGGCTACTAGACTTATATAGAGCCCTCCATACCCAGAAAGCAGAATACACATTCTTCTCAAGCCCACATGGAACCTTCTCCAGAATAGACCATGTCTTAGGATACAAAGCCAACCTATCTAAGACCACAAAGGTAAGGATCATTAGAAGTACCCTTTCAGATCACTATGCAACAGAGTTCAAAATTCACATCAAGAAGAAGCAATGGAGAAAAACTAGTACCTGGATATTAAAAAACATGCTGCTCAACAACATCTGGATCAAAGAAAAACTCAAGGAAGAAATAAAAAGATTCCTTGAGACAAATGACAATGAAGAGACAACATGTAAAAATTAGTGGGACACAGCAAAAGCAGTAATTAGGGGCAAACTCATAGCAATACAGGCCTATGTCAAGAAACAGGAAAATAACAAAGCCAACAGTTTAAAAGATCAACTCAAAGAATTGGAACAACAGCAACAGAGAAATCCAACCACAACCAGAAGGCAAGAAATAATAAAAACCAGAGCAGAAATAGACAACATAGAAACTAAGAAAACAATACAAAAAATCAATGAGACCAGGAGGTGGTTTTTCGAAAAAAAAAATAAACAAGATAGACAAACCCCTAGCAAAACTCAACCAAAAAAATCGGGAAAACACCCAAATCAGTAGGATCCCAAATGAAAGGGGAGAGATTACAACAGAACCCAAAAAAATACAACATATCATGAGATCATATTATGAACAACTATACTCAGCTAAGCTAGTGAACCCAGTAGAAATCGACAGATTCTTGGAAAAACACCCTCTTCCAAGACTGGAAAAGGAAGATCTAGAAAGCCTAAACAGACCAATCACCTCAGAGAAATTGAAGATTAATTAAAAAACTCCCAAAAAACAAAAGCCACCCAGATGATTTACAGGTGAATTCTATCAAGCATTCCAAGAAGACTTACTACCAATTTTCCATAGGCTCTACCAAACCATAGAAAAAACAGGAATCCTCCCTAACTCCTTCTATGAGGCAAATATCACACTCATTCCCAAAGATGGCAAAGACACCACCAAGAAAGAAAACTACAGACCAATCTCACTAATGAACATAGATGCTCAACAAAATCTTAGCAAACCGAATCCAGCACTTAATCAAAAAGATCATACATCATGACCAGGTGGGATTTATACCAGGAAGGAATGCAAGGTTGGTTCAACATACGCAAATCAATCAACATTATACATCACATCAACATAAAGAAAGACAAAAACTACATGATCATATCAATCGATGCAGAGAAGGCGTTTGACAAAATCCAACACCCTTTCATGTTAAAGACACTCAGCAAAATAGGGTTAGAAGGAACCTTCCTCAAGATAGTTACAGCTATGTATGAAATGCCCACAGCCAATATTATACTTAATGGCGAGAAACTAGAAGCATTCCCACTGAGGTCAGGAACTACGCAAGGCTGTTCATTCTCCCCACTCTTATTCAATATAACCTTAGAAGTCCTAGCAATAGCAATCCGACAAGAGAAGGGAATCAAAGGAATCCAAATTGGGAAAGAGGAACACAAACTATCTCTATTTGCAGACGATATGATAATATACATTGAAAACCCTAAGGGGTCCACAGTAAAACTCCTAGAAAAAATTAACCAATACAGCAAAGTGGTTGGATACAAAGTCAATACACAAAAGACAGTAGCGTTTCTATATACAAACAACGAAGTCGAGGAGAAAGAGATTAAAAGTACAATTCCATTTAAAATAATATCAAAAAATATCAGGTACCTAGGAATCAATCGTACAAGGGAAGTGAAAGACCTATACCAGGAAAACTTCAAAACACTTCAGAAAGAAATTGAAGTCGATCTAAAGAAATGGAAGAACATCCCATGCTCATGGATAGGTAGAATTAACATAGTCAAAATGACTATCCTATCCAAAATACTCTGTAAATTTAATGCAATCCCTATCCAAATCCAGACACCATTCTTTAAAGAAATAGAACAATCAATCACAAAATTCATCTGGAACCACAAAAGACCCAGGATAGCCAAACACATACTGAAAAACAAGAAGCTGGATGGCATCTCCTTACCTAACTTGAAACTATACTATAAAGCCATAGTAATCAAAACAGCATGGTACTGGAACAGAGAAAGGACCTCAGACCAGTGGGTCAGAACAGAATTCCCAGACATAAACCCCAAGATATACAGCCAACTAATATTTGATAAAAGAGGCAAGAACCTGAAATGGAACAAAGAAAATCTATTCAACAAATGGTGTTGGTACAACTGGAAAACCACATGTACGGAAGGGAAGATCGACACATACCTCACCCCTTATACAAAAGTCAACTAAAAATGGATCAAAGATCTTGAAATCAGACCCGAATCTATAAAGTTTATCAAGAATAAAATAGGCAGAACACTCGAAGACCTATATATCAAAAAATCCTCAAGAATGGAGCACCAATGGCAAGAACTTTAGCATCAAACATAAACAAATGGGACTACATCAAACTAAAAAGCTTCTGCATGGTGAAAGAAACCCTACTTAACGCAAGAAGACAGTTAACAGAATGGGAAAAAATCTTTTCACTCGACATATCAGATAAAGGGCTGATATATAGAACATACAAATCACTCAGAAAATTGAGCCCCCCAAAACCAAATAAAGCCATAAAAATGGGGAGATGAAATGCATAGACACTTCTCTGAGGAAGACAGAAGGATGGCCAATAAACACATGAAAACATGCTATCCTTCACTCATCATCAGAGAGATCCAAATCAAGACAACAATGAGATACAACCTTACACCAGTGAGGACGGCTCACATCAAAAATAATGGGAACAATCTTTGTTGGTGGGGATGTGGTATGAAGGGTACTCTCATCCACTGCTAGTGGGAATGCCCCCTAGTCCAACACCTATGGAGAACAGTCTGGAGAGTACTCAAAGAACTCAGAATTGAGCTGCCATTTGACCCAGCAATTGCTCTCCTAGGCATATACCCCCAAGTTGGAAGGACATTCATTCCAAACTACGTGTGTACCCCACTATTTATCGCAGCATTCAGTATAATAGCCAAGTCTTGGAACCAAGCTCGATGCCCAACAACAGATGAATGGATCCTTAATATGTGGTACCTATACACAATGGAATATTACATGGCAGGCAGAAATGATACAATCACAGAATTTGCAGCAACGTGGATGGACCTAGATCATATTATATTAAACGAAGTAAGTCAGAAGACAAAAAGATATACACAGAATGGTAGCACTATTCTGAAGCACCTGGAACATACATCTTATACACAACTAATAGTTAACAATCAAATAACAGGTTTTAACAGGGTAGAAACTCCAAACACTGTAATAGTCAACATATACTCAGGAGTAGTGCCCAAAATACTTGAAAAAGGAACAATGCAAACTCTTGACTACACATTATACCACAAAGAAAACAGCAACACCAGTAACAGCAACATAGAGAAAACAGGTATGTAATCAGCCTTCTACAACAAAGGCCCACAATAATCCCTTAAAGATTGTATACAGGAACACAGGAAAAGAACACCATGGGAAATCACTGACTTCAATGGAAACATCCCATAACACTATGTTTTAATGCCTTTATCTTACTATATTTAAAATAACATCTCAGCTTTTATGTCCACAGGCGTCCTTGGATACAAAGGGCAGACAAACTAAGATGGCAGCTCGGGATACCACACGAGATACCATACCTAGCTTGCACTACGAGATGGCCCTGAGAAAACTCTTTAACATACACTTTATCTCTAGGTTATACCTTCTTTTAGGAGTTGAAACACGTGACCAGTCAGACCACCGAAGCAGTAACTGCAATGTACAGACTTAAACTACAGGCTCTATTCTTCGAACACATTCAAGCAAACTAGCATTCCCTTGCTATTCTCTCCTCTCTTCTCACTACTTTCTTTTTTATTTTATTTTTTTCTTTTATATTCTTCTCTTTTCTTTTTTCCTTTTCTCTTCTCCCTTTCTTTATAATGTATTTTCTCTTTTCTCCCTTCCTACCCCTTTCATATACCTTCCCCTTCCCCCTTTGGAAATCCAACTATCCCTTCACCTCTCAATCCCATCCAGACCTCCCGCCATATTAAATCTCTCCACCCTCAGTCCTTAATCTATAAGGCATCAAGATTGACCCCAACGAACCAGTACCCAGCACCCAGGCGAGGGGACACCCAGTCAAAGCCACACCTCGTCTCCTGCAAGAAAAGGCAGCCAACTACCCTACGGACTCATGCTGTGCAGCCCTCCCTACCAACTCCCCCTAACGTGGACTGTTAATTGAAACCGAACTTAGGTCCAAAAGTATCCCCAATGCAAGAAATCTTCCAAGACCTCCCTGCCGCAAATCTTTTGCCAATCTGAAGAAGGTCAGGGGATGTGATGGAAAGACGCCTGGGAACCCACACATCACAAGAAAAACCCAAAAGACAATGGAAAAACCTGTGCTTCCATCATAAGCATAAGACCTGTATTACACAACCTCTTTACCTGCTTTTCCCCAAATGTAAGGTACTCTTTTGCATCACTTTGGTCCTTTAAATACTTTGCTCTCTCATTTAAAAAAAAAAGTCTGTCCTACATATACATATGTAAGCACATACATTTTTATTCCTTATTTTTCCTTTTTTTTAATCTTTTTTGGGTATGTAGCCTATTTCTCTTTTCCCCTTTGACCATCCCCAAATGCACCGACAATATAATGTACCACCATTTCCCCCTGCAAAGGCACACTAAAAAAGGGGAAATCTTACATATAAAAAAACAGCTCTTATCTACTAGAGATAGGAGCTCATAGCTATTTACAATACAGGGATATCTCCTACCTTGAGAATATGTCATGTGGAATCAACTTAGACCTCAGGTGATTAGATACCATCCGTCCAGCCTTGAACCCTGGATCCCAGACATAGAAACGGCACAGTTCTTCACAACTGCTGCAGGAAACAAATCCCATCCGGGACAGCCATAATACCAACAAGTGCCAGCTCTAATATGATATCCTGACAATGAGAAAAATGGGAACAACTTGACCTAAGTGCAGGTTATCCTACCTTACCAGCTAACGACAAGACAAAATCAGAAGACTTGTCACCCTTTGGTAGGTCCAAAAGCCAAGATTGCGATTTACAGATGACTGGCTGCTGGAACCATGACCAGACTGTATACAGCCTGGGACCAATAAAAAAGCCCTAGTCTAGGGTTTGAACTACGACCTGCACAATAAACATGATCCCCAGTTCCAAAGGTCTGGCAGAGACCATTGTAACGGAATGGGGCTTCTGGAAGCACAAAGAAAGACGCTATCCTAGGTGCCATCCTAGGTTCAGTGCAAAGACCAAGATCACCAACCACAGAAGATGGATTACAATGACACTGAGGGAACAGAACTTCTAGAACCACAAATACTGACTTCATCATAAGTCACACCCCTGGACCTGTGCAGATACTGAGATCTCTAGACACAGAGGCATGATTGTATCACTCAGGACAGAGCAGAAGTCTTCCAAACACCACAAAAGCACCACCGGGAGAGTAAATGATCCTGAACAGAGTCTGTAGTTAATCCCATAACAATATACTCCAAGGACGAAGAAATCCCATATCTCTTAGGCCAAGTGAATTCCTTTTCGAATGACCCCAATAATTACTGTGCCAGGGCAGGAGGGAAAAAAACAAACAAAAAAAAACAACAAGCACAAAACATTGTTTATTTTTATATATTATTTTATCTTCATTTATTATTATTATTTTTATTTACCTATCTAATTTGGTCAATTTCTCTGTTTGGGTGTGATTATTGAATTTGTTGTCCCCAGTTAGACTTATTTTTTCTCTTCCTTTATGTTCTTTCTTTATGTGCTATGCCATGTTTCTTATATCAAGACCATGGAGTGATTTTTTTTTTGTGGTGCTTATCGTTATTGTTGGCGTCCTCACTGGATATTTGATACTTCTTTTTGTACTAGTGGAGTGTTTCACCTTCTTTTTCTCCTTCGTCTCTCAAATTGATGATGAGAGCCTCTAGAAGAATTCTGCTTATTTTTGGTTTATTAGACTTTTACTTTTATTTCTCTTTTCAAACAAAACCACATAACTTGAACTAGCTAGTCCTGCCCCCCAGTTAGAGGGGGAAATAAGGGAGGCACCAGGACCAAACAGGTGCAAGACTACTAAGTAGTAGGCTAGATACAGAGGGGACCACATATTCTAGCAACCCTGGGGGTGAGGGAAGAGGATATGGGAGTTCGGACAAAAACGGAGGTATAGGGAGGACAATTTGGTGATGGGAATCCCCCTGATTTTATGTAAATATGTACCTAAAATATTATTGTCAACAATATGTAAGCCACTATGATCAAAATAAAAATTATATTAAAAAAACCTCAATTCTTAAAATTCGTTGATTCCGTCAGCTTTCTGTCATATCCTTGCCTCTTCCTTATTCTGCCAAGTGTGTTAACTCATTTCTGGACTCTCTGCAGCTGTCCCAGTGCTTCCTGTAAAACACATCTTTATTTCTAAACAATTTCTAGCTTATCTATTTTTCAAATAAAATGGGTAAAAAGAGACCTTATGCCTCTTCCAAATAGAATTCTTTAGAAAAAAAGAAAATCAATTGAGTTGGTATTCAGAATAGAAAACCTTCAAGCATAGGCCCATCTCACTGGAAATCTGTAGGCATCACTAACATTGTATAGGGCATCACTAATACTTCAATAGAGTTTAGTGTTCAGATACTGCTAAGGAAGGCAAGGAGGCATAACACAGGGAGACCAGATTTATTTTCATTTTTGCTTAGCAAACTGCAGAAAGCAGAATGTCTCTTATACCCACATCCAAAACATTCAAACACAAACACACCCTACATATTTGGAAGATATCCTCATTCCACTCTATCTAGAACAAGACATAAAGAGAAAGGGAATACAAGATTCAGGACCAAGTAACTAGACTCCAGTCAGTTACAGGCATAACTATGAGGAAGAAAGGTTAGATGCAGGTCTCATTCAAGTCATAATTCTCGGTACTACTGCCCTCTGCCCCGAGCAGCAATGTGGGGCTAGAACATGATCCTGGTATCTCGCAGTGGGAGTCGCTGGTTGAATGTTAATTAACTGCCCAAAAGTGATGGACATGGAATCGTTCAGTCCCTCTCCCTACCCAGATTTCCTTGGGATAAGGAAAATCAAAGCAATGTCTCCAACTCTATGATTTTACACTCTTTTCCTATTATAAAAATGATAGAAAGAATGGGCAGTGGGCACTCAGTAGGGGGCTGTTGTATCCTGGGTGCTATTACTTTTGAGGTGCAGAAGCTTCAAAGTTTAATATATTCCCATCTGTTAATCTCTGCTTTCACTTGCTTGGATAGTACAGTTTCCTCTTTGAAGATGCCTGTAGTCTCAATGACCTGGAGTGTTTTACCTATGTGTTGTTCTATGTATCTTATGGTTTCGGGTCTGATATCGAGGTCTTTCATCCACTTGGATTTAACCATCCTACATGATATTAGCTGGGGGTCTAAGTTCAATTTTTTGCAAGTGACTAGCCAGTTTTGCCAACACCACTTGTTGAAGAGGCTTTCTTTGTTCCATTTAGGATTTCTTGCTCCATTATCAAATATTAGGTGATTGTATGTCTGGGGAACATTCTCTGAGTATTCAAGCCTATTCCACTGATCTGAGGGCCTGTCTTTATTCCAATACCATGCTATATTGATAACTATTGCTTTGTAGAAAAGTTTAAAGTTGGGGAAAGTAATTCCTCCATATTCTTTTTCCCAATGATTGCTTTAGCTATTCTAGGGAGTTTGTTGTTCCAAATGAATTTCAAAAGTGCCTGATCCACTTCTTTGAAGAATGTCATGGCTATCTTTAGAGGGATCGCATAAAATCTGTACAATGCTTTGGGGAGTCTTGCCATTTTGATGATGTTAAGCCTGCCAATCCATAAGCAGGGTATGTGTTTCCATTTCCGCATGTCATCTCTTATTTCTTGGAGCAGAGTTTTATAGTTTTCTTTGTATAGGTCCTTCACATTTTTAGTCAAGTTGATTCCAAGATATTTGAGTTTGTGTGGCACTATTGTAAATGGGATTATTTTCTTAATGTCCATTTCTTCCTTATTACTATTGGTGTATAGAAAGGCCATTGATTTTTGTGTGTTAATTTTGTAACCTGCCACCTTGCTATATGAGTCTATTGTTTCTAGAAGCTTTTTCATAGAGACTTCAGGGTTTTCTAGGTAGAGTATCATGTCATCTGCAAACAGCGAGAGCTTGACTTCTTCATTTCCTATCTGGATTCCCTTGATATCTTTTTCTTGCCTAATCACTATAGCAAGTACTTCCAGAGCTATGTTGAATAGGAGTGGTGAGAAAGGATAACCTTGTCTTGTGCCAGAATTTAGAGGAAAGGCTTTCAGTTTTTCTCCATTGAGGAAAATATTTGCCTCTGGCTTGTGGTAGATGGCCTTAACCACATTGAGAAAGGTTCCTTCCATCCCTGTCTTGCTGAGAGTTTTGATCAAGAATGGGTGTTGGACCTTATCAAATGCTTTCTCTGCATCTATTGATATGATCATTTGGTTTTTATTTTTCTTGTTGTTGATGTTGTGTATTATGTTGATAGATTTATGGATGTTAAACCATCCTTGCAATCCTGGGATGAAACCTAATTGATCACAGTGGATAATCTTCTTAATGAGGCACTGAATCCCATTTGCCAGTATTTTGTTGAGGATCTTTGCATCTGCATTCATCAGCAATATTGGTCTGTAATTTTCTTTCTTCATAGCATCTCTGTCTGGTTTAGGTATCAAGGTGATGTTGGCTTCATAAAAGCTATTTGGAAGTGTTTCCATTTGTTCAATTTCATGAAAGATTCTTGCCAGGATTGGTAGTAGTTCCTCTTGGAAAGTTTGAAAGAATTCATTAGTCAATCCATCTGGGCCTGGGCTTTTGTTTTTGGGCAGACATTTGATTACCATTTTAATTTCATCAATAGTGATGAGGGTGTTTAGATATGCTACATCCTCTTCCTTCAACCTTGGAAGATTATAAGAGTCCAAGAATTTATCCATTTCTTCCAGGTTCTCATTTTTAATGGCGTAGAGTTTCTCAAAGTTGTTTCTAATTACCCTTTGATTCTCTGCCATATCAGTAGTGATCTCTCCTTTTTCATTCCTAATATGAGTTATCAAGTTTTTCTCTCTCTCTTTTTTTTTGTTAGTTTTGCCAGTGGTCTATCAATCTTGTTTATTTTTTTTAAAGAACCAACTTCTGCTTTCGTTGATCTTTCACATTGTTTTCTTGGGTTTCCACTTCGTTGATTTCTGCTCTAAGCTTAGTTATTTCCTTCTGTCTCCCTATTTTTGGGTCCTTTAGTTGAGCACTTTCTAGTTCTATTAGCTGTGTCATTAAACTACTCAGGTAAGCCCCTTCTTACTTCCCGATATGTTCTTGCAAAGCTATAAATTTTCCTCTCAGTACTGCTTTTGCTGTGTCCCATAAGTTCTGATAGTTTGTGTCTTTATTGTCATTTGTTTCCAGGAAACTTTTGATTTCCTCCTTGATTTCATCTCGAACCCACTGATTATTCAGTATGAGGTTGTTTAACTTCCAAGTGTTAAAGTTTTTCTTCTGTGTCCCTTTGGAATTCACAAATAATTTCAGAGCCTTGTGATCAGCGAAGGTAGTCTGCAAAATTTCTATCCTCTTGATATTATGGAGGTATGTTTTATGTGCCAGCATGTAGTCTATCCTGGAGAATGTCCCATGTACATTGGAGAAGAATGTGTATTCAGGTTTCTGGGGATGGAGTGTCCTATATCTATCCACTAGGCCTCTTTCTTCCATTTCTTTCCTCAGGTCTAGTATATTCTTGTTGAGTTTCAGTCTGATTGACCTATCCAGTGTTGACAAAGCCGTGTTGAGATCCCCCACAATTATTGTATTGTTATTGATTTTATTTTTCAGATTTGTCAACAGATGTCTTAAATATTTTGCTGGCCCCTCATTCGGTGCATATATGTTTAGGAGAGTGATTTCTTTCTGCTCTACATACCCCTTGATTAAGATAAAATGTCCATCTTTGTCCTTTACAATCTTTCTGAGTATAAAGTTTGCATTATCTGATATTAGTATGGCCACTCCAGCTTTTTTATGGGTATTGTTTTCTTGTATAATTTTTCTCCAGCCTTTTAATTTGAGTCTATGTTTGTTCTGACTATTCAGGTGCATTTCTTTTAGGCAGCAGAAGGTTGGATTTAGTGTTTTAATCCATTTAGCCACTCTGTGTCTATTTTTTTTTATTTTTTTCTCTTTATTTGTATATCTTGAATACATAAATGGTTGTGATAAGGTTTCAGTCATATAAAGAACACCCCTCTTCACCAGTGCAACATTCCCACCACCAATGTCCCAAATCTCCCTCCATCCCACCCCACCCCCACCTGTACTCCAGACAGGCTTTCCAGTTCCCTCATTCATTCACTTGATTATGGTAGTTCTCAGTGTAGTTATTTCTATAACTCTGCTCACCACTCTTTGTGGTGAGCTTCATGGAGTGAGCTGGTGTTCCAGCCCTCCTCTCATTGTCTCTGAAGATTGTTACAAAAATGACCTTTATTTTTCTTAAAACCCATAGATGAGTGAGACAATTCTGCATCTCTCTCTCCTTCTGACTTATTTCACTGAGCATGATAGATTCCATGTACATCCATGTATAGGAAAATTTCATGACTTCACCTCTCCTGACGGCTGCATAATATTCCATTTGTATATGTACCAGTTTCTTTAGCCATTCATCTGTTGAAGGGCATCTTGTTTGTTTCCAGAGCCTGGCTATTGTGAATAGTGCTGCAATAAATATAGGTGTGAGGAAGGGGTTTTTGTATTGTATTCTTGTGTTCCTAGGGTATATCCCTAGGAGTGGAATAGCTGGGTCGAATGGGAGCTCAATTTCCAGATTTTGAAGGAACCTCCATATCGCTTTCCATAGAGGCTGTACTAGATGGCATTCCCACCAGCAGTGGATAAGAGTTCCTTTCTCTCCACATCCCCGCCAGTACTGATTGTTCTCATTCTTTGTGATGTGCGCCAATCTCTGTGGTGTGAGGTGGTATCTCATCATTATTTTGATTTGCATCTCTCTGATTATTAGTGAAGAGGAGCATTTTTTCATGTGTCTTTTGGCCATTTGTATTTCTTTTTTATCAAAGTGTCTGTTCATTTCTTCTCCCCATTTTTTGATGGGATTAGATGGGTTTTTTTTTTGTAAAGTTCTGTCAGTGCCCTGTATATTTTAGATATTAGGCCCTTATCTGAAGGGTGTTGGGTGAATAGTTTCTCCCACTCAGTGGGTGACTCTTGTATCCTGTGCATTATTTCTTTTGAGGTGCAGAAGCTTCCTAGTTTAATGTATTCCCATCTGTTGATCTCTGCTTCCACTTGTTTGGAAAGTGTAGTTTCCTTCTTGAAGATACCTTTAGTCTCAATGTCATGGAGTGTTTTACTGACGTGTTGTTCTATATACCTTATGGTATCTGGTCTGATATCAAGGTCTTTAATCCTTTTGGATTTTTCCTTAGTACATGATGTTAATTGGGGGTCTATGTTTGCTTTTTTGCAAGTGGCTAACCAGTTCTGCCAGCACCACTTGTTGAAGAGATTTTCCCTGCTCCACTTAGGATTTCTTGCTCCTTTGTCAAAAATTAGGTAATTGTATGCCTGGGGAATATTCTCGTAGAACTCAAGCCTATTCCACTGATCTGAGGATCTGTCTTTATTCCAATACCATGCTGTTTTAATAACTATTGCTTTGTAGTACAGTTTAAAGTTGGGGAAAGTAATGCCTTCCATTTTCCTTCTCCCTAGGAGTGCTTTAGCTATTCGAGGATGTTTATTGTTCCAGATGAACTTCATAAGTGTTTGATCCACTTCTTTGAAGAATATCATGGGTATTTTTAAGGGGATCACATTAAATCTGTATAATGCTTTGGGGAGTATTGCCATTTTACTGATGTTAATCCTGCCAAGCCATGAGCAGGGTAAGTGTTTCCATTTCCGTGTGTCCTCTCTTATTTCTTGGAGCAGAGTTTTATAGTTTTCTTTGTATAGGTCCTTCACAGTTTTAGTCAAGTTGATTCCAAGATATTTGAGTTTGTGTGGCACTATTGTGAATGGGGTTGTTTTCTTAATGTCCATTTCATCCTTATTACTATTGGTGTATAGAAAGACCATTGATTTTTGTGTGTTAATTTTGTAGCCTGCCACCTTGCTATATGAGTCTATTGTTTCTATAAGCTTTTTGGTAGAGTCTTTAGGGTTTTCTAAGTAGAGTATCATGTCATCTGCAAACAGTGAGAGCTTGACTTCTTCCTTTCCTATCTAGATTCCCTCGATATCTTTTTCTTGTCTAATCTTCCATATTGCTAGTCTAAAGTCCTTATCTGAGAGGTTGATTAGTTGGTTGGTCATTATCTGGTCATCAGAATTGTCATCTTCATTCTCTATCTCTGATGCTGGCCTGCATTGTTTCCCCATTGTCACACTTGTATAGTGGGGTTTTCTACGTGTTGTGGTGGTATTCATTGGCTAAATGATGTACGCAGCCACACTCCTCTGGCTCCACCCTTTCTGGATGGGTTGACTTGCCTCCAAGGAATGGGAGTCCTCCGTGGATGAAGCCTCTCACAGGATCAAATCTTGGGCCTGAGCATGCAGCAAAGATGACAGTCCAGAAAGAAATGCTGGGCTTCAGCGATCCAGCACAGTTCTTAGTGTGATTTTTTTCTTCTTGTTGCAATGGTGTTCTTTCCTTAGAAAGAGCGCATGGCCACATAATGAAATAGAGCGGACGTGCTCTTCTGGAGCCTCTTTTCGGCCCACTCCCAAGAGGTTCACGCAGCAGGCCAGGAGACAGACACACACAGGCAGCCCTCACAATTTTTCACACTCGGGCCCCACTGGGCAGGCGTAGTTTTAAAGATTTTCCCAGCCTGACGTCCGGGACTCTTCTTTAATTGAACAAACAAGCACCCTAAAGCTCCCTGGCCACGAATCCTTTTACTGCTACCAGGGGCGGTATTGTCCACTCTAGGAACCAATGGTCATGATGACCTGGGCTGACAAGCTGTAGAAAGATAGGGGTTGCATGGCCTGGTCACCCTCACTCTGGCTGAGATCTTAGTACTAGAAATCCTTGAAGTCATTTGTACCTGCACTCTTCACAGTACTGGACATTTTGGCCCTTTCTGCTCCTGCACGTCCTTCATAGCCCCTCACCCCCACCCTGTCATTTCTCCTGATTCTGTCCTGCTGCATCCTGAAGCATCTAACTGCTCTGTTTCTGTTCTACTAACACCTGTAACATGAACCCTCCTGGACAATAAAAAAGGTGGCAATGCTCAGAAGGCTGGAGCACATTCTTGCATATGAGACCTTGAGTTCAATCCCTGTGATTATACAAAACATGGGGAACCTTGAAAGCCCCAGTACTCTGGACAGAATATTTATTTATCTTACCTATACAGTAAAGCTTCCATTGATGGTCAACCCTATAATATGCTTTGAAGACCCTCCCAAGAAGAAAAGGACCTAGGACCAATGGGACAGCAGGCTTCATCACAGGCCACTGTCCAGGAACAGGAAAGTGTTTGTGGTCCCAGACCCCCACCTTAAGAGATGCATAGGAGGCTTGAGACATACTTGTGGGGTCTCCAGGGAGTCGAAGCTTTGGTAAGTAACCTGGGGTTTCTGTTTGTGTGTGACAGGAAAGAAGTTGAAGCAGGTTAGAATGGGGAGAGGCTCAGTCGTGGCACAGCAGCTAGTGGAAAAAGCTCAGGAGAATCTCAGTGCCCTGTTATTATCTAGATTATTCTTCACCGGCCACAGCTAGGGCTGAGAGAGTTGGGGCACAGGTGTTCAATGAAACCCCCAGTTGCAACTCCTGGCACTGCATGGCCCAGGACAATGACAAGTGTCAAACAGGTGGCCCCGGTCACTGCACAGTGTGAGCCTACTGACTTCACTCATTAGCCCTCATAAATGTTGAGCACCACTGGTGTGACCTGGGGGTCCTAATTCTACTGGCCTTAATGATTACATTTCACTGAGCCTGAGCATGAACCAGTCAGTACAGCCATGAGAATATCACCTGTAAAGACCCCTATTTCCCTGAGTTAATTGATATCCCCCGAAAACAGTTGGGAGTTACATCACCTCCCCTCAAATTATTATCCATTAAGTACTGAATTTACTTAATGCATGGCAAGAAAGGTCATTTTATAAAATTTCTCTCTCTCTCTCTCTCTCTCACACACACACACACACACACACACAAATGCACCCAGAAGAACATGCCAGAGGCACTAAATACTGTCCTTATACACCAAGCCAGAAATGGATGGAGCTGAACCAGATGTGGAACTCAAAGCCCTGTCACTCAGGGCTGTCGGGAAGGGATAAAGCAGGATTGGACAGAGATAAGTGGGGGTTCAGAGTAGGAGGAGGGAGGCCTCTCCACAGGGTTCTGAGAGGGGGGTAGATACTGGGAGATAAGAGGACAAAAAACAAGGTAGCAGCTACAGTGAGATTAGAGCTGCTGGTGACTTCTCAGTCACACACACACACACACACACACATCTACACTCACAAAAGACTTGCTCAGTCTCTAAACTGCATGGTTGTATCCAAATCCACGTATCAAATAGTGTTCTACTTCCTCTATTTTTATTTAGTACTGATCCTAAATCATGCTACCACGTCCCAGTTTCTTTTGTCTCTATCATCAAATGCTGCCAATTGCTCTTCTTCATGTCTAAATTCTACCAGAGACTCTTCTAGGTCAAGACATTTACCTGGGGTCTTCTTGAACAGGTTGATTAAAAAAAATACAGCCCTTGATCCGCTGACCCACTCTATAGCCCCAGACCCTGCATGTCACAATGATGTACTTTACAATAAAGTAACAAGGAACCTCTCTCTTCACCATATGTCATCATTCCTTGACCTCTGACCAGTAGTGGATGACTTCGACTTCATAGACAGAAAAGACACAAATTGTATCTCCATCACGCCCTGCCTTTGCCCACACACTGAGTTTAGCACACTTAAGACCATACACAGAGGAGACAGAAGCCTTAGGAATGTTAGCCCAGATTTTGATCCACTGTTCATGGTCCTGCTTAACTTTTAAGACTGTGACTGGCTGGAAGTGAGATGGAGTGGGTGCTGGATTCTGTTAACGTGTGAACCCAGGACTCAGGACATGAGCTACCGGAGGCTCATCACCAGTCTGCATGGCAAGGTCACATCTGACCTGCTCAAGGCTAGAGATGACAGTGAGTGGGCATTTGCCTTGCACACAGCTAACCCCAGTTTGATATCCAGCATCACATATGGTACTGAGAGATCACCAGGAGTGATTCCTGTGAGTTGAGCCAGGAGTAATCCCGGAACACCACTAGGTGTGGCCCAAAAGACATCTGACCCACTCAGACCCACTGAGACTCAGAATTGCCTCAACTCCATCCTGGAAAGTCCAGCAGGCCCCACCCTAAAGGGGATGAGGAGGCTTAGCAGTCCTATGTCTCAGGAGGCTGGAGTCCATATCCATGATCAGAACAGGACCAAAATTCAGATTCAAGATGAGAGAACACAAGAGCAGGGGTGAACTTTACAATCAGGTTAGCCTTGGCTCAAAGAGACAATGAGGCTGCGACAAGTTGGGTCTTCCTTTTCCCCTTCACCCAGTACTTGATTCTGTGTGTTGCAGATTATGTGGTGTCTTGTACCCCTCACGATCTCCCCATGGGCCTATTCTACTGTCTAGGGGTGAACCTCATCCTCTCCTGCCACACAGCCTGTCACCTGCCTACAGTTTTCCTGTAGGCAACCTTGCACACAGAATCTCTCCATCCTCTCAGTAATAGTGGCTCCTCCAGCAGGGGGTGACATGAGGACAACACACACAGTCTCTCAGTCTCACAAGTTATTTTGCTACTGGAAAGACCTCCTCCCCTGAGAAGTCCCTTTAGAATGTCCCTGAAGGTATTGGGCACGTTCACTTTTACTTTCAGCAGAAAACATCAAGGACCTCCCTAGGGTACCATCACCGATGTCTTGACAGGAGACCTCCATCAATGTAATGCTGGCACTTGGCTGTAGCTTAGGCAGGATCTTGGTAGCAGGGACCCACAGTGACCAGAACCCGCACTGCTGATGCTTTAACAGGAAAAAAAGGAGATCACCCATCCAGCGCTCAGGACCTGTACCTACCCTAACCTGGTCAGCAACTGTGTTAACTCACACAGGCCTGAGGACAGCTCCTGCCACCAGGGGGCGACATCAGAACACGCAGACTCAGCAAGTTAGCTTGTGTCTGTGCTTTCCCTCTGGAACCTACAGACCCTCTAGCACCTACAACCCACCTAATGGCCTGCTTTTCCCCCCTTCCAAAACCTCCAGGACACCCTTCTCCAGGATCAATGTGAAGCCCCATGTTCCTGCTGTCACAGCCCAAGGTGAAGTGAGGTGAAATGGTTACAGGCAGAAAACAAAGGCCCCCAGAATGGTCAGCAAGCACAGAACAGGCTCTTGAGGCACAGGAGGTGCAGTGGTTGGTTTCTCTGGAATCTTCCTCCAGAGAGAAGCACTGTGACTCTCAGTACGAATCCTGCCCCAGGACACATTAGAAAAATCCTTGCTAGTGTGTGGCACCATGCAGATCAAGGGGGCCTTCCACATCATCACTCAGCAACCCCTGATATTCATTCTCAGTTAGTTCCTGGCACATGAGCCAGCTTGTACCCCTGCAGACTGAGGAAAGCCTTCCCCCATCATCACTCAGCTTCCCTGTCCCCAATCCCTGATAATCAAATATTTCTGGATCGCAAAATATCTGAAATTGGGCCTCTTGTGTGGTACTGGCAGACCCTGGTTGGACTTAGCAGAGTCCAATTCCGGGGATTTCTCCTGGAAACAGGATCCCCTTAGCTCTGCATGGAAAGTGGGTGCCAAGGCCAAGACAGATCTGCTGAGATCTGGTGGATGCTCATTCTCAGGGCCCCACTCCTGGTGAACAGAATCCCATTTCTCAGAGTCTCAGAATCCCTGACACAGGACAGAGTACCTCCCTGACACAGGACAGAGTACCTGCAAAGCATTCTCACCTGGAGTGGCCCCCATGACCTGCAAATGTGGCAGCAATTTCAGTGCCCTTAGCTACCAGCTCCTTATAATGTGCCAGAGGAGGCTTCTGGGCACTGAAGGGGCTTAGTCCCAGAATAGTAATTCCTGAGGAACCCTCAGTTTCTGCTCTAAAGGAGGAAGAAATCAGAGAGGGAGGGACCCACTTGAAGCTCTAGGGAAGTCCTGATCACAATCACACCAGAACTGAGCCCCATAAACAAAGGCAAGAGTGTGTGTGTGTGTGTGTGTGTGTGTGTGTGTGTGTGTGTGTGTGTGTGTAAGAGAGAGAGAGAGAGTAGTGTAGTGTAGTGTGGTGTGGTGTGTTTAATCTCTGGGAAACCCAGCAATAATGGCACCCCTCAAAAACTCTGCATACCCCTGAAGGCATGAAGCAATATATGATCTGAGCCCAAAGAGAGTAGAATGGGGCCAGGCTAGGTGGGGTGGAACTCCAAGTAACAGATGCTAGACCCTGACACATGTCCTGGAAGATGGGAGGCCCATGGCACAGGTCTAGGAGGTACTTGAGCTTTCATGTCCAGCTTTGTGATGTAGGAGGAACATTGTAACCACCAGCTTGTCACCAGGAGGCTAATATGGGGGCTCCATGTTCCTAGCAGGGCCCCTGATCCTTCCCTCTGATTTTCACCTTCTGTTCATTCAGAGCCCAGGGGAGATTCTGCTCCCCTGCCCCTACTCTGTCCCTGCCAGGGCTGTGCCTTCTCAGGCCCTGCAGGGCGCCCTCTGCTGGGCGCCCACTCCATCAGCACAAGTGGGGCACAAAGGGGCAAATGGGGCCCATAAGAGCTGGGAAGTAAGACCCTCTCTGTCTGCTGCTGGACACAGGAGGGTCCATAGCTCTCACCAACAGCTGACTTTTTAGGAACTAAAGACATCATGACCACATAAATAGAAGCCCCCCATGAACTCCCCGGGTAAGTATCCACTGCCTGGTGGCTGAAGGTGGGTCAAGACCCATCACCCTCCTGCTACTCACCCGACCACTAGCTTGGCCTTGGGGTTCCTGAGGGCTCTAAAGAAACTCAGCAGAAGAAACCCCAATGTCACATATCTGACCATGGGTCTGGTCAGGAGTCATCCCATCACCTGCCTGACCCCACAGTGGTTAAAGGGTCTCCACAAAGGTTCCCCTTCTCCCTGCTGCTCTGCCACTGACCCATTCCTCAGGGGTGCTCTCTATCTGGTGCTCACTCCTGTTTCTGCTCCCAGTCCCTGGTGCACCCAGCAGCTCTGACACCCCAGTAAGCCCAACAGTCTACAAAGTACTGGGGGACCCAACTCCTCATTACAAGAACAGGGAATGGTCTAAAAGGATTGAGTCAGGACCCTACATGGATGGGACCTCCCCATTTTCCCCTCTGAGCTTCTCCTGGTCCCATCAGTCTGGTAACCTGGAGACCAGCCAGGAGAAGGCGTCCTCGATTGTGGGTATCCAGGGTCCCTCTAATCTCTAATGGAGACAGACAGACACTCAATTCAGGTGTATATGAGAGTCATATCTCTGGAAATACAGAGCCCCCAGAACAGGAAGCCTCACTCTGTCTCATGACCTTCTCTTACCAAACCAGGACCTGCTGCCTGACCAGATACCTGCTGTCCATGTTTACAAGGTAAGTGTGTGGATGAGGATGTTTCCCCAGTCCAGGGTCCCAGGGTCTCCCAATGACCCACTTTGATATTGCTTCCAGGATCAGGAAAGGAAGGAAAAGAGGTACTGGTGGGATCATCAGGAGGGAGACCCACCCATACCAAGCAGTCAGGCTCCCTAAGTTCATGCCAGGGGGCCAAACTAGGACACCCCAGGAAAAAACCTGAAAAAGAAGACAGAATTCAGGCCTCTTCTTTCTTTGCAGACATTAGTCACCCCAGACTCAAGCTTGTACAGCAGGGCCCCCCCAAAGGCTGATCCAGCTCCTTAGTATCCTCAAGGGACCATCATAATCATCTGGAAACCAATATGAAAACATGAAACATGAGCCCAAGGATCACCTCTGAGTCCTTCGATGTCTGTAGTATGCACCTGAGGATCAGGACCACTGGATTTCTGGAAGCTCCCACAAACTTCCACATGGACTGGAAGAAATGAACCAGCACCCTAACCCCCATCCAGGAGTTAAGTTACTCCCAGGACAGTGTCTAGGCTGTGACCCCCTGGGCCCTAAGAGGGTCTGAAAACAGACCCAGCCACATTCTGCCTCCTTCCCAGGACTCTGAACTCTGGGTGACTGTCTCCTGGTCTCAGTGCTCAGGGGCATCTCCAGGTGCGACCAAGGTCTATGTCTGTCCCTGAGATATAGAAGGGAAAGAGGTTTGTGTTCACAACCATCCACCCTGGTACCCACTTTCCCTCCCTGGGTACCTTGAACCTGCCACACATTGAATGTGGATTCTCTCTCCTCTCTCCCTCACTCTGACACCCTCACTTTTCTATAAATCTCCTTGGCTGCAGGGGTTCAGAAATGGTCATGATTCACCGGAGCTGCAGAGATTCCCCCTACTGAGGGGGAAACATCCTGAGTCTGTCCTGGCCCAACTGGGCTTTTCCTTTCCCTTGGGCTCTCTGGGTTTTTACTGTGCTTCAGGTGGTGATTTTTACCCTGCACAGGCCCTCTTTTTCAAGGGCTGCAGCTTAATGAGTCACATCAGGGACAGCCAAGCCTGATAAACAGTCCCCTTGGATGAGCTCCCCTATCCCCTCCACTCTCCTCTGTGAGTTGGGGTGCAGAAAAAACACACCTAAATCTTATATCCTGCACTCATGAGAGCTCAGTGAGACACTGGTGGGACCAAGGGGACACTTCAGCACCCCAGGTGTGTCTTTGGGGATGTTCTCAGACTTGAGAAACATCGCTGAGCACACCTCACTTGCTCTCTGATAGTCAGGGTTACCTGAAATCATATCAGCGCACCCCATGTTTTGGGAATGAGAGGTGAACAGTTGCTCACCCCTTAGTCTGAGGGAAAGCAGGGCCACGTCTTGGCTCTTTTTGTGAGCAAAAGGAGAAATACAAGACCAAACCCCCAGGCCCAGACTGTACAGACAGGCTGCATAATAAAAGGGATTGGGGCCCAGATACAATTAGCCCTTTTCTGAGCCTGCAAGGGAATACAGGACTAAGGAGCACTGGTTACCAGGAAACCGTTGGGGATTCTTACTCCTGAGGGTATGGTCACAGGCATCCAAGGAAACAAATTAATGAAAGGAGGAGCCCCAGGGTTAGATGAAAACTAAGCCCTGGTTCTAGGGAGATGAAAATGCCGTAGAGTATACCCAATGCTCCATACACTGTGTGAAAGGCCCCCAGCCTTCCTCATGTTTCCTTCCTAATACTCCTGAAATCCAAGGAACATCAGAGTCTGAGGCTTAGACTAGCACCTCTAGGGGAGGCAGCCAAAGCCTTGGTGAGTGGACAGGGAAGATGAGATCATGGGGAATAGGAGGACCCAAAGCACATACTCAGGTGCCTTTTCTGCCTTACCTGGCTTACAGGAAACAGTGAGAATAAAGCATCCTCAGAAGAAAGATCACACAGGGATCCTCAGTGGTGTCACTGGGCTAGAAGTGTCGCTGTCTCAGATGTGAGGGTGAAACCATTCCGACCTCTCCTCCATGGGGCTTCTGAACATTATGCTTGACTTAGTCTGGCCCCCTCTCCCTCCAGATACCCCACTTATGTCAACTAGGCATGAAGCCTAGTCATGTGGGATCCAGTGTGAAGTTCTTGGGAAACCCATCAACCAGTATCCCCTGGAGTATAGGTGAGGCTCACTTCCTGGCTGAAAAGGTCCCCAAGGTGCTTCACTCTGCTCAGGCTTTAGGCCTGTGTGAATAATTAAAGCAGAAAGTCCCTCTGCAGAGACTTGGAGCACCCAGAGACAAGTGTGGGCTATATCCTGTGGATCCCCAGATCCAGTGAGAGCATCCTTGGGAGAATTCCAGGACCCAGGAGAAGAGGAGGTGATGGGGTAGGATTCACTGAAGAGATTCAGAGGGGAGCAGTTTAGGTTTTTGGGAATTTACAGAAAAAATACGGGGCTCAGAACTCTCAAATGGAGAGAGCATATTGAGGATCCAAATGGGCTTCTCTTCCTCAGTTCTTTCTTTTTCCCTGTCTTCCATGTCCCAGTGCGACAAGAGGTTGAATGGCACTCCCATGGGATCCCTTCTAGCTATGCATTTCATAAGGTCCCCAGACACCTGTAGGGGTTGTTAAAGGCTTTTGGAAACTACATGCTTGAGAGTAGGCTTGGTCTCCAGGTGTAGTTGAAGTGCCCTGCAAAGACATTGGGGATCTGACAGGGCTCCTGCCTGCAATTAAGGTCCCGAAGGTACCAGAGAACTGTTACTTCAAGCCATAGAGTGGATCTTAGTTATAGTACTGATGGAACCAGAGGGTCACTAGAGGGGGAGAGGACTGTCCCTGGACTATTGTTCTGTCTACCCAAAATGGATATTTAAGGTAGTGGCATCTAATCAGAGTAATGGAATTGTCCCCTTTAAACCAGTTTACACAGAGACTCCATTTGGCTATGGAAATAGTGGAGCATATGGAACCTACTGGCAACCCGACTTAGTAACACATATCACCCTCAGATATGGAAGGTAAAACTGAAGAGAAAACTTTAAGGTGCATCCCGCAGCACCTCTATTCCATATGGTCTCCAGTACAAGGTGTCCTGGGAAGCTTGAGGGGAGCTGATCTGAGGTCAAGCATCCACCTGGACAAGCCCTGTCCAGCTCTCGCTCCCCGCAGTGACAGGCGCATGCCCCCAGAGGGAGCCACAGGCTCCAAGATCTCCCAGCTGACTTTCTCAGGTCTCTGCAAAACTCCCTTTGGGGGTCGCAGAGTTCACAAGGCACAGGAGCAGAATCCACACTGGGAACTCGGGGGCTTTCCCAGTCCACTGGGGCTCAAACTGGAGGAGAGGTCTGAGCGGAGTCGTGGGACTCTATGCTCCTGAAGAAAAGGGGACCAGAGGGAAATTGGCAGGGATGCAAGAGACAATCTGGATGAGACTGGAAAAGCTAGGGGTTGCTTAGTGGGAAATGCAGGGCCACAGATGATAGGGTAAGTGCTCAGGATTTGAAGAAAAAAATGTAGAAATGGTTCATCCAGGGCACTGTGAGGGAAGGAGGAAAACCGGAAAGGGAGCTTGAGGTTTAGGTTTAGTTCTGAAGGAAGGAAAAATCCTGAAACCAGGAGGAGGTTAATGGGCTCCCTGCAGGGCGGGCCAAGGGATATAAAATGAGGACTGGTGGAGCTCTGGAAGAGATCCTGAAATCTGGAGGGTGAAAAGGGAGGGGAGAGAACCAGGCTGCTGACAGCTTAACTCAGGAGGCACCAGAGACGACCTGGTGGACATCAAGTGGGTTGAAATGACAGTGGGAGGGGTCAGCAGTAGTGGGGACAGAGCCTGCCCCAGCAAAGCTCCTGCATGCTGTCAGGTAAAGGGGACAGAAAGGCTGCGGAAACGCAGTTTCCCAGGTTTGGGGCATTGCATGCGGCCAGCTGAGACTGAGGGGAGAAGCAGGCAGCTGTGTCGAGGTGAGGTCTATCTGGGTAGGACCATTTTGTCACCTCTGCCCTCAGTACGGTAAAGAGAAGGGCAGTCCCAATCCCACACACTTGTTCTCAGAATGCACCTGGACTGGTTTGCACTGGGCTCTGGGTGGACCCAAATGCTAAGTTGGTCACCCAAGACATGCTCAGATGCTGAAAGATTGGGGGTCGGGTGGTAGCCAGGACAGAGAGGAGGGAGTCGCAGTTTCTAGCATGTCAGGGAGACATGGTCAGAGCAATGACTCACAGAAACACTCCAAGTGCATTACCTGCGGCACTTTCTCTATAGCCCCTGACACTCTATTTAATGTTTGCTAATAAAAGAGTAAGAGCAAGGAGTTAAAGGAAATTAGAGTAAAGATATTTCAAAAGAAAGTAGGAGTATTGTTTGTTTGCTTTTAATGATTTTTTTAACTAAGGCACTCTGATTTACAAAGTTATTCATAGTTTAATTTCAGCTCCAATCGCATCCCCAGTGTCCACTTCCCTCCACTAGTGTCCCTACATTTATTCTGAAGAAAGATGACATGAGACGTTGGCAGGAAAACTATAAATAAGCTGATTTTTTTTAAAGAAATAAGACAAGGGAGGAGAAAGTTAACAAAAGCTACTGGTCAGAATTTAAGAAAAGATTTTTTTCTATTTAGTTTCTGCCATCATGTTTTTAACCAAATAAATATCTGGTAGACTTTGGAAGCTACAGGAATAATACTATTCTGTTTAATATTTTCAGATAAAATAATACAACATAGAGGGCTAGAAAGTTAGTATAATGGGTAGTGTGTTTGCCTTGCATATTGCTGACTCAGCTTTGATCGCAGGTATCTCCTGAGCCCCAGTCAAGAGTAGACGCTGAGTATCCCTGGGTGTGTCCGAATAAGGTAAAACAAAAAGCAAAACAGCATCAAAAAACAACAGAGGAATGAGATGAGATGTGTAAACAGGTGTGTTCATTTACATCCCAGAAAGTACTTACAGCACTAAGAGTCTCTCTGAAAAGAAATTGAGAACATGAGAACAAGCTCCCTATATGCACAGAGAGGCAGGGACGAGAGAGGAAGCCGCCATGTCTCTGGAGCAGGCAGCAGAGAATGGAAAGTAGTGCTGTGTGGCTATTCCTGCAAATGGCTCTCAGGAAAACATCACTTCTTACATCGGGGAGGATTGGAGACAGACTTGAAAGAGACTTTTCTATTTTGAATTGACAATCAATGGGAAAGAAGTTAAAAGTGACAGGAGTTGTTGAGTGTCCTGCTGAAATATCATACTGGCCACAATTACATTGAAAGAGAAAATGGCATCCTAAGAGTAAAACAAGATTTGGTTCTCTTAAGGGAGCTAGTCTCAGAGGAAAGCAAGATGAGCTCTGGTGGAGAGGAGAGATAAGATAGTGCAGCAAGTACTGGGGACCAGGGTTCAACCCCAGCACTGCCAGGTGTGATCCCTGAGCACAGAGCCAAAGTGAGATGGAGCACTGCTGGGAAAGACCAAAAAGCAAGCAATAAAATTAAAAATGAAAAGACATGACCAGCTGCAGAGAGCAGATAAAGAGTGCCAGAGCCCTGCTGATGCCCTCATAAACATGAAATGTCAAGATGTCACTGACTGGTTCCATGGGCCCGTCCCTCTTTCCTACTGCAGAAAACAACCTCCTTCTTTACCTCCCACCTTCTGGCCCTCAGTTCCCTAACGGTGATGTGCCTCCCCGTTTCACTGACACACAAGACCCACTCGTTGCTGGAGTAGAAGGTGCTGTCCCTGAAGCAGGCCAGGCTGAGGAGGAGAAGAAAGATGGCAGGGAAGAGGACCAGAGGCTGAGGACCATCAGGATCAGCCCGAAGATAGTCCATGGGAAACATGGGGGTGTTTCTAAATGGTAGAAGCCGGTATACATAGCATTGCTAAAGGAAAACTCTATAAACTTTTCAAAATATGCTTTTGTATTCCAAAGTCTGCCAAAAAGAAATGTTTACTGAGAACAGCTAGTGTCACCCAAATACAAAGAGTAAAAAAATAAATAAATAAATATGTGTGTGTCCCTCTTCTTCAGTCTTCTTGAAGTGTAAAAGGTTTTCAGGACACACCCAACAGTGCCCAAGGCTTTCTCATAACTCTGTGCTCAGGGATCACTTCTAGTGGGGTTGGAGAATCAAGTGGGATACCAGGGATTGAACTCAGATTGGTCCCATGCAATGTAACTCCCACCTGTTTGTTGTACCATTGCTCAACTTCTCACCCCCGTGTCCTTCTGAAGAAGAAAAAAACACCAGGACAGACTCCCCTTAATTCAAACCTCTATCACGATCTCATCATGGAAAACTCATTTACAAGCATGCACATTACCACAACCAGGAATCCGGATGCATTTAATAGGGCCCAGTGACCACACAGGTGACTAGAGCAACAAGAAAGAAAATTTAATATGTAGAATGTGACCTTATCAAATATGGTCAGGAGAGGATAAAATGGGCACTAAGGAAACAGACTCCAGGACTGCAGCAACCATGTAAACCTTCGAGACACAAAAAAAATCTCATGACCTCTGGAGCTGCAGGAAGGAGACTGGTAAGGAAGGACCAGTGAGAACAAGACAGAGTTCCTAGAAGCCAAAATGTATGAGGAGGGCTTAAAAAAGTAAATCCTTCTCATTGCTGAAGAACTAGAGTGTGGCAGCTGAAAGAAGAGTTTGGAAGATGCAACTGAGGATATCAGCCATGATGAAACCAAAGGGAATTTTGCATTGGACTAGAATCCAAGCCACACTCCTCTGGCCTTGGGCCGATATGAACAGAACAATTATCTCCATGGCTGAGAGACTGTACAGCAAGCATCAAGGTTGGTCACTTCCCTTGCACATAGGATAGAAGACCATGATAACCACACTCAATATTTTGAAAACCAACATGATGGAAAACTTTGTGCATATTTAGGTCTCTCTTAACTCGGATGTCGAGGGGTGACTCAAGGACCCTCTTGCCCTCTTCATTCTATTTCCACTTTGGGGTCAATAGAAAATTGGCATGACAAAGACTGTTCATCACATATCTTACTTAGGCAAATATTTGGGAGACAAGCACAAGAGATACAGAAATCAGGGTCACAAGGAGCCTGAGTGGGCAGTAGGTGACAAGAATTTTATCTTGCTCTGCATTTGCTCCAGAGTGGGCAGCAACACACACTCTGCTTGTTCTGTGAGCACTACTTCTGCTAACAGAATCAAGGAGAATTGGACGGTATTAGTTCATATACTTCTGCCATCTGTTTATGTCATCAAAATAGAAAACTCTACAAATGCAGAGCAACGTGAGCACAGTTCCCTCCAAAAGTCCAAAGCATCAATAAAATCAGAACTAGAGTCTTGGTTCAGTGTTCATGACAACATGAGTAGTCCTGTGTTTTCTCAATGGATGTCTTTCTGTGATCAGTTGGCCACACCAAAGGGAGAAATTTTATTCTGAAGGTCAGCATGAACAGGATGATCTTCTTTGGGGAAGAAGCATGCAGGGCCAAGAATAGAAAATTAGGACCTATATTGTCCCAGAGGGAAAAAGTTGTGCTGATGATGAAAATATTTCAAGGAATAGAAAATAAAACCTAGACTGATAATGTTTCAGAGGAGAAACCTACTGGAGACGGAATTTAGAAAAAGAGAAAAAGAGAATGAGGATATTCCTAAAAAGCAAATCTCTTGAAAACAGGACATAATTCAGCAGTTATTATCCATGACATGAAATGGCAGAAATTGTTTTGGCAAAGTGCAGTGAAAGTCAGTTTTTTTTCAATCAGAGAAACTATGATAATTGGATTCAAAAGTTCCCTCATTGTAAAATTTCTAGAATATGTACAACAGAAAAAAACAATAGGACTGAAATAATAGCACTGTGGTAGGGCATTTGCCTTGCACGTGGCCAACCCAGGACAGAACTGAGTTCTATCCCCAGCATCCCATATGATTCCCCAAACCTGCCAGGTGCAATTTCTGAGTGCAGAGTCAGGAGTAGCCCCTGAGTGCCACCAGGTGTGGCAAAAAAAATTTTTTTTGAAAAAATAAATGAAAAAGAAAACAACCACACCAACAACATGGTATCACTATTTGGAAGCAGGGTATGATTCAGGTAGATATTTGACCAAGTGGAAAAGGGAAGAATTAAAAGCTAGATTTTCTTGATTCTGCTGATGTTTTCATTGATCAGTGTCAACAGAAGTCTGAGAAATTGAAAACTCATTGTTGTGATAATGAATATATGTTATATGTGAAGGACAGAATTCATAACTGATGATTCAAAGAAACTTTTTTGTTTGGTTTTTGGGCCATATCTTGGTGGTAATCAGGGGTTACTCCTGGCTCTGTGCTAAGATATCACTCCTGGCGGTGTTTGGGGGAACATATGAGATGTCCGGTTTGAACCAAGGTGGGCTACATCCAAGGTAAGTGCCTTACCTGCTGTACTATCTCATCAGTCCTCAGGGAAACTTTTGATGAACAACTTGTATGACCTAAAAATGTCCTTTGATATTTGCAGTTGTCATTCATCTTTCATTACTCACATGAATCATGTGAACAGGCTGATTTGAAACTCTGAAATACTTGTGAAAGACTTATCCCTGCCCCCAGCCATCCTTGTCTTTTCCCCCTGATTCCAGGCCTTCCCTGGGTGCCAGCTCATATGGCCAGAAGTGGGTTCAGGTGGACTCTTAGTGGTCCTCAGGCTTCCCCCCCTCCCTCCATACTCCAGCGAGGAGGTGCATGGGGAGGAGGGCAGGCAGACATCTGGCCTCCGGTTTCTTCTTTGATTCTGGAGACCAGCTCTTGCCAGGTATGGGGTTTGGGGATGCCCCATAACGGAGCCCTTCTCCCTGGCCTGGGGAGTGCTGGGAGGCTTGGCAGGCCCCCAGCCATCCTAGTCTTTTTCCCTTGACCCCAGGCCTTCCCTGGGTGCCAGCTCAGATGTCCAGAATTGGGTTCAGGTGAACTCTTAGTGGTCCTCAGGCTTCCCCCCTACCTCTCCCTACACTAATGGAAATGCGCTTTGGGAGGAGGGTGGGCCGTTTTAGTACTGGTTTATGTTGGGACAGTCACTGGAAATTTTTTCTCCTTGTTTTCCTATTGATAGTATTGTATGCATATATTTTATATATCCGTAACATCCATCTTGTATTGTAACCTTGATACCACCCTATAAATCTCATTTCTAATATTTTACTGCCTCAGTCCCAACCCTTATTTCCCCCCATCTTCCCATGTAGTGCAGCTCATGACATGAAGCTCACCACATAGAGTGATAAGTGCAGTTAGAGAAATAAATACACTGAAAACTATCATAACAATGTGAATGAATGAGGGAAAAGAAAGCCTGTCTCGAGTACAGGTGTGGGTGGGGTGGGGAGTAGATAGATCTGGGAAATTGGTGGTGGGAATCCTGCACTGGTGAAGGGGGGTGTTTTTTACATGACTGTAATCATACAACTACAATTATATTTGTAATTACAGTGTTTAAATAAAGATAATTTATGAAAATAAAAGAAAGACTTATACCTGCAGGATATTTTATTGTTATACACTCAGAAGCTTTGAACTGGCAAAGCATCTTTAAGCTTTACATAGTCTTTAGGAAATGAAATAATATATTCTAGTTGAGAAGGGGCTTATCCTTTATTTAGCTGTGACTATGAATTCCACATACATGGTGATGTTCAGACTCTATTCCTGCTCTATTTTTCCATTGCTAATTGAAATGGCAAAGAAATATTAATCAGTTTACAAGAAAATATTTCCAGAATTCTATGAATAAGAGATTAAGAATAATAAATACAAATGCTATTAAAATGAATGCAGGCTCTGGAACCATATTCTTCAAATGAATATTCTATACAGATCTCCAAGAAGATAGATGACTCTCAGCGCGCAATATCCCACATGCAGATCAGTCAAGCAAGGAAACCTCTAGAATGTTGAATAAATTGAGACGTTCCAGCAACCCCCACCTAAAGAGTGTGAAAAGGGTTAGAACTACCATGTCTTGGGATGCCTGAGTCTATACTCTGGATCAGAACAGGCTCAAAACTCTAATTCAAGATTTGAGAACACAAGGGCATGGGTGAACTTTACACCCGGGTGAGCCCCGACTCAGAGGAACATTGAGGCTGGGACAAGTTGGGGCTTTCCTTCCTCTTCACCTGGAACTTAATTCTGTGTGTTGCAGATTGTCTGGGGCCCAGTTACCATGCACCGTCTCCCCCTTGAACCTCAACAACCCTCAAGGGGTGAATTTCATTTCCTGCTGCCACACAGCTTTTCACGCCCTGTAGTTTTCCTGGCTTATGGGTGAAAAGTCCCTGTCTTGCACACAAATTCACTCTATCCCATGCTCTCCATGAGTGACAGTGGCTCCTCCAGCAGAGGACAACATGAGGATAACACATGGTTCTCTAGTTAACTGACAAGTTACCCCTGAGTAATCCTTCATGACTATCCCTGGGGGTATTAGGGCATTTTCACTTCACTTTCAGCAGAGAACATCAAGGATCTCCCTAAGGGACCATCACTGGTGTCGTGACTAGGGACCTCATCAGAGTGATGATGGCACTGGGCTGGAGCTGGGTAGCTGGGACCCACAGTGACAAGTATCCAAGTTTTCGATCCTCTAGTCAAAAGCCAGCACCCAGGGCCCGCTATTACTCCAGCCTTGACAGCACCTGTGCAGTGGACATGGGCCTGAGGTCAGCTCCATCCTCCAGGGGATGACATCAGAACATGCAGGCCCAGCACTTGAATAGGGGTGTGGGATTTCCCTCAGAAACCTACAGACCCTCTGGCACCCCCAGCCCACCCTATAGCCTGCCCTTCCCACCTCCTTTCAGAACTTTAGAAACACCCTCCTCCAGCATCCCTGTGCAGCCCCATGTCCTTCTGGCACAGCCAAAAGTGAATCCAGTCCAGTGAACTTGGGGAGTTAAAGGCTGAAAATAAAGGTCCCCAGCGCACAAGGACAGGCTCTGAGTCAGGAGGTAGGTTTCTCTGGAATCTTCCACCAGAGGCACTGTGACTCTCAGTACTGTTCCTGTACCACGGCACGCAGGAAAATTCCTCTACATAGTCTGTGGTACCCTTCAGATCAAGGTGGGGGGGCCCTCCCCATCATCACTCAGCAACCCCTGATATTCATTCTCAGTTAGTTCCTGGCACATGAACCAGCTCGTACCCCTGCAGACTGAGGGAGACCTTCCCCATCATCACTTAGCTTCCCTGTGTTCCCAATCCCTGATAACCAAATATTTCTGAATCACAAAATTTCTGAAATTGGGCCTCTTGTGTGGTACTGGCAGACCCTGGTTGGACTCAGCAGAGTCCAAGTCAGGGTTTTCCTCCTGGGAACAGGCTCCCCTTAGCCCTGCATGGAAAGTGGATGCCAAGGCCAAGCACAGATCTGCTGAGACCTGGTGAATGCTCACTCTCAGGGCCCCCCTCCTGGTGAACAGAATCCATTTCTCAAGGTCTCAAAACCCCTGACACATGACAGGGTACCTGAAAAACATTCTCATCTGGTGCGCCCCCTTGTGGCCTGAAGCTGTGGCAGCATTTTCAGCCTCCCCTAGGCACCAGCACCTTATAAAGTGCCAGAGGTGGCTCCTGGATGCTTAAAGGCCTTAGCTCCAGGAGATTAACTCTTGAGGGACCCTCAGCTTCTTCTCTGGAGGGTGAAGAAATCAGGAAGTAAGAGACCAATACACTCCAACTGAAACTCTTGGAAAATCTTGATCACAATCACCCCAGGACTGAGTCTCACAAACAAGGACAAAAGTGGGTGTACATGTGTGTATGCAGTATGTGTGTGTATATATATATGTGGTGTTTCAATCCCAGTTGAAGAGTAAATAGAGTGTTCAGCCCATCTAAGGAAGCAAAGTGTAGACAGGAAAGAAGGGGAAGGGCTTGGAGGTGGAGAAAGGATATGACCCACCCCAGCATGTGATTGTAACTGGCCCAACCTCCTCCCTCAGAGCAGTTCAGCTCAGCAGGAAGAAACTCCAGGGATAACACTTATGCCTGCCCATCTGTCTGTCTGTCAGGGCAGCATTGGAGCCTGGGAGACTTCCAGGGTTCCGGTTCTTCTTTAAGTGGAGAGTCCAGGTGTCAGCGGCACATGGAGTCCCCCTCAGCCCCATCCCACAGAGGGGCCCTGCTCTGGCAGGGGTTCCTGATCATAGGTAAGGAGGAACATTCCTGGGTATTGGCAGGAGACACGGGCTGGGAGTTTCTAGGATCAAAGAGTTCTGAGAGGGGCACAATATTCTCTCCACTTTGGGGAGAGCACAGGGGAACAGGGAGAGGTCGAAAAGTGTTCAGGGGCACAGTTCTAAGTGCTGAGCCCCACACTCTGCATGTGTTGGATCCCAGCACTGCCAGGTCCCCAAGTCTGTGTGCCAGGAGGCAGCAATGAGGGCCCTGTGTCTGACTCAGACACCAAATAGGAGAGTTTGGGGGCTCAGCAGGGAGATTCTTGTGGAGACAGGAATGGGTGGAAAACTCTCAACTGTCCTATCTGAAGGATGAGGTGTGGTTCCATCAGGGCTCTGAGGAAAATACCAGAAGGGACCCAAATCCTCCCTCTCTACCAGACACAGGACATAGAAACACAAGGGGACCTGGAGCCCAATCGCACAGCACTAGGCTGGTAGCTGTTTTCAGCACTGCAGGGACAACAGGGTCACTCCAGGCCTTTCCTCATGTTCTCAGTCCTTGGGGCAGTTAGACAGGCCATGAGGCATCTAGAAGGTGCTATCAAGGACAATGTGCTGTCAAGGTGCTGTCAGGAAGAAACAGGCCAGGTTAAGTTCGGGAGTTCAGAGCAAGAGGAGAGAGGAATCTCACCAAGGCTCTAAGAGGAAGGAAAGCTCAGACACTGGGGAGAAGGGGTCAGAGAATAAGATCAGAGCTGAGCTGAGGGTGGTCCTGCAGTTGCCTTGAGGGCAACTATGGGGTACACAAACACACAAGCACAAACACATCTACACAAACCAAACCAAATCCACAGGACTAAGATTTGCTCCATCTCTAGGACACAACTTTCCTTTCTTTTTCTTTATTAGCCGGGGTGTGGGGCTGATGGGACTTGAAGGATTGGACCATACCTGCAGTGCTCAGAGCTGACTACTGGCTCTGTTTTTAGAGAGATTCCTGGGTGAGCGCTCAAGTTGGGTTGGCCATGAGATGACTACTATTACCCTTGTACTAACTTCCAATACTCCAAGATACAATTTTCAACCCCAAATAACAGACTATATATTCCAGCCTCACTCTTAACCTTCTGGAGCCCACCTACTACTGCCCAGGTCACTGTGGAGTTGGTGCCGCCCGTTGTTGCTGAAGGGAAGGAAGTTTTTCTACTTGCCAGAAAATTGCCAGAAAAGATTTTAAGTTTAGAATGGTTCAGAAGGCAAATCCAACCTGAGAACATCATTGCATCATTGAAAACAAACCCAGAAAACATTATTATCGGGCCTGCATACAGCGACAGAGTGACACTTTACTCCAATGGGTCCCTGCTGATCAAGAGTCTAACCAAAGGAGACACAGAAACCTATCATCTACTAGTCATTACAGTGAGCGGTGAAGTTAAATATGGAAAGGGAGAGCTTCATGTCTACGGTGAGTGATCCCCTCCTTGACCTCAGGTGCTAGAGTGAGGGGAAGTGAATTCACTTAGTACATGAGATTCTATCCTGAATGGGTTGCCCCCCCCCCCGCATGAATTTCCCCCTTTGGTTCATTTTAGCATCTGTGGAGGACCCACAGGGGAAGGGGAAGATCAGGGTCCTTTGCAGAGTTGGACCCTGCAGGCTCCCCTCTCAGAGTGAAAGGTCAGTCTGGGGAATTGCCCAACATTGGGAGAGAAGACCCAGTCCAGATACTGAGCCCCAAGAGCAGGAGCCTGAGAAATATTCCATGTGCTTCAGTTAGACACAGGCCCAAGAGCATCCAGGGGAGAAGGGGGCACTGGAGCTATAGTACAGAGGGAGGGCCTTAGTTTTGCATGCAGCCAAATCAGGTTTAATCCCTGGGGGTCTTATGATTTCTTGGACAGCACCAAGTGATTCCTGAGTGCAGAGCTAGAAGTAGCCCCTGAATATTGACAGGCCTGATCCCCAAAAAAGGAGCCCTGTGAGGAACCTACAAAGATCCAGTCTTGGAAGCCCCCACAGGCCCTGAGTCCATGACCCAGGGGAGCCCACCAGAGCTGTGGTGGCTCCTGGAGGACTGTCAGGAAACAAAGATTCCTGCAGCTTGCATATCAAGTCCCCTACCCTAGCTGGTTTCAGCAATGGCTCAGCCAGAGCCACATGCAACAATGACACAAGTCCTTTCCTTCAGAGACAAAGCTGAGCCAGAAATGAAGCTCCCCCCAGCCACTAGCCTGGAGTCTGTGGGACTCAGGAGCCTCAAAAGGAAGGTCAATGACATCAGAGAGGCAGGGGGAAAGATGCTTCTGGCAGTCCGCCCAGAACCCCGGGGCCTCCCAGAAAACAGTGACAGCAGAGACCACTCCTGGGCACAGCTTCACCCTTTTGAACTTTCACATCAGCAACCAACCCAAGAAGGTTTCCTCACAGATACTGCCTGGTTCCACAGAGAGAAACTGAGGCACAGAGCAATAGTCACTGAGTCAGTCACCCTCAATATGACCTGGCAATCAGTCAGGACAGTCCCCTGCAATCACCACCCAGTCCTGCAGCCCAGGGGCCTCACAGTACTTTTGTGGCTCTGACACCAACCTGGTATCATGTTCCAAAGATCTCTGTGGGCTAGACCATGAGCACTGCTTGAGCGATCTATATGAGAGGACTGAGAATCAAAGCCCTTCAAGTTCTGACCTGAACTGAAGTGACCTGAGTACTGAGGCCAGAGTTCCCCAGAACACAACAGGGTTTGACCCCAAAACAAGCAATAAAGTTGTTTTCTTCATAGGGATCTCTCATATCCTGGGAAGTGAGCATAAAAGGAGAATTAATATTTTCTTTGTTTGGGGGTCACACTCAGTAGCACTTAGGGGTTATTCCTTGTTCAGTGGTCACTTACTATTCCTCCAAGCTCGGGGGATAGTATGGGATGCTAGGGATGAAACCTGGGTCGGCTACATGCAAGACAAACACCCTACCTGCTATGCTATTGCTCTGACCCCAGGGAGAATAAAAGTTTCACTCTAGAGGTAAATTACCTTCATCATTACCTGACTTATACTGAGCCAGAAGGCAATATCCAGGCCTGCTGCAGAGGGGGACTGACCTCCCTGTCCAGGGCTAGCAGCCATTTATTTACTTGTGGGTCCCTCTCCTGGAGAATCAAAGAAAGGTCTTTGACCCCAGCCCAATCCCTGCATTAGCACAGGGCCCACCAACACAGGGTCCACAGACTTTGAGATGATGAGAGAATGAGGTGATGGTGAATGAGGGTCTATAAAACTTCACAGAGCAATCCCAGGCAGTTCTCAGGATACCATATACCTTTGTCTCAGAGTAGGATTCCCTGTTCCTCCTCTGACCACTGCCCATAATGCACCAGAAACCATAACCGTAGACTAGGAGCCATTGAATTTTTGTGTATACTAGTTCTGGCTCCTGTTACTGGGAATCTCTAACCTTTAGGTGTCAGAGGTCATGTGAATCTGCACTCATGTGGACCCTTCTGTTTTATTGATTCCTCATCCCTCCTCCTGCAACACAGTTTCCCATACTTTCCCTCACCCTGAAACTCCCTAGAAACTTTCACTATGACTGATTATGCACACCCTCTAGTTTGGTGCCCTGGTACAGCTCCAAGCAGTGGCAAAGACCCAAAGCCACTAGGTGTGGCAGATGCATGTCAGGTCCCCAGATTCATCTGGAAGGGTCTTTCTGCTGGTCCTCAAGTTTTCCCCCTCCTGGTGACAACAAGAAAAGTCACCAAACAAGAAGCAAGACCCTAAGTTTTCTCCCACCCTGACCACAGAGACTGAGCATGATGACAGTTTTCAGTCTCAGATGTCCCTCCCAGCTTGTGAAGTCAGAGCAATAGTATGGGGGAAGGGCACTTGTCTTCCACATGGCAGATCCAGGTTGAATTTATCAGAACCACATATGGTTCCTTATCCCCTTTAGAATTAATCCTTGGGGGCTGAGCCAGAAAGAAGTCCTGAGCACCACCAGGTGTAGGCCCCTTCAAAAAATATCCCAGTCACACTTGAATCCAGAACCACAGACAACCTCCTCTCTCTCCCAATCTCTTGCTTCTGGGGTGAGACTCCTCCTCCTCCGAGGAATACTGAGACCCTTCCCTGAGGTGTCTGTTCCCTACACCCTCTGACTGGATCACTATTTCACAGAACTGTACTGTCATGGTGGCACATGTTCATAGGGCAGGGGTTCGGCTGTCAAGACCCAGTTGGAAAAATTAACTCCAACCTGAGTTTTGTTTTCTCACCTGCAGGGAAAAGCCACAGCCTGCATTTGGTCTCTTCCCTGTTGCCTCAGTGATACGGCTCAGGTGACAGGTCAAGCTTTTCTAAACTTGTCATGTCACTCCTGCTAGTTTGGAATCTCTCGACTTTCCATAGCTGACCTTTCCTCCTCTTCCTCCTTGTCTCTAACAGACCCACCCTTCTCACCAAGGAAATGCTGACCTCAAGACCATAATGGCATCTCCCAAAGATCATCCTGGTCCTGGTGGGCAATAGAACTTGGTCTAAGGTTCAGAATATGCTCCTAGGAGAATGGCCTCAGAAATGGTCTTGTAGGGGCCAGAGTGATAGCACAGCAGTAGGGTGTTTTGCCTTGCACGCAGCTGACCCAGGACAGATCTGGGTTTGATCCACGATGTTCATATGGTCCCCCAAGCCAGGAGCAATTTCTGAGTGCACAGCCAGGAGGAACTCCTGAGTATCATTGGGTGTGGCCCAAAAACCAAAAAGAAGAAAAAAGAAATGATCTTGTAGGTTTGGGCCATGAATAAGGAGGATCACACATTCTCTCACATTTGGATTTCTCCAGTCTCTGCCTCATAATTGAAAAACAGATACAGTCCAAGAGACCAGGTTTTTGGAAACTTCTGCTTTCTCAGTTCCCACAGTCCTCTCTGAACTTGCTGTAGTCTATGAGATTCAAGGAGGACTGACATGACCTCAGCAGGAGACACTGAGAACATAGAGAGAGAGCCTGATTCTGGGGACAAACCAACCAGCTCTCACCTGTCCCCTCATGTTTCTAGTCTTTCCATGAACTTTTTTCTATATCTCCAGGGTGCTGTCTCTCAGTCATGATGAGCAGCTGGACAAGCAAACCCCTCCTGAGCCTGATGTTGGACAGACAGAGCCCGGCCTGCCTTGGCATCCCCGTGTCCTTTATGCTCAGTCACCATGTTCCAGACTGAAACCCAGGCTTCTCAGGGCTGGCCCACCATCACCTCTAGGAAACTGTCATTGGGACCCCACTAATCACACACAAGTGTTAATAATGCAGGTGTAATCAGGAGAAGAGACCCACAATTCCTGGGGAGCACTGTGAAAGGAATCAGGCCTTCCTGGAGAGAGAATAGAAGAGACTCTGAATCTACCAATGCCCATTCCAGGTCTTCCCACTCTCACACTGTGGAACTTTCTTAAACCTGAATCTGAGCCGCTTTCTGGACAGCCCAGAGCCTTCTGGTCCCTGAACTTGATCCTCATTCCTTTCTCTCCAGATCCCTCACCATCTAAGGGCTAAGAGTGGGGACACTTGAACTGTGATAACAGATACTTATGTAGGGATCAGGATACCACAGCAACATGTTCTCTGTTCCCTTCAGAACTGTTATCTAAACCCAACATCATAGCCAATAACTCCAGCCCTGTGGAGCAAGAAGACTCTGTGGAGCTGACCTGTGAAACCAAGAGTACAGGCATGACTTACCACTGGTTCATCAACACTCGGCCTGTCAAGCCCAGCACCAGGCTGCAGCTGTCCCAAGATAGTCGGACTCTGACTGTGCTCCACATAACAAGGAAAGACATGGGACCCTATGAGTGTGAGACCTCAAACCCAGTGAGTGTCAACCGAAGTGACCCTGTCATCCTACCAATTTTCTGTAAGTAACTCCTGTACCTACCTGGTGGGCTGTTCCCATCCACACTGACAAGGAAGGACCAGGTCACATCTGACCACTCAGGTCATCTATACATACCTACCCCTGACACTGATATTGATCACAATGCCATCCCTGCAAGCCCAGCAATTACAACCTTGAGTAGACAAGAAGGGTTGGACCTACCATGTCTTTGGCGGCTCAAGTCAGTGAACTGTGATCTGAACTGGATCCCAACTCAGACTCAGAATGAGAGAATACTAGAGGCTGGGGGCAGCTTAGAACCAGGTGAGACCTGGCTCAGAGGGTCACTGAGACTAGGACAGGCTGGGGCTTCCCTTCCCCTACCCAATAATCCTGGTACTTGTGTTGCAGATGGCCCAGACGTTCCCACCATCTCCACCTCAAAACATAAATATCTTCGAGGAGAAAACCTCAGCCTCTTCTGCCTCACAGCCTCTAACCCACCTGCGCAGTTTTCCTGGTTTGTGGACAAGAAGCCCCTGGGGTCCACACAGAATCTCTCCATCTTCAACCTCTCTCTGAATGACAGTGGGTCCTATTCATGCCATGTCAGTAACTTGGTCACACACCTCAATAGGACCAGGGCAATCAATATTACAGTCTGGGGTAAGTGCTTCCCTGGAACATGACATTAAGCTTGGTTGGATGTTGTTTTTCAAAATACAAATTGAGACCAGAATTCATACTTTGTAAATGAAGTCCTGGGTTCAAGGGTCTGTGTTGCTTGGTATCTTGAGCACCAACCCCTTAGCACAGGCAAATATCACCTAAAGAAAAGAAACAAAAATGAGTAAAAGAGGCCATTTTCCTATGTCCAAGGAGATAAATTAATCTTGAATTCTCCCCCCAGTCCTCCTCCTTACGAGATCTCTACAATCTTCCCCACGTGTTTCAGATTTCTCTTGGCTGATGTGGCTGAGCCTGAAACATGCTGAAGGACTTCCTCCCAGCCCAGAGACTCTTACAGGGTAGTAGATTATAGAGAAGACTGGTGTCCAGGTATTCTTTCTGTCTTAACAAATATCCCTGACTCCATTTTCTGCTACTTCCTCCCTTTGGGAAATAGGAAACTTTGACCCTTTTCCCAAAGGAGAGGATAAGATCACCTCTCAAGGCCCATACTCAGACACTGCTCTGATGCCCTCAGAGGTAGGATTAGTACCACAGAGAAGGGGCTCATTCTGTGTCTATGTTGAGTCTCCAATCATGCCACTAACTCAGACTGAAGCTTTCCTCAGGCCAAACTGCCTGGATCGGGATGAAGGCTTGAGACTCTTCTGAGAGGGGGCCTGGACTCAGTTTTATGACATTTTGTGGCACTAGCCCAGGTGACTAAAGAATTGAAGAACAGACCCCCAAAAGGGACGTCTCTGGAATGATAGTACAGGAGGTAGGGCACTCGCTGTGCATGCAGTCAACCAAGGTTCAATACTCAGCATTCCATATGGTCCCCACTGCCAGCAGTGGCCCCTGAGCTCAGAGTCAGGACAAGCACTGAGCATTGTCAGATATGACCAAAAACAAACAAACAAGAAGAACAGGCCCATGGTGTTCAATCCTGAGATGGAAGGAGCAGAGCCACAGATATGGTTAAGGAGGTGAAAAGTACATCTTTGGTGCAATGTGATCATTTACCTAGAGATTCCTTCAATGAGAGATCAGAGACAAGGACTGGGAAGTAAATTCCCTCTCCAGATTGAGAAATTCCTGAGTTGGGAATAATCCAGTGCCTGAGGTAAGAGGACTGGATGGGCCTTCCTACTTTATGCTAAAATATTTAACAAAGAAACCTCTTCCCTTCTTCCTACAAAGCCAATGTCTAAGATAGAGGGGTTTGACGTTTATAGAGACTCAGAAGTTGTAAGAAGGGAGAGACAGTGAGAGAATAATCCCACTACTGAGATGCTGAACACACTCTGAAAGGAGATTCCAGAAGTTAATGACACAGAAATGGGCAATAGATGCAACTGGGGGTAAGGGGAGTTGTAGTGAAGCTGCCTTTTCCTTAGAGTTTTTCACAAAAACAAACTTCCTCAGTGTGGCCGAATCCCTCTGGTGCCCTCCACAGAATGCTGGGGGGGAGGGGGGGCACTGAGGTGTCTGTAAAAAGAGCAAGCCCAGGCCCCAGCCCCTCTGGTCACCCTCCTTCAGTTTCCCCCACAGAGTTAGTGGCCCTGCCCTCTCTTCGAGAGTCTAATACCACAGTGACAGAGGGTGCTTGTCCTGTGATCCTGACGTGCCTCACGAATGTCACTGGGGTTGCCACCCTGTGGCACCTCAGTGATAAGGATCTGCAGCCCACAGAGAGAAGGAGGCTGTCTGCAGACAGCAGAACCCTCACCCTCCAGCTGGTAGGGTGGCCGATGAGGGGGTGGGAGACTATCAGTGTGAGGCGTCCAACCCTGTCAGTTCCTGAAGAAGTACCCATGTCAGGCTGCAGGTGACATGTAAGTGACCAGGAGAGATACTCTACAGTGGAAAATAACAGAGGGAAATCACCGGGGGAGACCATCGATCAGTAGACCATGAAAGTTACCAAAAGGGCAAAATGTCAAGAATTTGGTCTTGAAATCAAAATATTTAGTTTCTTATTCTGAGTCTCACATTTACTCTGTGGACTTGTTAAATATGTAGATTTTCTCCCTGTAACCAGTTTAAGTAGTAAAATTTTACCATTTTAAATATACAGTTCGGGTGACAATGGTTATTCATATTATTGTGCAATAATTGCCACTATCCTTTCCAGAGCTTTGTTATCATATCATACTAAAATTTTCATTTCATAGTAACTGTCCACTTCCTGCTTCAGTAGAAAACACTTCCTGTTTCTATGAACATTCTGAAGATCTCATTATCTGCCCTTCTGTGTGTGACTATTTCACTTAGCATAATGCCTGCAAAGTTCACTCATGTTATAGCCTATATAAAAACTTCATTATTTTTTTAAATATTTTATTTAAATTCCTTGATCACAAATATGATTGTGTTTGGGTTTCAGTCAAGTAAAGGACACCACCCATCACCAGTGCAACATTCCCATCACCAGTGAACCAAATCTCCCTCCTCCCCACCCCATCCCTGCCTGTACTCTAGACAGGCTTTCTATTTTCCTCAGATATTCTCATTGTTAGGATAGTTCACAATGTAGTTATTTCTCCAACTAGACTCATCACTCTTTTTGGTGAACTTCATGAGGTGAGCTGTAACTTCCAGCCCTCCTCTCTTTATTCTCTGAAAATTATAATTGCAAGAATGTCTTTTATTTTTCTTAAAACCCATAGATGAGTGAGACCATTCTGCATCTATCTATTTCTCTCTCTGACGTATTTCACTCAGCATAATAGATTTCATGTACATCCATGTATAGGAAAATTTCATGACTTCATCTCTCCTGAAAGCTGCATAATATTCCATTGTGTATATGTACCACAGTTTCTTTAGCCATTCATCTTTTGAAGGGTATCTTGGTTGTTTCCAGCGTCTTGCTATGGTGAATAGTGCTGCAATGAATATAGGTGTAAGGAAGAGATTTTTGCATTGTGTTTTTGTGTTCCTAGAGTATATTCCTAGGAGTGATATAGCTGGATCATATGAGAGCTCAATTTTCAAGTTTTTGGAGGAATCTACATATCGCTTTCCATAAAGGTTGGACTAGACGGCATTCCCACCAGCAGTGGATAAGAGTTTCTTTCTCTCCACATCCCTGCCAACACTGCTTGCTCTCATTCTTTGTGATGTGTGCCAATCTCTGTGGTGTGAGGTGGTACCTCATAGTTGTTTTGATTTGTATCTCCCTGATGTTTAGTGATGTGGAGCATTTTTTTCATGTGCCTTTTGGCCATCTGTATTTCTTCTTTGTCAAAGTGTCTGTCCATGTCTTCTCCCCATTTTTTGATAGGATTAAATGTTTTTTCTTGTAAAGTTCTGTCAGTGTTTTGTGTATTTTGGAGATTAGCCCCTTATCTGATGGGTATTGGGTGAATAGTTTCTCCCACTCAGTGGGGGCTCTTGTATGCTGGGCACTATTTCCTTCAAGGTGCAGAAGCTTCTCAGTGTAATATATTCCCATCTGTTAATCTCTGCTTTCACTTGCTTGGAGAGTGTAGTTTCCTCCTTGAAGATGCCTTTAGTCTCAATGTCATGGAGTGTTTTGCCTACTTGGTGTTCTATATATCTTATGGTATCGGGTCTAATATTGAGGTCTTTAATCCATTTGGATTTTACCTTCGTACATGATGTTAGCTGGAGATCTAAGTTCAATTTTTTGCTAGTGGCTAGCCAGTTGTGCCAACACCACTTGTTGAAGAGGCTTTCTTTGCTCCATTTAGGATTTCTTGTTCCTTTATCAAAAATTAGGTGATTGTATTTCTGGGGAACATTCTCTGAGTATTCAAGCCTATTCCATTGATCTGAGGGCCTGTCAATCAATATTCCAATACCATGCTGTTTTGATAACTATTGCTTTGTAGAAAAGTTTAAAGTTGGGGAAAGTAATTCCTCCAATATTCTTTTTCCCAATGATTGCTTTAACTCTTTGAGGGTGTTTATTATTCCAAATGAATTTCAGAAGTGATCTATTTACTTCTTTGAAGAATGTCATGGGTATCTTTAGAGGGATCGCTTTAAATCTGTACAATGCTTTGGGGAGTCTTGCCATTTTGATGATGTTAATCCTGCCAATCCATGAGCAGGGTATGTGTTTCCATTTCCATGTGTCTTCTCTTATTTCTTGGAGCAGAGCTTTATAGTTTTCATTGTATAGGTCCTTCACATTTTAGTCAAGTTGACTCCAAGATATTTGAGTTTGTGTGGCACTATAGTGAATGGGGTTGTTTTCTTAATGTCCATTTCTTCCCTATTATTATTGGTGTATAGAAATTCCATTGATTTTTTGTATTAATTTTGTAACCTGCCACATTGCTATATCAGTTTATTGTTCCTAGAAGCTTTTTCATAGAGTCTTTAGGGTTTTCTAAGTTGAGTATCATGTCATCTGCAAACAGTAAGAGCTTGATTTCTTCCTTTCTTATCTGGATTCCCTTGATATCTTTTTCTTGCTTAATCACTATAGTAAGTACTTCCAGTGCTATGTTGAATAGGAGTAGTGAGAGAGGGCAGCCTTAAGAGGAAAGTCTTTAAGTTTTTCTCCATTGAGAATAATATTTGTCACTGGCTTTTGGTAGATGGCCTTAACCACATTGAGAAATGTTCCTTCCATTCCCATATTGCCGAGAGTTTTGATCAAGAATGCGTGTTGGACCTTATCAAATGCTTTCTCTGCATGTATTGATATAATCATGTCATTTTTATTTTTCTTGTTGTTGATGTTGTATATTATGTTGATAGATTTAAGGATATTAAGCCATCCTTGCATTCCTGAGATGAAACCTACTTGATCATAATAAATGATCTTCTTGATGAGGCCTTGAATCCTATTTGCCAGGATTTTGTTGAGGATCTTTGCATCTGTATTCATCAGGAATATTTGTCTATAATTTTTTGGTAGCATCTCTGTCTGGTTTGGGGATCAAGGTGAAGTTGGCTTCATAGAAGTGTTCCCATTTTTTCAATTTCATGAAAGAGTCTTGCCAGGATTGGTAGTATTTCCTCTTGAAAGGTTTGGAAAAATTCATTAGTGAATTCATCTGGGCCTGGGCTTTTGTTTTTGGGCATACATTTGATTAACGTTTTAATTTTCTCAATAGTGAGGGGGTGGTTAGATATGCTACATCCTCTTCATTCAACCATGGAAGGTTATAAGAGTCCAAAAATTTATCCTTTTCTTCCAGGTTCTCATTTTTAGTGGGATAGAGCTTATCAAAGTAGTTTCTGATTACCCTTTGAATCTCTGCAATATCAGTATTGATTTCCCCTTTTTCATTTCTAATACGAGTTATCAAGTTTCTCTCTCATTTGTTGTTAGTTTTGCCAGTGGTCTATCAATCTTGTTTATTTTTTCAAAGAACCAACTTCTGCTTTCGTTGATCTTTCAGATTGTTTTTTGTGTTTCTACTTCACTATTTCTGCTGTCAGCTTTGTTATTTCCTTCTGTATCCCTATTTTTGGTTCCTTTTGTTGAGCACTTTCTAATTCTATGAGCTGCATCATTAAGCTATTCAGGTATGCCCCTTCTTCTTTCCTGATGTGTGCTTGCAAAGCTATAAATTTTCCTCTCAGTACCGCTTTTGCTGTGTCCCAGAGGTTCTGTTAGTTTGTATCTCTATTGTCATTTGTTTTCACGAAAATTTTGATTTCCAGGTATTAAAGTTTTTCTTCTGGGTCTCTTTGTAGTTCACATATAAATTCAAGGCCTTGTGGTCAGCAAAGGTAGCCTGCAAATTTTCTATCCTCTTGATATTATGGAGGTATGTTTTATGTGCTAGCATGTAGTCTATCCTGAAGAATGTCCCATGTACATTAGAGAAGAATGTATATCCAGGTTTCTGGTGGTGGCATGTCATATATTTATCTACTAGGCCTCTTTCTTCCATTTCTCTTTTCAGGTCTAGTATATTCTTGTTGGGTTTCAGTCTGGTTGACCTATGAATTGTTGACAATGCCATGTTGAGGTCTCCAACAATTATTGTGTTGTTATTGATATTCTTTTTCAAATTTGTCAAAAATTGTCATAAATATTTTGCTGGCCCCTCATTCAGTTGCATATATGTTTAGGAGAGTGATTTCTTCATGCTGTGCATAACCCTTGATTAATAAAAAAAATGTCCATCTTTGTCCCTTACAACTTTTCTGAGTTTTAAGGATTGAGTGTGTGTGTGTGTGTGTGTGTGTGTGTGTGTGTGTGTGTGTGTTTTGGATTGAGTTTTTTGATCCATTTAGCCACTCTGTGTCTCTTAACTGGTTCATTTAGTCCATTGACATTGAGAGAAAGAGTTGTCATGGGATTTAGTGCTATCTTTGTGTCGAAGTTTGTTGTGTCCATTGGTCAGTCTTGTCTTAAAGTAGATCTTTCAGTATTTTTTTAAGACTGGTTTTGAGTCTGTAAAGTTTCTGAGCTGTTGTTTATCTGTGAAGCCATGTATTCTTCCTTCAAACCTGAAAGTGAACTTTGCTGGGTGCAGTATTCTAGGCAAAGCATTTATTTCATTGAGTTTGTCACTATGTCCCACCACTGCCTTCTGGCCTTGAGTGTTTCTTGTGACAGGTCTGCTGTAAATCTCAAGGATGCTCCCTTGAATGTAATTTCCCTTTTTGATATTGCTGCTCAGAATTCTGTCTGTATCTGTGGGATTTGTCATTGTTTCTATGATGTATCTTGGGGTGTTTTTTTCTAGGGTCTTTTTTAGTTGGTACTCTTTGGGCATGCAGGATTTTGTTGTATGTATTCTTTAGCTCTGGTAGTTTCTCTTTAATGCTATCTTGACCGTTGATTCTTCCTGGAGATTTCTTCCTGGGTCTCTGGGACTCTAATGATTCCTAAGTTGTTTCTGTTGAGGTTATCATAGACTTCTTTTTTCTTCTGTTCACATTCTTTGACTAATTTTTTTTTATTGTTTGATCATTTGCTTTAAGGCTTTTTTCCAATCTCTTCTGCTGTATGGAGTTGTTATGCATCTCATCTTCCAGTGCACTAATTCATCCTCAGCTGCTGTTACCCTGATGGAGAGGTTATCTATTTTGCATTCAATTTGTTTACTGAATTTTTCAGACCTTTTATTTGACCTGTTATTTCAGTTTGGAGTTTTCTGTTTTCTGTCTTGATATTCTCTTGGTTCTTATTAGTGTTCTGTTTAAATTGATCTATGCTTTCTTTGAGTTCTGTGAACATCCTGCATATTTCTTCTCTAAACTCCATATCTTAGAGACTGACTAGTTGGTTGGCCATTTTCCAGTCCTCAGTGTTGCCATCTTCATTCTCTATGCCTGGTGCTGGCCTGCGTGGTTTCCCCATTGTCACACTTGTATTGTGTTTTTTTCTACGTGTTGTGGTAGCTTTCATTGGTTAATGATTTGCCTGGCCACGTAGCAAAGTGGAGCAACTATGCCCCTCTGACTCATCCCTTTCTGGGCGGATCAACTCGCCTCCAAGGAATTCTAGCCATCCGCAGATGAAGCCACACACAGAGAATGAAATCAGGCAGAGGACGCAGCACAGCACAGAAAAACTTCATTCTTTTTAACATACTGAATAAAATTACTTACATGTGGAGACAGAGCAATAGCACAGTGGATAGGATGTTTGCCTTGCATGCAGTTGAGCCAGGTTTGATATATGCATAGGATATATGGCTCACTACATAATTGCAGTGATTCTTGCATACACAGTGAGGAGTAACTCGAGCATTGCCAGTTATGGCCTGAAAACAGAAACAAAACAAAAACAAAAGTTCTTTTGGTTGCACATAATTATGTGTTGCTTCATAACAATTCACAATAGACTACATGACAGTGGCTCCAATAGGTCACCAGAGAGTTTAAGAGTATAGTTTATGTGATCTAGATTTGTGTAAGGGCATAATTTGTACAGTCACAAATATCACTTAATAGCACATTTCTCACAATATATCTTGTCATTAAGCAAAGCATAAGTAGCATTATTTTATTTTGCTTATCATTTATCAATAAAGTTTTAGGCTTTCTGTTATTGTTATGAATAATGTGTACATAAAATTTGGTATATACATATCCTTACAAACATCTCCCCAGGGGCTGGAGATGTGACTCAACAGTATAAGACTGAACTCAAAAAATGGGTGAGGCCCTAGGTTTAATCTTTAGCACTAAAAAAAAAATATCTGTTCAAATCCTTGCTTTCAATATTTGGGGTTATATATTCAGAAGTAGAATTATTGGTGATTCCTTATTCAATTTTAGGGGCCATACCTGGCAGAGCTTGAGGGACCAGTAGGGCTAAACTCAGAGGTGCGGGAAGGGGAGGGCAATCATGTGATACCAAAATTTAAACTCAAGACCGTGGATATGCTAGTTATGTGCCCTACCACTATGCCACATTCACAGCCTTTTGCTCAAAAAAATTTTTATGAAGTTCAATACCATGTTTCATTGGCTGCACTTCACTTTCACACCAGCAATTCATAGATGTTCTCCATATTTCTTCCAAAACTTGTTTTCTGTTTTTGTTTCGAGGAACTTTTGTATAATAGTCTTCTTAATAAGTATACAGAAATTTCTCATTGTGAGTTTGATTTATGCAAATGCCCTACCACTGTGCCACCACTCCAGTCCTCTTTTTTGATGGGGTTAGATTTTTTTTCTCATTAAGTTCTGTCAGTACCTTGTATGTATTACATATAAACCCCTTATCTGATAGGTATTGAGTAAATAGTTTCTCCCCTCTATGGGTGTCTTTTGTATCCTAGTCACTATTTCCTTAGAAGTGCAGAAGTGTCTTAGCTTAATATAGTTCCATTCATTTATCTTCGCTTTTACTTGTTTGAATAGTGCTATTTCCTCCTTTATAAAAAATAAAAGTTCTTGGGGCCGGAGAGAGAGCATGGAGGTAGGGTACATGTAGAAGGACGTTGGCATCCCATATGGTGCCCCGAGCCTGCAAGGAGCGATTTCTGAGCATAGAGACAGGAGTAACCTGTCATATCTGAGCACTGGCAGATATAGTCCCAAAACTAAAAAATATTTAAAAATTTAAAAGATTTAAAAAATTAAAATTCTTAATTTCTCTAAGATTCATATTCCTGAACTCCTTCATGAACTTTTTATTTTTCTTTTTGGTCCACAACCAGCAATGCTCAGGGGTTATTTTCTGGGTCTTCACCAGGGGTCTCAAAGTCGCGGTTCGCGGGCCATTTGTGGCCCTCCGTACAACATTTTGTGGCCCGCGGCCGATCTTCAAATATCGCAGTATTTGCGATTATTCGCTTACCGAATAATTGCGATAAATATCGCATTAGTAAGAAAAAATTCGCATTAAACATTCGCATACCTTGAGCAGTTCCATTTGGGGTATGCAAATGATGAATGCGATTTTTTGCGATTTTTTTTCTTACTAATGAGATTTTTTATTGTGAATATTCGGTAAGCGAATAATCGTGAATACTTTGCGCCTAGCACAGACTTTTGTTTTGATTTGTTTTGTGTTGTTTTGTTTTGTTTTTGTGAAATCCCTTATGTGGCCCTGCCTCACCTCGACTTTGCCTCCTGCGACCCCCAGGTAAATTGAGAAATTCCTTATGCAGCCCTACCTCACCCTGACTTTGCCTCCTGCGGCCCCCCGGTAAATTGAGTTTGAGACCCCTGGTCTACACTAAAGAATTATTCTTTACATGGCAGGACCATATTAAAAGCTGGAATTGACCCTTTGCAAGGCTACTACATTACCCATTGTACTATCAATCTGTCTGATTAACTTTTCTAATGCTTTAAACTTTAATGTTTTAATGATCTAAACTATGGAATTAGAGAGATATTATAGTGGGTAGGAAATTTACCTCATTTGTAACTGACCAGATTCAATCTCCAGCATCCCCTATAGTCTCCTGAGCACCACCAAAAATAATTCAGAGTGCAGAACAAGGAGTAACTACTAATAATTTTTGTCCCCAAAATCTAATCTAATGAAATATTGGCCTTAGTACATAGAGGAAATTTTGATACTTATTATCTAATATGATCATCAGATAACATAGTATCTGGTTATTATCATTAACCTCCATGAACTTGGGTGGTCATAGAGTCACATGTCAAAGTTACCTCTTACTAGCCATGAGACTCAGTAAACTTTTAATCCTCAAAGCTTTTTTATTCAATGTGCAAATCTGTATCAATGTTTACCTAATAAGATTATATCAATCAAATGAGATATATACAATTAGTTTAGTATGGAAAACTGGTACATACTAGCACCCTATAATAGTAATAGCATTCTTAATCATTTTAGATACAACAGAAACAAATATTAAGAAACACATACTGAATATATGGTGGGCAACATATAAAAACCCAAACACTGAAACATTACTATTAAGTAAATATAAAAGAGTTGGGGAAGGAACTAAGTGCTGTATTTAATGAGTGGTATGTTGATTTTTCACCCCATAAAATGCAGTGAAAATGAGATGAAACATTAAATACAGGGGGAAATCTGTTGAGAGTAAGTGGAGCACAAATGGAAAGATTTGGGGAGAGTCCTCGGATCATGGTGCACAGTCACTGTGAAAGAGAAAGACAAGAGGATTTAACTGCAGCACAGTTCTAAGTGTTAACAAGACTGACAAGGAGGCCAGGTGCTTAAACCAAAGCTGCTTCCCCCAGAACTGCTTATACATCCCAACTAGGAACCTGTGGTAAATATGATCTCTGTGAAGAAGAGGTGATGAATTTTGAGTGCAAAGCCCAGACCTTTCTCCTCCCACAGGAGCACTGAGAAGCTCATGTTCATGGCTACTACACTAGGTACCCAGAAAATAAATACAGCCATGAAAACAAGGGAAGATAGAAATTCAAAATTAGTCCATCAGCCATTTTTACATTTCTTTTTTTTTTATAATTTTTATTTTGATCATAGTGGCTTACATATTGTTGACAATAATATTTTAGGTACATATTCACATAAAATCAGGGGGGATTCCCATCACCAAATTGTCCTCCCTACACCTCCGTTTTTGTCCTACCTCCCATTTCCTCTTCCCTCACCCCAGGGCGGCTAGAATATGTGGTCCCCTCTGTATCTAACCTACTACTTAGTAGTCTTGCACCTGTTTGGTCTTGATGCCTCCCTTATTTCCCCCTCTAACTGGAGGCAGGTCTAGCTAGTTCAAGTTGTGTGGTTTTGCCTGAAAAAAAGATAATAAATAAACTGGGGTAAGAGTCTAACACCCCGAAAATGGGCAGAATCCTTCTAGAGGCTCTCATCATCGATTTGGGAGATGAAGGAGAAAAAGAAGGTGAAACACTCCACCAGTACCAAAAGAAGTGTCAAATATCCAGTGAGGGCTCCAGCTATATCGATAAGCACCACAAAAAACAGACTAAAAAAAAAAACAAACAAACAAAAAACACGCCATGGTCTTGAAATGAGAAACATGGCATAGCACATAACGAAAGAAAAGAAAGGAAGAGAAAAAAATAAGTATAATTGGGGACAACAATTTCAATAATCACACCCAAACAGAGAAATCGACCAAAATAGATAGGTAAATAAAAATAATAATAACAATAATAAATGAAGGTAAACTATATATGTATATAAATAACCAAGGTTTTGTGCTTTTTGTATTTTTGTTTTTTCCCTCCTGCCCTGGGATACCACACCAGATACCATACCTTGCTTGCACTACGAGATGGCCACGAGAAAACTCTTTAACACACACTTTATCTCTAGGTTATACCTTCTTTTAGGAATTGAAGCACGTGACCAGTCAAACAACCGAAGCAGTACCTGCGACGTACAGACTTAAACTACAGGCTCTATTCTTCGAACACATTCAACCAAACCAGCATTCCCTTGCTATTCTCTCCTCTCTTCTCACTACTTTTTTTTTCTATTCTTCTCATTTTTACATTTCTAAAGCCTTCAAAATTACCTAAGTGCAGAAAGCCAAGTGTAATCACCAGCCTAAACAGTAAGAGAAATAGAAAAAAAAGAAAAGAAACATTTAAAAATACATTAGAGAAAAGGTACCTCATCACAAACTTTCACAGAAAATGAATTCTTCCAAGGAATGATTAGATATTGCTTCAAGTTGAGGGGCATTTCCAGGGTACAACCACTGAAAAATAATGACCCCTCCACTCATTCTTCCTTCTCTTTCCATAACAGCTAGTCCTGGCCTCTCCAGTGGAGCAATTGCTGGCATCGTGATTGGAGTCCTGGCTGGAGTAGCTCTGATAGCAGCGCTGGTGTACTTTCTTTATGTCAGAAAGACCAGAGGGTATGATGGCCTGTCCTCTAGTTGCCCTTGTCTCTATTCTAGCCACCATGCTTGGGAGAAGGAAAGAGTCTGTCCCTCTGCTTCTGGGCCTGGATCTACTCTTTGCTGAATCCCTGCTTCTCAGCATGAACTGCCACTGGGGCTTTTCTTCCCTATCCCAAGCATCCTGTGCCCCACTATATCATATGGTTATTCCCTTTCCATATGGTTTAAAGAGAGTAGATTTAAATGTGTGCCTCTGTCCCTATTGAGAGAAGCCAAAGTGCAAGAAACAAAGGAAAGAAAAGAAAAAGCAAGAGATAGCAAGTTATGTGACTGTGTTCCCTGTTGACTATAGTAGCAGGAGCAAGAAGGAAAAAGACAGAAAGAAAACCAAAGAAAAAGTAAAAATGACCCCAGACCTATTCAGCCTTGAATACAGTAAGGGGTAGATGGAAGCATCTATCTTCAAAAAGGTAAAGATTGAAGGACAGAGTGATAACACAGCAGTAGGGCAGTTACCTTGCAAGTGGTTGACCCAGAATGAATTTGGGTTCAATCCTTGGCATTCCCTGTGGTCCCCTGAGTCAGGAGCCAGGGTTGACCCAAAGACAAAAAAAAAGGTAAATATTGGAGACAGAAATTACCTTAGAAGCAACTAATACAAAATAAAAACACTAAAAGGGATCATGGGCAGCTGGAAGAAGATCACTAAAAGCCACCATCAGTCAGGGTTAAATGAACACAAAGGAGCCCCAGGGAAATTGCTGCTGACAGTGTCATTCCTAATTCAAAGAGCAAAGGTTCTATAATTGGGAATAGCAGTCACAGTATCTGATATTTGTTTAGGGCAGATGACCAGTGCCACCACACAGAAAACAAACCCTCAGCCTCCAACCACAGTAAGTATAACATTCACCCTATGGTGTGTCCCGATTTGCATTGCCCTAGCAGGGAATCCTATACACCCCACCACTTTCAGAAGTTTCATATAACAAAAAGATTGCTTTGTGTTAGCTCCCAGAAGAGACTAGGGGCCAGGAAGGCTGAAGTAACATGGGATGTTTCCAGGAACCATTTCCTCATCTTTACTTCTCCCCTCCTGCCTCTTTTACTGAGATAGGCATTCTCACTGGGTAAGACTTTTCCTGTCCTATGGTGGACTGGGTGCTGGAGGCCACTATCCTCTCTTTGACATTGGAGCTTCGTTGCTCAGAAATATACTTGGATAAAAATCAAAGCCTTGGAACTGAAGGAATCAAACAGGGAGTGAGGACTTCTCAGCTCTATGCCTTTGGTACTAACACCTGAAGATGCACCAAAGATTTAAGAAAATCCCTTGGGGCCGGGCAGGGCGCTAGAGGTAAGGTGCCTGCCTTGCCTGCGCTAGCCTTGGACGGACCTCGGTTCGATCCCCCGGCGTCCCATGTGGTCCCCCAAGCCAGGAGCGACTTCTGAGTGCACAGCCAGGAGTAATCCCTGAGCGTTACCGGGTGTGACCCAAAAAAAAACAAAAAAAAGAAAAGAAAAGAAAAGAAAATTCCTTACTAGATTTTAAGTTACCACCTCACCTGCCACCTCCTTGAACTAGAAAGGTCATAGACAGCTTAATATTCCATAATTAGTGAAACTTCCTTTTCCTCCCCAGGTCACGACCATTCTGAAAACTCATCAAACAAGGTAAGCACAGCAGTTCTATGACTCTCTTCATCAAGAAAATACCAAGGTAGAATGGGTCATCACTCTTGTAAGCACTAAAATAAGAATCAAATCTGGGTCAAAGTTTCTTGAAGCAGCAACAGTGTAGTGGTAGCAAATTACTCTAATGAGTCTACCTCAGACCTGGGATACAAACTGTGAATTATCCTGGCTATGACTCTTATAGCTCTGAAGTTGGGCAACAATATAATCTCTTTGGTCTTTAGCTGTGTCATCTGTAAATTTTGCATGCTGCCTATTTCAAACAGGATTCAAACAAATGCAAGGAAGATACTAGATCTTTCTTCTTTTTCAACCCTTAATCTGATGTGCTCTTACTGCCAAAGAATCACTCATTCTAAGGGTCTAAGATTGTGTTACTTTAAAATAAGATTAGAGAATGTTTCTGATCTTCATCTTCCAACAATAAAATATATGTATGTATATATATGCTTGGAAGGGCTTAAATTATATGAATAAGTAACAATGAATAAAATTTCAGATATGAGCATACACATAAAAAACAGCTAAATCAAGATATAAAAATATGGGTATATAAAATCTACCCTCCCACCCAAAAAGCCTCCAGTCATTTCTATCCAGCTATTATTTACTTTATTTTTTAACACAAAGGAAAAGTGCAGAATATACGTATAAATGTCTAATTTCATTGATTCAAATTGTTGATGATTCATTCATATGTTGCATGCATTTATAGTATTTTTTTCCCTTTTTTTTTTTTTTTTTTTTGCATCTAGTTGAGAGAATCTCTTCTTTTTTTTTTTTTTTTTCATAGTTCCTCGGGCTAAAATGCTGTCTCTTTGTCTTCTGGGTAACATTTTATTCTTTTTTTTTTTTAACACCACCCATCACCAGTGCAACATTCCCATCACCAATGTCCCAAGTCTCCCTCCTCCCCACCCGACCCCCGCCTGTACTCTAAACAGGTTCTCAATTTCCCTCATACATTCTCATTATTAGGACAGTTCAAAATGTAGTTATTTATCCAACTAAACTCATCACTCTTTGTGATGAGCTTCCTGAGGTGAGCTGGAACTTCCAGCTCTTTTCTCTTTTGTGTCTGAAAGTTATTATTGCAAGAATGTCTTTCATTTTTCTTAAAACACATAAATGTGTGAGACCATTCTGCGTTTTTCTCTCTCTCTCTCTGACTTATTTCACTCAGCATAATAGATTCCGTGTACATCCATGTATAGGAAAATTTCATGACTTCATCTCTCCTGACAGCTGCATAATATTCCATTGTGTATGTGTACCACAGTTTCTTTAGCCATTCGTCTGTTGAAGGGCATCTTGGTTGTTTCCAGAGTCTTGCTATGGTAAATAGTGCTGCAATGAATATAGGTGTAAGGAAGGGGTTTTTGTATTGTATTTTTGTGTTCCTAGGGTATATTCCTAGGAGTGGTATAGCTGGATCGTATGGGAGCTCGATTTCCAGTTTTTGGAGGAATCTCCATATCGCTTTCCATAAAGGTTGAACTAGACGGCATTCCCACCAGCAGTGGATAAGAGTTCCTTTCTCCCCACATCCCCGCCAACACTGTTTATTCTCATTCTTTGTGATGTGTGCCATTCTCTGTGGTGTGAGGTGGTATCTCATAGTTGTTTTGATTTGCATCTCCCTGATGATTAGTGATGTGGAGCACTTTTTCATGTGTCTTTTGGCCATCTGTATTTCTTCTTTGTCAAAGTGTCTGTTCATTTCTTCTCCCCATTTTTTGATGGGATTAGATGTTTTTTTCTTGTAAAGTTCTGTCAGTGCCTTGTATATTTTGGAGATTAGCCCCTTATCTGATGGGTATTAGGTGAATAGTTTCTCCCACTCAGTGGGTGGCTCTTGTATCTTGGGCACTATTTCCTGTGAGGTGCAGAAGCTTCTCAGCTTAATATATTCCCATGTGTTAATTTCTGCTTTCACTTGCTTGGAGAGTGCAGTTTCTTCCTTGAAGATGCCTTTAGCCTCAATGTCCTGGAGTGTTTTACCTACGTATTGTTCTATATATCTTATGGTTTTGGGTCTGATATCGAGGTCTTTAATCCATTTTGATTTTACCTTCGTACATGATGTTAGCTGGGGGTCTAAGTTCAATTTTTTGCAAGTGGCTACCCAGTTTTGCCAACACCACTTGTTGAAGAGGCTTTCTTTGTTCCATTTAGGATTTTTTGCTCCTTTATCAAAAATTAGATGATTGAATGTCTGGGGAACATTCTCTGAGTATTCAAGCTTATTCCACTGATCTGAGGGCCTGTCTTTATTCCAATACCATGCTGTTTTGATAACTATTGCTTTGTAGTAAAGTTTAAAGTTGGGGAAAGTAATTCCTCCCATATTCTTTTTCCCAATGATTGCTTTAGCTATTCGAGGGTCTTTATTGTTCCAAATAAATTTCAAAAGTGCCTGGTCCACTTCTTTGAAGAAAGTCATGGGTATCTTTAGGGGGATCGCATTAAATCTGTACAGTGCTTTGGGGAGTATTGCCATTTTAATGATGTTAATCCTGCCAATCCATGAGCAGGGTATATGCTTCCATTTCCGCGTGTCCTCTCTTATTTCTTGGAGCAGAGTTTTATAGTTTTCCTTGTATAGGTCCTTCACATTTTTAGTCAAGTTGATTCCAAGATATTTGAGTTTGTGTGACACTATAGTGAATGGAGTTGTTTTCTTAATGTCCATTTCTTCCTTATTAGTATTGGTGTATAGAAAGGCCATTGATTTTTGTGTGTTAATTTTGTAGCCTGCCACCTTGCTATATGAGTCTATTGTTTCTAGAAGCTTTTTGATAGAGTCTTTGGGGTTTTCTAAGTAGAGTATCATGTCATCTGCAAACAGTGAGAGCTTGACTTCTTCCTTTCCTATCTGGATTCCCTTGATGTCCTTTTCTTGCCTAATCGCTATAGCGAGTACTTCCAGTGCTATGTTGAATAGGAGTGGTTAGAGAGGACAGCCTTGTCTTGTGCCAGAATTTAGAGGAAAGGCTTTCAGTTTTTCTCCATTGAGGACAATATTTGCCTCTGGCTTGTGGTAGATGGCCTTAACTATATTGAGAAAGGTTCCTTCCATTCCCATCTTGCTGAGAGTTTTGATCAAGAATGGGTGTTGGACCTTGTCAAATGCTTTCTCTGCGTCGATTGATATGATCATGTGATTTTTATTTTTCTTGCTGTTGATGTTGTGTATTATGTTGATAGATTTACGGATGTTAAACCAGCCTTGCATTCCTGGAATGAAACCTACTTGATCGTAGTGGATGATCTTCTTAATGAGGCATTGAATCCTATTTGCCAGGATTTTGTTGAAGATCTTTGCATCTGCATTCATCAGCGATATTGGTCTGTAATTTTCTTTTTTCGTAGCATCTCTGTCTGGTTTAGGTATCAAGGTGATGTTGGCTTCATAAAAGCTATTTGGAAGTTTTCCTGTTTTTTCAATTTCATGAAAGAGTCTTGCCAGGATTGGTAGTAGTTCCTCTTGAAAGGTTTGAAAGAATTCATTAGTAAATCCATCTGGGCCTGGGCTTTTGTTTTTGGGCAGACATTTGATTACTTTCTTAATTTCCTCAATAGTAATGGGTGTGTTTAGATATGCTACATCCTCTTCATTCAATCATGGAAGATTATAAGAGTCCAAAAATTTATCCATTTCTTCCAGGTTTTTATTTTTAGTGGCATAGAGTTTCTCAAAGTAGTTTCTGATTACCCTTTGAATCTCTACCATATCAGTAGTGATCTCTCCTTTTTCATTCCTAATACAAGTTATCAAGTTTCTCTCTCTTTCTTTCTTTGTTAGTTTTGCCAGTGGTCTATCAATCTTGTTTATTTTTTCAAAGAACCAACTTCTGCTTTCGTTGATCTTTTGGATGGTTTTTCTGGTTTCCACTTCATTGATTTCTGCTCTCAGCTTTGTTATTTCCTTCTGCCTCCCTATTTTTGGATCCTTTTGTTGAGCACTTTCTAATTCTATGAGCTGCGTCATTAAGCTATTCGGGTATGCCCCTTCTTTCCTGATGTGTGCTTGCAAAGCTATAAATTTTCCTCTCAGTACTGCTTTTGCTGTGTCCCATAGGTTCTGATAATTTGTGTCTCCATTGTCATTTGTTTTCATGAAGGTTTTGATTTCCTCTTTGATTTCATCTCGGACCCACTGATTATTCAGTATGAGGCTATTTAACTTCCAGGTGTTAAAATTTTTCTTCTGTGTCCCTTTGTAGTTTATATATAATTTCAGGGCTTTGTGGTCAGCAAAGGCAGCCTGCAAAATTTTTATCCTCTTGATATTATGGAGATATGTTTTGTGTGCTAACATGTAGTCTATCCTAGAGAATGTCCCATGTACATTAGAGAAAAATGTGTATCCAGGCTTCTGGGGGTGGAGTGTCCTGTATATATCTACTAGGCCTCTTTCTTCCATTTCTCTCCTCAGGTCTAGTATATTCTTGTTGGGTTTCAGTCTGGTTGACCTGTCTAGTGTTGACAATGCCGTGTTGAGGTCTCCCACAATTATTGTGTTGTTATTGATATTATTTTTCAGATTTGTCAACAGTTGTATTAAATATTTTGCTGGCCCCCTCATTCGGTGCATATATGTTTAGGAGGGTGATTTCTTCCTGCTGTACATATCCCTTGATTAATACAAAATGTCCATCTTTGTCCCTTACAACTTTCCTAAGTATAAAGTTTGCATCATCTGATATTAATATGGCCACTCCTGCTTTTTTTTGGGTGTTGTTTGCTTGGATGATTTTCCTCCAGCCTTTTATTTTGAGTCTATGTTTGTTCTGACTATTCAGGTGCGTTTCTTGTAGGCAGCAGAAGGTTGGATTGAGTTTTTTGATCCATTTAGCCACTCTGTGTCTCTTAACTGGTGCATTTAGTCCATTGACATTGAGAGAAAGAATTGTCCTGGGAGTTAGTGCCATCTTTATATTAAAATTTGGTGTGTCTGTTGGTAAGCCTTGTCTTAAAGTATGCCGTTCAGTTTTTCTTTTAAGAATGGTTTTGTGTCTGTGAAGTTTTTGAGCTGTTGTTTGTCTGTGAAACTATGTATTGTTCCTTCAAACCTGAAAGTGAGTTTTGCTGGGTGCAGTATTCTAGGCGAAGCATTTATTTCATTGAGTTTTGTCACTATGTCCCACCACTGCCTTCTGGCCTTGAGTGTTTCTGGTGACAGGTCTGCAGTAAATCTCAAGGATGTTCCCTTAAATGTAATTTCTCTTTTCGATCTTGCTGCTTTCAGAATTCTGTCTCTATCTATGGGATTCGTCATTGTGACTAGGATGTGTCTTGGGGTGTTTTTTCTGGGGTCTCTTTTAGTTGGCACTCTTCGGGCATGCAGGATTTGATCACATGTATTCATTATCTCTGGTAGTTTCTCTTTAATGATGTTCTTGACTGTTGATTCTTCCCAGAGATTTTCTTCCTGAGTCTCTGGGACTCCAATGATTCTTAAGTTGTTTCTGTTGAGCTTATCATAGACTTCTATTTTCATCTGTTCCCATTCTTTGAGTAATTTTTCCATTGTTTGATCATTTGCTTTGAGGCTTTTTTCCAATTTCTTCTGCTGTATGTAATTGTTATGTATCTCATCTTCCAGTGTACTGATTCTATCCTCAGCTGCTGTTAACCTGTGGGAGATCTCAAACATGTTTTTCTTCAATTCATCTACTGAGTTTCTCAGACCTGTTATTTGATCTGAAATTTCCGTTTGGAGTTTTCTCATTTCTATCTTCATATTCTCCTGATTCTTTTTAGTTTTCTCTTCTATACTTTGTTTAAGTTCTTTGAACATGTTCCATATTGCAACTCTAAACTCCTTATCTGAGAGACTGACTAGGTGGTTGATCATGTTCAAGTCATCAGAGTTGCCATCTTCATTCTCTATGTCTGGCACTGGCCCATGTTGTTTCCCCATTGTCACACTAGTACTGCGTGTTTTTCTACGTGTTGTGATTGTATTCATTGGCTAAATGCTGTGCACCGTCGCGAAGGGGAGCGGAGCAACTGTGCTCCTCTGGCTTCTCCCTTTCTGGGCGTGTCGACTCACCTCCACGGAAGGCTCACAGGAAGGCAGGCTGGCAGATGGGCCGCACCCAGGATGAAATCAGGCCAAAAATGCAGGACAGCAGAGTAGAGAGGCAGAAAGGTGCTGGCATCTGAGATCCAGCGAAGTTCAGTGGCTCCTCCCTTTCTGGGCGTGTCGACTCACCTCCACGGAAGGCTCACGGGAAGGCAGACTCCCTGGAAAGCTCACAGGAAAGCAGGCTGGCTGATGAGCCGCACCAAGGGTGAAATCAGGCCGAAAATGCAGGACAGCAGAGTAGAGAGGCAGAAGGGTGCTGGCATCTGAGATCCAGCAAAGTTCAGTGGCTCCTCCCTTTCTGGGCGTGTCGACTCACCTCCACGGAAGGCTCATGGGAAGACAGACTCCCCGGAAAACTCACAGGAAAGCAGGCTGGCTGATGAGCCGCACCAAGGGTGAAATCAGGCCGAAAATGCAGGACAGCAGAGTAGAGAGGCAGAAGGGTGCTGGCATCTGAGATCCAGCAGAGTTCGGTGGCTCTATTTTTTATTTTTTATTCTCAATGATGAATCCTCAAATTTCATTACACAAAAAAATCTTTACTAATGATTATTCATCAATGTTACAAGATATAATGGATAACAAAACTCTTCTTCAAAGCTACAAGTTTCAAAGGGTGAAAACATGTATGTGGTACTGAATCACACTTGATTAAGTGAGGGCCTGACCTAAACACTGATTTAATTGGCTACTACTCATGCTTTACAGATTGAAGAAGCAGTATATTCTTACCTGGATTTTGATGACCAGAAACACAGAGAGAAACAAATTGCAGTGTCTCCAGGCACAACACTACAGGAGTCATTTATTCAATTGTGAAAAATAATTAATTCAACTCAACATTGTGGTGCCTCAAGATTCTCCTCCCCATTACTGGGAGAAACTTTCACCTTCAGGGGAAAGGGGAAGTAATTTGTTCCCTCTCACTTCCCGCTCTCTCCTAGGTACCTCAAAACTCTCTGGCCAAACCCCTCCCTTCAGTGTCAACAGATGAAAAGAATTTTCCTGGAGTCTGCTGAAAAACCAACTTTCTTTCACTGAAATTTGGCAAAGCAAACTTTTGAAGAAAGTTGTCAAAACCTAAAATCTCTCCCCCTTTCTAAACTCTGTGTGTGTGTGTGTGCATCTGTGTGTGTGTGTGTATGTGTGTGTGTGTGTTCACCACACCTGTGGTTGGGCTCAGGGATCATTCATGCTGGATTAACTCCATATGCAAATCACATATTCCAAACTTTTCTCCTTTGCTATTTCCTTTGCCTAGGCCCTCCCCCCAGACTAGTTTTATATCTTACTGTTTAGAGCATCTTAATTCCTTTAAGAATTAGCCACACACTTAAGAGGTACATATCTACTGAAAAAAAATACTTATCTAATGAAAAATAATATAAAAGAGAGAAAAGTAAAAACTTCTCTCTCTCAAAATGTTCTGTATGAAACCCCCTTACCACTCCAAGACTCATGAAACCAAATGCATAGCCAGTTATGGACTGAGAAAATCTATGTCAGGGCTTAACACCTTGCTGCTTAGCTAAAATAACACCTAGGCCCTCTGACAAACCCTTCTTCAGAGAACTTGAGCAGCAACTAATAAAACTGTATGTCACGGGCCCGGAGAGATAGCACAGTGGCGTTTGCCTTGCAAGCAACTGATCCAGGACCAAAGGTGGTTGGTTCAAATCCCGGTGTCCCATATGGTCCCCCGTGCCTGCCAGGAGCTGTTTCTGAGCAGACAGCCAGGAGTAACCCCTGAGCACCGCCGGGTGTGACCCAAAAACCAAAAAAAAAAAAAAAAAAAAACTGTATGTCAGTTCCTAGTAAAAACTCAAAGTTACACTTACTTGAATAACTATAATATTTACTCAAATAAATACCCACAAAACGAAGAGTTACAGCTTCAGGGGGTAGTCAGCATTTAATAGAAACAATATGCTAATCCTTTGGAAAGGAGACAAGAATCACCTCTTGGAGCTGATTAAAAAATATCAGTAGGCCAGAGAAATAGGGCAGAGGTACGACACTTGCTTTGCATGTGGTTGACTCGGGCTCAACCCTGGCATCACATATGAGTCTTCAAATACTGCCAGGAGTGACTCCTGAGCACAACTATGTAGTCAAAATAACAAAATAAAATCATAAGTCCTTAGACAGTACCAGTTTAAGGACCAGCAGTTGAAAACCACTGGTTTAATTGTTTAAAGAATGTACTTTTGGGGTACTTAGTTTTTTTTCCTTTTTCGATACATTTTGCTGTTTAAACACTTGTGACTTCCTATTTTTGTGAAAGGGGATTACTATTTTGTTTACTTAGTGAATCTATGACTTACAATATGTGTAAATCAATTTGACTGCCTTAGATCATCCCCTTGACCAGGAGCTCCTCAAATCTTTATGTCAAGAGGTTCCAAGAAAAGATTTGGAAGAATTTTTCCTCCCTCATCGCTAGAAGTGGACTAACTCAATTTCTTGTCTGATCATCAAGGGCCATGCTTATCCAGATTCCAGCCTGTGCACATTCTACTTCCCCCACCACCACCACCCATTCACTTTCTCAGGAAATGTTGGTATCTGCTAAGATTAGGGGAGCACTCTTCTGAACTAGAAAGCTGCACCAAGGCTGAGGCATCTTCAGGTGTGAAGACAAAAGAAGGTACACAGGAGGAGAATTCTAACTGGGCTGAGCTTTATGGACAGCCGCTGAAACATACTTTCTTCCATGGGATCATAACAAACAATGCATAGAAAGAGAAACAGAAAACAAATTTCTTAATCAGTCCTCCTTTCCTTGCGGCTGTAGTTAGAGGTTTTGTTGACTGACTGATCTCCTACTGTGCCAGAAGACTACTATGAGATGTCTAACAGGTTCTCTATCCAAGTGCCTCTATCAGGGAGTTTATGCCTGGACACAGACAATATCTACTATCCTGCACTCAATATATTCTGTTATTTAATTTTGCCTGGTTAAGGCTATTTCTGAAGTCTTTGTAAACTCTGCACTGTTGATAATAAAAATTAAATATCAGACAACCTACTGCCTCAGTTAATATTTTAGACAGTGTTTTCTTTACAGGCCCAAACTGCTTAACTGGGGGTTGGAGTAATGTTATTTTTAAGTCTACAGGTCTCTGATGTAGAAACTTGCACATCTAATAATAAAATATATTTTGAGAATGACAGCCACACCATAAAACTGCCCCAACTCCTCTCAGCCTCTTCTTCACAAGGGGAGATAACAACCAGATGCAGCAGCAAGGTTCAGTCACACAGAAAATCTCTCTGACACTTACTCTCTTACTGCTCCCATTTCCTTTCTTTTGCTCTACTCATGTGAATCATTTCTTTTCTACTCTAAATATCCTTATGTTTATTCATGTCACTTAGTAATAGCATATGATCTCATTTCCTCCGCTTCCAAGTACTTAAGACTGCTGTGCTGTCTTTCCTGCCTTCCTCACAACCTGATTTCTTCCCTCTGCAGTGGTGCATCCTGCCCAATGTCATTAAAAGGAAGTACCAGAAAATTAGCCAAATTTAGAGGTATTTTCACAACTGCTGTTGATTTTCACATCTATGACCACATATTTCCTTCTTGTACTCCTTCACCCCCATGTATGAACTGCACCCAGACCAGGATTAGCATTTAGACCATACCCACTTCCCTTTCTTCAGACGACCCCATTATCTGTACCTAGAATTTCCTCCACTTGCCCTACTCCCCATATATCACACCCACATACTTATTAAATTTACTCATTTAAATTGGGCTCTCCTACAAATCACTTGTTTCTCTCTGTTTCCAGGTCATAAAAGACTATAAACTTCTCTTATTTATTTGTTTGTTTGTTTGTTTTAGGGTAATATGTGGTGGCACTCAGAGCTTTCTTCTGGCTCTACACTCAGAGATTATTCCTGGAGGAGATTGGGGAACTATAGGGATGAAGGGGATCAAACTCAGGTTGGCTGAGTACTAGGCAAGTGCCTTACTCACTATACAGAAAACAATCTATCTCTCTAGCCCTACTGAATCTTTTTATTTTCTCTTCATTGTCATAAACCTAAATAAACCCAAAACACCCACTGCTGAACCTTTAAATTGACTTTATATGACTGGTCTCTCTCTCATGAAAGGCTCCTGTCAGAGCCCTATTAAATTGAGTGCCCCAGACCAGAGTTAGATGGAGTTTCTAGGTGAGAAACTAAGAAATGGCCCAAATGCAGGCAGAAGTGAAACATCTCCACTGGTCCGGAGGACAAAGGCAGCACAGAATTCCAGTAGACCACATGTCCTGGAGCCAGACCTGGCCCTGGAGTTCTGCTCCTCAGTCCCTACTGTGTGACTATCAGCCAGTAATTTTTGATGCCTCTGTGCCTCTGATTCTTTACCTAGAAAGGGACTTTGTAGCCACATATTACACAGGGCTGTTTGTTCATGAGTTTTTCATGTGTGAAATGCATAAAAGACCATGAGAAAATAATAAGTGTTTACAGTCATGGCTACAGTCTCCCAGTCCCCAATATCACACATTTCCAAACTGTTCATATTTCTTTGCTTAGTTTCCTTTTGTCTGACTGTACACTTTTACTTGTAGATTCTATCCTATCATCTTCCTTCTCAGAACCTAGTCTGAGGTCAAGTGGATCAGAGGTACTGATCAAACAACTCCTCTCAGGCAATGACAGAGGTTCCTCCAAAAATCTGTTTATCTCCCTTTTAATCTTCATGACTTAAAACCTCAATTCTTGAAATTCTCTGGGTTCCATTAGCTTTTTGTCTTATCCTTGCCTCTTCCTTACTCTGCCTCAGGGGTTCACTCACATCTGTACTCTCTGCAGTTGTCCTAGTGCTTCCTCTAAAAGACAACTTTATTTCTTTTTTTTTTCTTTTTTTTTTCTTTTTTTCTTTTTTTTTTCTTTTTTTTTTCCACTCAGACTGCATCCTCTCCCTCTATCCCTTCCAAAGAAAGGGAAGAACGATCATCAATGGCAAAAGGCAGCCGCAGAAGCGACACCTAGAGCCAGCTTCACGCTCAGGAGAGGACGCTCTGACTCCTCCTCGTGGGTTCGGGTGCTCTACACGATCAGAGAAACTTCTCTAGTAACATACTATAGAAATGATCCCTGAAAGTATAGTCTTGACAACTTTATTTCTAAACAATCTTTATCAGGGGTCTCAAACTCGTGGCCAGGGGCCGCAAATGGCTCTCCGTGTAGGGAGCCAGATTCTCCCTCACAGTCTTGGCATAAGCACATCCATCTTGTAGGAAACTGCCATTTTCTAACAGGTCTGTCCTTTAGTTGAATTGTGTACGTTCCAACTGGCCATGAGTTGACGAAGATTCAAAGAACTACAAGGTCACACTCTTCTGGCTCAGGAAACTCAGACCTATAGATAGAGCATTTGGTGTGATAATAGGATATTCCCCAGGAAACTTGTATTAAATTAACAGGCACATGCCGAATCTTTTGAACTGAATGATGACGAATGTATGCTTGACAAATGTTTGCATTGTCCCCTCCTCCCTTTGTGTAAAAACTATATAAGTCTTGGCATTTCGAAAATAAATTGACGCCATAATCAGACTCCTTGGTGGTCCCCTTTTTCCCACCCTTTTCCTTTTCAGGTGCAGACCCTTTCCACCACCACGAATAAACTGAAGCTGTTGGCCGGCACACCTCCATACAACATTTTGTGGCCCTGCCCTAGAGGAATCTTTTTTTTTTGTTTTGTTTTGTTTTAGTTGTTGGGGTCACACCCCTCAATGTTCAAGGCTTACTACTGACTTTGCACTCAAAGATCACCCCAACTTTGCCTCCTGCGGCCCCCAGGTAAATTGAGTTTGAGACCCCTGCAAGTCTAGCTTATCTATTCTGCATAGAAAATGCGTTAAAGGGGCCGGAGAGATAGCACAGAGGTAAGGTGAAGAGATATCACAGTGGTAAGGCATTTGCCATACATGCGGAAAGACGTTGGTTCAAATCCAGGCATCCCATATGGTCCCCTGAGCCTGCTGGGGGCGATTTCTGAGTGTAGAGCCAGGAATAACCCCTGAGAGTTACCAGGTGTGACAAAAAACAAACAAAAAAAATGGTTAAAAGGGGCCTTCTGCCTATTTCAAGTAGAATCCTTTAGAAAAAAGAAAAAGCAGTTGAGTTAGGAGCCAGAATAGAAAGCCTTCAAACATAGGCCCATCGTTCTAGAAATCTGTAGGTACCAGTGTACAGGCATCACTAACACTTCACTGGAGGTTCAGTGTTCAGACAATGCTAGAGAGGGAAAGGGAGCACAACACAGGGAGATCCAATTTATTTTCATTTTCAATTAGCAACCTGCAGAAAGCAAAATTTCTCTTATCCCCAAGCCCAAAACACTCAAACACAAGCACACCCCACATATTTGGTAGATATCCTTATTCCACTCTATCTAGAACAAGACATAAAGAGAAAGGGAATACAAGATCCAGAACCAAATAACGAGGCTCCAGTCCACAACAGGCTTAACGATGAGAAAGAAAGGTCAGATGCTGGTCTCATTCAAGTCATAACTCTCTGTACTAGGGCCCTCTGCCCCGAGCAGCAATGTGGGGCTAGAACATGATCCTGGTCTCTCGCAGTGGGAGTTGCTGGTTGAATATTAATTAACTGCCCAGAAGTAATGGAAATGGAATCCTTTAATACCTCTCACTAACCTTATTTCCTAAGTTTCCTTGGGATGAGGACAATCAAAGCAATGTCTCCACTCTATGATTTAATACTTTTTCTTTTTTTTTTTCTTTTTGGTTTTTGGGCCACACCCAGCGGTGCTCAGGGATTACTCCTGGCTATCTACTCAGGAATAGCTCCAGGAGGGCATGGGGGACTATATGGGATGCCGGGATTCGAACCAACCACCTTAGGTCATGGATCGGCTGCTTGCAAGGCAAACACCACTGTGCTATCTCTCAGGCCCCATTAATGCTTTTTTTTTCTATTATAAGATGGTAGAAAAAATGGACAGTGGACAAAATGTGACACTTCAGAGACCACACAACAAACAGAAACTCAAATATTTTTTGTTTAAAGGTCAAAGTGTTTGCAGCATGCCTATATCCCTTTACAGTCTGAACTCTAAGACAGTTCAGCTTGCCCTATATTTATGACCCTATCTAACCCCAGAAAAACTTTTAAAATTAAAAATAAATCATTAAACTTGTAAGAGTTAGGATTAGAAAAATCAGGATGGGTGAGCATGAGCACAGTGGGCAGGGCATTTGCCTTATATGCATCCAACCTGGGACCAGCCCAGGTTCAATCCTGGCACCCTATATGGTCCCCAAGCCTTCCAGGAGCAATTATTGAGTTCAGAGCCAGGAGTAATCCCAGAGTACTACCACCAGGTGTGACAAATAAATAAAGAAAAAGAAACGTAGGAAAGAAAGGAAGGAAGAAAAGAGAGAAGGAAGGGAGGGAAGGAGGAGAAAAGGGAGGGAAGGAGGAAAGAAGGAAGGAAGAAAGGAAGAGAGAAAGGAAAGAAAGAGAAAGAAAGAAAGAAAGAAAGAAAGAAAGAAAGAAAGAAAGAAAGAAAGAAAGAAAGAAAGAAAGAAAGAAAGAAAGAAAGAAAGAAAGAAAGAAAGAAAGAAAGAAAGAAAGAAGAGAGAGAAGAGAGAAGAGAAAGAAAGAAAGAAAGAAAGAAAGAAAAGAAAGAAGAAAGAAAGAAAGAAAGAAAGAAAGAAAGAAAGAAAGAAAGAAAGAAAGAAAGAAAGAAAGAAGGAGGGAGGGAGGGAGGGAGGGAGGGAGGGAGGAAGGAAGGAAGGAAGAAAGGAAGGAAGGAAGGAAGGAAGGAAGAAAGAAAGAAAGAAAGAAAGAAAGAAAGAAAGAAAGAAAGAAAGAAAGAAAGAAAGAAAGAAAGAAAGAAAGAAAGAAAGAAAGAAAGAAAGAAAGAAAGAAAGAAAGAAAGAAAGAAAGAAAGAAAGAAAGAAAGAAAGAAAGAAAGAAGGGAAGAAGGAAAGAAGGGAAGAAGGGAAGAAGGAAAGAAGGGAAGAAAGAAGAAAGAAAGATCGGAATGAGATTGGAAATATAGCTCAAGAAATGGAGCACATGGTTTGTGTGCAGGAGACTCAGGTTCCCCAAGTACTGTTGGGTGTAGCCCCAAAACAAAAAATAAATATATGGAAGAGGTTGTGGGTTTGTTTGCTTCTATTGGTAGAACAAATTCCTGGCTTGTGTGAGGCCTTGTGTTCAAATCTTGGCACTGCATGGTCCCTAAGTCATACTTATTATGTCCCTAACCAATGCCCTCTCCCGCAACATCAACAAACGTAACTTCCACATTAATAACAACAACAAGAAAAAGCTAAAAAAAAAAAAAAAAACTTAAAGAGAAAGTAATGTAAGGCTTATGGAAGGCCAGTGTGGTTGGAGAATTATGAGCAAATATACAATGTTATAAGATATGAATAAAAGGTGGGGAAGATTCTAACAGTCCTATATTATTATAAGAGATTTGCCTAAACTAAACTTAAAAACAGGTTTCCAGGAGCTGTAAGAAAAGAGCACGAAAGGGCTGGAGCAGGGGTCTTCAAACTACGGCCCATGGGCCACATATTGTATTTATTCCCATTTTGTTTCTTCACTTCTAAATAAGATATATGCAGTGTGCATTGAAATTTGTTCATAATTTTTGTTTTTACTATAATATGGCCCTCCAACAGTCTGAAGGACAGTGAACTGGCCCCCTGTTTAAAAAGTTTGAGGACCCCTGGAGCATAGCACAGCAGTAGGGCATTTGCCTTGCATGAAACTAACCCAGGACGAACCTCGGATCAATCCTTGGCATCCTATATGGTCTTCCAAGTCAGTAAAGATTTCTGAACACATATTCAGAATTAACACCTGAGTGTCACCAGGTGTGGCCCAAAAACAAAAAAAAGAAAAAAAGAAAAGAGTATTAAAAGAGGAGTCTACACCAACATTTGGTTCTTTTAAAATAGGTCTTATTTTCCTTTTCAATAGATTTCACATTAGATTCACTGAGCTTTGGTTTTGTTTTGTTTTGTTTTGGTTTGGTTTGGTTTGGTTTGGTTTGGTTTTGGGTTTTGGGGGTTTTTTTTTTTTTTTGAGCATTTTTTTTTGGATCACACCAGGCAGTGCTCAGGGGTTACTCCTGACTGTGCTCAGAAATCACTCCTGACAGGCTTGGGGGACTATATGGAATGCCAGGATTCGAATCACCATCTGTCCTGGATCAGCTAGCTGCAAGGCAAATGCCCTACAGCTATGCTATCTCTCCAGCCAGAAGAAAAAAATTTTATATAAATAAACATCCTCAGTGAGGGGCCAGAGTGACAGCACAACAGGTAGGGCATTTGCCTTGCACACTGCTGATCTGAGTCCTATCCCTGGCATCCCATATGGTCCCCTGAGCCTGCTAAGAGTAATTTCTGAGTAAAGAGCCAGGAATAGTAACTCCTAAGTGTGAGCCCCACCTACCAAAAAATGCTCAAAAAAAAAAAAAAAAAAAAAAAAAAAAGCTCAGTGAATCTAATGTGAAATCTACTGAAAAAGAAAGAGACCTATTTTAAAAGAACCAAATGTTGGTGTAGACTCCTCTTTCAATACCCATTACCGTATCCCTTAGTTTTCTAGACTTGAAAATTATGGTTGTTTTAAGAATGCTCTATATGCAATCTAACCCTGGAAATCTTTCTTCAGTAAAGTTAACCCTCACTAATGATGATAGTCTACAACCTACTATACTATTGCTTAGGCCCCACAACTCAATTTTCAAGGTCATAATTCTGTAATTAGAGTAAGAAAGGATGAGTGACAGGAAGGTTATAGCAAATTCTGTATATAAGCAATGCCCTATTATCTTATTGACCCCCTAAGTCCCATGAGCCCAGGTCAGAGTAAAGCATTCTAATGAGGAGTGAAAGAATTGGCTCAGCATAAATCTGAGCTACTACACCAGGCACAGACTTCAAAGTGAGTTCAATTTATTTAAATCTGTTTTTATTTTATAAATGTATTTAAATCTATTAATTTATTTAAACTAATAATATGAAACAAGAATCAACATTTTTCAGAGAAAAAAGATGGAATCCAGACTCAGACTAGATTATATTAAATGTCTAGGATATGATCCAAAATTATTCAAAAAAGAATAATTAGGTCAACTTGACCCTTCATCAAAATAAAAGATCAACCCTGATTTGAGCAAAATATTGAATGAGAAAATAATGCCAAACACCTATTATTTAATGATGGAATGGAAAATATGCTAATAAGAAACGTTTATATATGAAACACCAACATAAGCATAAGATCTATTTAATTAGAAGTTAACATACATTTTACATGAGACAAATTTACAAGTAGATCTAACAAATTGAAATATAAAATTGTACATAACAAAAATAGTGATAACAAGGAAAGAATGACTAAACATGAACATAAATAATCTGAATTATTTACTTTCCTTTTATCCCACATGTATACATTCAGAGATATTTTGCTATTTTTAAGTGGGATTTCTTTTCCTTTTAAAGATGTCCCTTAAGTATTTATGGGTGGAGGCTCTGGTTTCCTGAAAAAGAATTCTTTTAGCTGTTAATAGTCTGAAAAGCCCTTTTTTCCTCCTTCAGATCTGAATTATGAGGCCAGGGATACTGTTCAATGGTAAAGTCCATGTCTTGTATACATAAAGATTTCAAAGGACATAGAGATAGCATGAATAGCTGGAGGACATACATTGTATATGTGGGATTATGAGATTGATTGTTGGCATAACATGGATCTCTGAGAACTGCTAGGTGAAGTCCCAGTCATCCTGAGCACATCACCAGATCTGAACATCAAACAGTGGGGCACACACTACTAATCCAAGTATCATCAGAAGATCCCTAAGACCTCTGAGCACTGTTCAGGAGGTCATTCTCCAAGCCCTCCAAAAAAGAATTCTTTTTTTAATAATATATTTAATCACTATGATTAAAAACATGTTTGTAGTTGTGTTTCAGTCATAAAAAGACTTCTCCAGTGCAACATTCCCACCACCAATGTCCCCCAGCTCCCTCCTCCACCACCCCTGCCTGTATTGGAGACAGGCATTCTATTTCTCTCACTTACTACTATTGTCATAATAATTGTTAATGTAGTTATTTCTCTAACTGCACTCACCTTTTGTTTTAAATTTTATTGTTTGATTGATTGGTTGGTTGTTGGGCTACACCTGGCAGCACTCAGGGGATACTCCTGGCTGTACACTCAGAAATCACCCCTGGCAGGCTGGGTGACCATATGGGATGTGGTGATCTAACAAGGTCCCTTCCCAGTCAGCCTCATTCTAGGCAAACTACCTATGGCTGTGCTATCTCTCCAGCTCTAATATTTTTTTTCAAAAGAAACACTGTTGGGACCACCTGTGTTCTGAACAAAGAGATATCATTTTATAAGGAACCACATGGTGAGAGCTACATGCTAGGTTCCCCAAGCCAATTTCCATTTGCACAGCACCAAGCTACTTGGCCTTATCAGGTAACCTATATGGAAGGGACAAAGGCAGCAATGGGAAGATACCCCTAGAAAACAATCATTTTAAGGATCATCAGAGAGCTAGAACCTCCCTATATCCCTATCCTATATAATCCCATTCGTGACCTTGGGCAGGGTTGTTCATCCTTCGCAGGAGAGAACCCTGGCCAGTCAGTTAGGAGCTGTTGGCAGGAGAAATAAAGTTTAAACTATACTCCAATTTGTGTGATCTCATCCTTCAATTTCTGGAACCCAACAACACTAAGATCCCAATCATCAAAATGTCTATTGGAACATCCTCCTGTGCAACCATCAAGAGAGACACTGGTTCCCAGTGAGTTTTGCAGAACACCTGAGACACAGGGTAGAATACCATGTTAACCACACTCATTTTGAAAAAAAAAAAAAACCAAAAATGGAAACCTTCTGTACATATGTGAGTCCTCTCTGACTTCAGGTGTTCAGGTGTGACCGAGCCCATCTTCCCTCTGCATTCTATTTCCACTTTGGGGTCAATGAAAAATTGGCAGGCAAAGACTATTCATCACATATATTCCTAGAGAAGGCAAATATTTGGGTGACTTAAACACAAGAGATAGAGAAATCAGGGTCACAAGGAATCTGAGTGTACAGTAGATCACAAGTGCGACCCCCGGAACCCTGCCCGCAGCCTGTCAGGTACACAGGCCTTATGTATCAGGCATCAGAGACTCTATTTTGCTCTCTAACTCTAACAGCCTCCAACAGTTCCCCAGATTCTCTAAAATAAAGAGAGGATAGAGGAGTGGGTGGAGTGCCTGTCTTAGGTTACTTGGTGTGCTTCCAGGTTTGAAAATGACAATTTGTTGTTTCCAATTGAGTATGCAGTGCCGGCGAGAAAAGTTTAGAGAGTCATGTTTGCCCCAAACACTGGCACCAAGCTATCCCTGTCTTAAGCACTTCCACAGCCAAGAGAGTAGTGAACACTTGCATTTAGCAATGTGCTCAAACTCCTTAAAGTCTAGGTGGTGGGATGCACCATCTCCTAGAGGATCGTATTCTAGAGAGCGGGGTTCATGCTGGGTGAGCTGTTGATAGTGGACTCTGACCAAGCGTTTGGTAGTCTCATCGACCTGATTCTTAACAAAACTGGTAAAGTGGTGAAATGCCCATGGACCAAAGGAAATGAGCAACATGAAGCCAATGAATGGGCCTAACAGGCTAGGCATCAGTGTTGACAGCCATGGAGAAATGGAGAACCAATTTTGATACCAAGACTCACATTGGTCTAAGTTTCTTTTTGTTTCTACCAGACTTTGCTCAACTCTTCTAATACTATATCTGACTAAAACTGATTTATCTTTAAAAAAGCAACATTTTGGCAGAAGCCGGGTCCCCTGTTTGGGACATCAGGCGGGGAAAATCCATGAAACTAGGCCTGCCCAGTGGGGCCCAAATGTGAAAAACTGTGAGTGCTACCTGTAAATGTCTGTCTACTGTCCTCTTGCGTGAAACTCTTGGGAGTGGGGCAAAAAGAGGCTCCAGAAAACTCGCTCTACAAGAGGCCATTTTCAGGGCGGGACTCCAGAACACAAAAACCGGTAAGCTTTTGCAGAAGCCAGGTGCCCTGTTTGGGACATCAGGTGGGGAAAATCTACAAAACTACGCCTGCCCAGTGGGGCCCAACTGTGAAAAACTGTGAGTGCTACCTGTAAATGTCTGTCTCCTGTCCTCTTGCATGAAACTCTTGGGAGTGGGGCAAAAAGAGGCTCCAGCAGAGCACGGCACTCTGATTCGCTATGTGGCCATGCACTCTTTCTAAGGAAAGAACACCATTGCAACAAGAAGAAAAAATCACACTAAGAATTGTGCTATATCACAAAACCAAGCATTTCTCTCCAGACTGTCTTTTCTGTTGCATGCTCGGGCCTAAGATTTGATCCAGTGTGAGGCCTCATCCATGGAGGACTCCCTCCCTTAGAGGCAAGTTAGCCCATCCAGAAAGAGTGGAGCCAGAGGAGTGTGCTGCCCGCATCATATAGCCAATGAATACCACCACAACACGTAGAAAAACCCACAATACAAGTGTGACAATGAGGAAACAACGCAGGCCAGCATCAGACATAGAGAATGAAGATGACAATTCTGATGACCAGATGATGACCAACCAACTAATCAACCTCTCAGATAAGGACTTTAGACTAGCAATATGGAAGATGCTCAAAGAACTCAAATAAACCATGGATAGAGTTGAACACAACACTAATAAGAACCAAGAAAATATGAAGACAGAAATCACAAAACTCCAAAATGAAATAACATGTCAACTAACAGGCCTGAAAGTCAGTAAACGAAGTGAATGACAACATGGATAAGCTCTGGGACAGGGTATCAGAAGGTGAGAATAGACTTGGTTCTGTGGAAGATGAGATACATAACAATTCCATACAGAAGGAGAGATTGAAAAAAAAACTTAAAGCAAATGAGCAGACAATGGAAAAATTAGTCAAAGAATAGGAACAGATGAAAATAGAAGTCTATGATAAGATCAAAAGAAACAACTTAAGAATCATTGGAGTCCCAGAGACCCAGGAAGAAAATTTCCAGGAAGAATCAATGGTCAAGAACATCATTAAAGAGAAACTTAAGAGCTAAAGAATATATGTGATCAAATCCTGCATCTCGAAGAGTACCAACCAAAAGAGACCCCAGAAAAACCACCTCAAGACACATCCTAGTCACAATGACAAATCCCACAGATAGAGACAGAATTCTGAAAACAGCAAGATCAAAAGGGGAAATTACGTTCAAGCAAGCACCCTTGAGATTTACAGCAGACCTGTCACCAGAAACACTCAAGGCCAGAAAGCAGTGGTGGGATATTGTGACAAGACTGAATGAAATGAATGCTTCACCCAGAATACTATACCCAGCAAAACTCACTTTCCGGTTTGACAGAAGAACACATGGTTTCACAGACAAAAAACAGCTCAGAAACTTTGCAGACACGAAACCAGTCTTAAGAGAAAAACTGAAAGACCTAATTTAAGACAAGACTAACCAAAACACACACCAAACTTTGATATAAAGATGGCATTAAATCCCAGGACAATTCTTTCTCTCAGCGTCAATAGACTAAATGCATCAGTTAAGAGACACAGATTGGCTAAATGGATCAAAAAAACTCAATCCAAACTTCTGCTGCCTACAAGAAACGCACCTGAATATTCAGAACAAACATAGACTCAAAATAAAAGGCTGGAGAAAAATTATCCAAGCAAACAACACCCAAAAAAAAGCTGGAGTGGCCAAACTAATATCACATCATGCAAACTTTATACTCAGGAAGGTTGTAAGGGACAAAGATGGACATTTTATATTAATCAAGGGGTATGTAGAACAGGAAGAAATAACTCTCCTAAACATATATGCACTGAATGAGGGGCCAGCAAAATATTTAATACAACTGTTGACAAATCTGAAAAATAATATCAATAACAACACAATAATTGTGGGTGACCTTAACACGGCTTTGTCAACACTGGATAGGTCAACCAGACTGAAACCCAACAAGAATATACTAGACCTGAGGAGAGAAATGAAAGAAAGAGGCCTAGTGGATATATATAGGACACTCCATCCCCAGAAACCTGGATACACATTCTTCTCCAATGTACATGGGACATTCTCCAGGATAGACTACATGCTGGCACATCAAACATGCCTCCATAATAACAAGAGAATAGAAATTTTGCAGACTACCTTCGCTGACCACAAGGCTCTGAAATTATTTGTGAATTCCAAAGGGACTCAGAAGAAAAACTTTAACACCTGGAAGTTAAACAGCCTCATACTCAATAACCAGTGGGTCCGAGATGAAATCAAGGAAGAAATCAAAAGGTTCCTGGAAACAAATGACAATAAAGACACAAACTATCAGAACTTATGGGACACAGCAAAAGCAGTACTGACAGGAAAATTTATAGCTTTGCAAGCACACATCAGGAAGGAAGAAGGAGCTTACCTGAGTAGCTTAATGACACAGCTAATAGAACTAGAAAGTGCTCAACAAAAGGACCCAAAAATAGGAAGACAGAAGGAAATAACAAAGCTGAGAGCAGAAATCAACGAAGTGGAAACCCAAAAAACAATCCGAAAGATCAACGAAAGCAGAAGTTGGTTCTTTGAAAAAATAAACAAGATTGAAAAACCACTGGCAAACCTAACAAAGAAAGAGAGAGAAACTTGATAACTCAAATTAGGAATGAAAAAGGAGAGATCAGTACTGATATGACAGAGATTCAAAGGGTAATCAGAAACTACTTTGAAAAACTCTATGCCACTAAAAATGAGAACCTGGAAGAAATGGATAAATTCTTGGACTCTTATAATCTTCCACGGTTGAAGGAAGAGAATGTAGCATATCTAAACACCCCCATCACCATTGATGAAATTAAAACGGAATTCAAATGTCTGCCCAAGAACAAAAGCCCAGGCCCAGATGGATTCACTAATGAATTCTTTCAAAGTTTCCAAGAGAAACTACTACCAATACTGGCAAGACTTTTTCATGAAATTGAACAAACGGAAACACTTCCAAATAGCTTTTATGAAGCCAACATCACTTTGATTCCTAAACCAGACAGAGATGCTACCAAAAAAAGAAAATTACAGACCAATATCGCTGCTGAATGCAGATGCAAAGATCCTCAACAAAATCCTGGCAAATAGGATTCAATGGCTTATTAAGAAGATCATCCACTACGATCAAGTAGGTTTCATCCCAAGAATGCAAGGATGGTTTAACATCCGTAAATCTATCAACATAATACACAACATCAATAACAAAAAAAAAATAAAAACCACATGATCATATCAATACATGCAGAGAAAGCATTTGATAAGGGCCAACACCCATTCTTGATCAAAACTCACAGCAAGATGGGAATGGAAGGAACCTTTCTCAATATAGTTAAGACCATCTACCACAAGCCAGTGGCAAACATTATCCTCAATGGAGAAAAACTAAAAGCCTTCCCTCTAAATTCTGGCACAAGACAAGGCTGTCCTCTCTCACCACTCCTATTCAACATAGCACTGGAAGTACTTGCTATAGCGATTAGGCAAGAAAAAGATATCAAAGGAATCCAGATAGGAAAGGAAGAAGTCAAGCTCTCACTGTTTGCAGATGACATGATACTCTACTTAGAAAACCCTAAAGACTCTACCAAAAAGCTTCTAGAAACAATAGACTCATATAGCAAGGTGGCAGGCTACAAAATTAACACACAAAAATCAATGGCCTTTCTATACACCAATAGTAATAAGGATGAAATGGACATTAAGAAAACAACCCCACCTTCTGCCTCTCTACTCTGCTGTCCTGCATTTTCGGCCTGATTTCACCCTGGGTGCGGCTCATCAGCCAGCCTGCCTTCCCGTGAGCCTTCCGTGGAGGTAAGTCCACACGCCCAGAAAGGGAGGAACCAGAGGAGCACGGTTGCTCCGCTCCCCGTCGCGACAGTGCACATCATTTAGCCAATGAATACAATCACAACACGTAGAAAAACACGCAGTACTAGTGTAACAATGGGGAAACAACACGGGCCAGCGCCAGACATAGAGAATGAAGATGGCAACTCTGATGACTTGAGCCTGACCAACCACCTACTCAGTCTCTCAGATAAGGAGTTTAGAGTTGCAATATGGAACATGTTCAAAGAACTCAAACAAAGTATAGAAGAGAACACTAATAAGATTCAGGAGAATATGAAGATAGAAATGAGAAAACTGCAAACAGAAATTTCAGATCAAATAACAGGTCTGAAAAACTTAGTAGATGAATTGAAGAAAAACATGGTTGAGATTTCCCACAGGTTAACAGCAGCTGAGGATAGAATCAGTACACTGGAAGATGAGATGCATAACAATTACATACAGCAGAAGAAATTGGAAAAAAGCCTCAAAGCAAATGATCAAACAATGGAAAAATTACTCAAAGAATGGGAACAGATGAAAATAGAAGTCTATGATAAGCTCAACAGAAACAACTTAAGAATCATTGGAGTCCCAGAGACTCAGGAAGAAAATCTCCGGGAAGAATCAACAGTCAAGAACATCATTAAAGAGAAACTACCAGAGCTAATGAATACATGCGATCAAATCCTGCATGCCCGAAGAGTGCCAACTAAAAGAGACCCCAGAAAAAACACCCCAAGACACATCCTAGTCACAATGACGAATCCCACAGATAGAGACAGAATTCTGAAAGCAGCAAGATCGAAAAGAGAAATTACATTCAAGGGAACATCCTTGAGATTTACTGCAGACCTGTCACCAGAAACACTCAAGGCCAGAAGGCAGTGGTGGGACATAGTGACAAAACTCAATGAAATAAATGCTTCACCTAGAATACTGCACCCAGCAAAACTCACTTTCAGGTTTGAAGGAACAATACATAGTTTCACAGACAAACAACAGCTCAAAAACTTCACAGACACAAAACCATTCTTAAAAGAAAAACTGAACGGCATACTTTAAGACAAGGCTTACCAACAGACACACCAAATTTTAATATAAAGATGGCACTAACTCCCAGGACAATTCTTTCTCTCAATGTCAATGGACTAAATGCACCAGTTAAGAGACACAGAGTGGCTAAATGGATCAAAAAACTCAATCCAACCTTCTGCTGCCTACAAGAAACGCACCTGAATAGTCAGAACAAACATAGACTCAAAATAAAAGGCTGGAGGAAAATCATCCAAGCAAACAACACCCAAAAAAAAGCAGGAGTGGCCATACTAATATCAGATGATGCAAACTTTATACTTAGGAAAGTTGTAAGGGACAAAGATGGACATTTTGTATTAATCAAGGGATATGTACAGCAGGAAGAAATCACCCTCCTAAACATATATGCACCGAATAAGGGGCCAGCAAAATATTTAATAAAATTGTAACAAATCTGAAAAATAATATCAATAACAACACAATAATTGTGGGAGACCTCAACACGGCATTGTCAACACTAGACAGGTCAACCAGACTGAAACCCAACAAGAATATACTAGACCTAAGGAGAGAAATGGAAGAAAGAGGCCTAGTAGATATATACAGGACACTCCACCCCCAGAAGCCTGGATACACATTTTTCTCTAATGTACATGGGACATTCTCCAGGATAGACTACATGTTAGCACATAAAACATACCTCCATAATATCAAGAGGATACAAATTTTGCAGGCTGCCTTTGCTGACCACAAAGCCCTGAAATTATATATGAACTACAAGGGACACAGAAGAAAAATTTTAACACCTGGAAGTTAAATAGCCTCATACTGAATAATCAGTGGGTCCGAGATGAAATCAAAGAGTAAATAAAAACCTTCCTGAAAACAAATGACAATGGAGACACAAACTATCAGAACCTATGGGACACAGCAAAAGCAGTACTGAGAGGAAAATTTATAGCTTTGCAAGCACACATCAGGAAAGAAGAAGGGGCATACCTGAATAGCTTAATGACGCAGCTCATTGAATTAGAAAGCGCTCAACAAAAGGTTCCAAAAATAGGGAGGCAGAAGGAAATAACAAAGCTGAGAGCAGAAATTAATGAAGTGGAAACCCGAAAAACCATCCAAAAGATCAACGAAAGCAGAAGTTGGTTCTTTGAAAAAATAAACAAGATTGATAGACCATTGGCAAAACTAACAAAGAAAGAAAGAGAGAGAAACTTGATAACTCGTATTAGGAATGAAAAGGAGAGATCACTACTGATATGGTAGAGATTCAAAGGGTAATCAGAAACTACTTTGAGAAACTTTATGCCACTAAAAATGAAAACCTGGAAGAAATGGATAAATTCTTGGAATCTTATAATCTTCCACAACTGAATGAAGAGGATGTAGCATATCAAACACACCCATTTCTATTGAGGAAATTAAGAAAGTAATCAAATGTCTACCCAAAAACAAAAGCCCAGGCCCAGACGGATTTACTAATGAATTCTTTCAAACCTTTCAAAAGGAACTACTACCAATCCTGGCAAGACTCTTTCATGAAATTGAAAAAACAGGAAAACTTCCAAATAGCTTTTATGAAGCCAACATCACCTTGATACCTAAACCAGACAGAGATGCTACGAAAAAAGAAAATTACAGACCAATATCGCTGATGAATGCAGATGCAAAGATCTTCAACAAAATCCTGGCAAATAGGATTCAATGCCTTATTAAGAAGATAATCCACTACGATCAAGTAGGTTTCATTCCAGGAATGCAAGGCTGGTTTAACATCCGTAAAACTATGAACATAATACACAACATCAACAGCAAGAAAAATAAAAATCACATGATCATATCAATCGACGCAGAGAAAGCATTTGACAAGGTCCAACACCCATTCTTGATCAAAACTCTCAGCAAGATGGGAATGGAAGGAACCTTTCTCAATATAGTTAAGGCCATCTACCACAAGCCAGAGGCAAATATTGTCCTCAATGGAGAAAAACTGAAAGCCTTTCCTCTAAATTCTGGCACAAGACAAGGCTGTCCTCTCTAACCACTCCTATTCAACATAGTACTGGAAGTACTCGCTATAGCGATTAGGCAAGAAAAGGATATCAAGGGAATCCAGATAGGAAAGGAAGAAGTCAAGCTCTCACTGTTTGCAGATGACATGATACTCTACTTAGAAAACCCCAAAGACTCTACCAAAAAGCTTCTAGAAACAATAGACTCATATAGCAAGGTGGCAGGCTACAAAATTAACACACAAAAATTAATGGCCTTTCTATACACCAATACTAATAGGGAAGAAATGGACATTAAGGAAACAACTCCATTCACTATAGTTTCACACAAACTCAAATATCTTGGAATCAACTTGACTAAAAATGTGAAGGACCTATACAAAGAAAACTATAAAACTCTGCTCCAAGAAATAATGGAAATGGAAATGGAAGCACATACCCTGCTCATGGATTGGCAGGATTAACATCATCAAAATGGCAATACTCCCCAAAGCACTGTACAGATTTAATGCGATCCCCCTAAAGATACCCATGACATTCTTCAAAGAAGTGGATCAGGCACTTTTGAAATTTATTTGGAACAATAAACACCCGAAAATAGCTAAAGCAATCATTGGGAAAAAGAATATGGGAGGAATTACTTTCCCCAACTTTAAACTTTACTACAAAGCAATAGTTATCAAAACAGCATGGTATTGGAATAAGGACAGGCCCTCAGATCAGTGGAATAAGCTTGAATACTCAGAGAATGTTCCCCAGACATACAATCACCTAATTTTTGATAAAGGAGCAAAAAATCCTAAATGGAGCAGGGAAAGCCTCTTCAACAAATGGTGTTGGCACAACTCGTTAGCCACTTGCAAAAAATTGAACTTAGACCCCCAGCTAACATCATGTACGAAGGTAAAATCAAAATGGATTAAAGACCTCGATATCAGACCCAAAACCATAAGATATATAGAACAACTCGTAAGTAAAACACTCCAGGACATTGAGGCTAAAGGCATCTTCAAGGAAGAAACTGCACTCTCAAAGCAAGTGAAAGCAAAAATTAACAGATGGGAATATATTAAGTTGAGAAGCTTCTGCACCTCAAAGGAAATAGTGCCCAAGATACAAGAGCCACCCACTGAGTGGGAGAAACTATTCACCCAATACCCATCAGATAAGGGTCTAATTTCCAAAATATACAAGGCACTGACAGAACTTTACAAAAAAAAAAAAAAACATCTAATCCCATAAAAAAATGGGGGGAAGAAATGAACAGACACTTTGACAAAGAAGAAATACATATGGCCAAAAGACACATGAAAAAGTGCTCCACATCACTAATCATCAGGGAGATGCAAATCAAAACAACGATGAGATACCACCTCACACCACAGAGAATGGCACACATCGCAAAGAATGAGAATAAACAGTGTTGGCGGGGATGTGGGGAGAAAGGAACTCTAATCCACTGCTGGTGGGAATGCCGTCTAGTTCAACCTTTATGGAAAGCGATATGGAGATTCCTCCAAAAACTGGAAATCGAGCTCCCATATGATCCAGCTATACCACTCCTATATATATATATATATATATATATATATATATATATATATATATATATATATATATATATATATATATATATATATATATATATATATACTTACTCCTAATATACCCTAGGAACACAAAAATACAATACAAAAACCCCTTCCTTACACCTATATTCATTTCAGCACTATTTACCATAGCAAGACTCTGGAAACAACCAAGATGCCCTTCAACAGACGAATGGCTAAAGAAACTGTGGTACATATACACAATGGAATATTATGCAGCTGTCAGGAGAGATGAAGTCATGAAATTTTCCTATACATGGATGTACACGGAATCTATTATGCTGAGTGAAATAAGTCAGAGAGAGAGAGAGAGAAAAACGCAGAATGGTCTCACTCATCTATGGGTTTTAAGAAAAATGAAAGACATTCTTGCAATAATAATTTTCAGACGCAAAAGAGAAAAGAGCTGGAAGTTCCAGCTCACCTCATGAAGCTCACCACAAAGAGTGATGAGTTTAGTTAGAGAAATAACTACATTGTGAACTGTCCTAATAATGCGAATGTATGAGGGAAATTGAGAACCTGTTTAGAGTACAGGTGGGGGTCGGTTGGGGAGGAGGGAGACTTGGGACATTGGTGATGGGAATGTTGCACTGGTGATGGGTGGTGTTCTTTATATTAAAAAAAAAAGAAAAAAAAAAGAAAACAACCCCATTCACAATAGTGCCACACTAACTCAAATATCTTGGAATCAACTTGACTAAAAATGTGAAGGACCTATACAAAAAAAACTATAAAACTCTGCTCCAGGAAATAAGAGAGGACACATGGAAATGCAAACACTTACCCTGCTCATGGATTGGCAAGATTAACATCATCAAAATGGCAATACTCCCCAAGGCATTATACAAATTTAATGCTATCCCTCTAAAGATACCCATGACATTCTTCAAAGAAGTGGATCAGGCATTTTTGAAATTCATTTCGAACAATAAACACCCTCGAATAGCTAAAGCAATCATTGGGAAAAAGAATATGGGAGGAATTACTTTCCCCAACTTTAAGCTGTACTACAAAGCAATAGTTATCAAAACAGCATGGTATTGGAATAAGGACAGGCCCTCAGATCAGTGGAATAGGCTTGAATACTCAGAAAATGTTCCCCAGACATACAATCACCTAATTTTTGATAAAGGAGCAAGAAATCCTAAATGGAGCAGGGAAAGCCTCTTCAACAAGTGGTGCTGGCACAATTGGATAGCCTCTTGCAAAAAATTGAACTTAGACCCCCAGCTAACATCATGTACGAAGGTAAAATCAAAATGGATTAAAGACCTCAATATCAGCCCCAAAACCATAAGATAAGATATATAGAACAGCACATAGGCAAAACACTCCAGGACATTACAGGCATCTTCAAGGAGGAAACTGCACTCTCCAAGCAAATGAAAGCAGAGATTAACAGATGGGAATATATTACACTGAGAAGCTTCTGCACCTCAAAGGAAATAGTGCCCAGGATACAAGAGCCACCCACTGAGTGGGAGAAACTATTCACCCAATAAACATCAGATAAGGGGCTAATCTCCAAAATATACAAGGCACTGACAGAACTTTACAAGAAAAAAACATCTAATCCCATCAAAAAATGGGGAGAAGAAATGAACAGACACTTTGACAAAGAAGAAATACATATGGCCAAAAGACACATGAAAAAGTGCTCCACATCACTAATCATCAGGGAGATGCAAATCAAAACAACGATGAGATACCACCTCACACCACAGAGAATGGCACACATCACAAAGAATGAGAATAAACAGTGTTGGCGGGGATGTGGAGAGAAAGGAACTCTTATCCACTGCTGATGGGAATGCCGTCTAGTTCAACCTTTATGGAAAGCGATATGGAGATTCCTCCAAAAACTGGAAATCGAGCTCCCATATGATCCAGCTATACCACTCCTAGAATATACCCTAGGAACACAAAAATGCAATACAAAAACCCCTTCCTTACACCTATATTCATTGCAGCACTATTTACCATAGCAAGACTCTGGAAACAACCAAGATGCCCTTCAACAGACAAATGGCTAAAGAAACTGTGGTACATATACACAATGGAATATTATGCAGCTGTCAGGAGAGATGAAGTCATGAAATTTTCATATGCATGGATGTACACGGAATCTATTATGCTGAGTGAAATAAGTCAGAGAGAGAGAAAAACGCAGAATGGTCTCACTCATCTATGTGTTTTAAGAAAAATGAAAGACATTCTTGCAATAATAATTTTCAGACACAAAAGAGAAAAGAGCTGGAAGTTCCAGCTCACCTCATGAAGCTCACCACAAAGAGTGATGAGTTTAGTTAGAGAAATAACTACATTTTGAACTGTCCTAATAATGAGAATGTATGAGGGAAATGGAGAGCCTGTTTAGAGTACAGGAGGGGGTTGGGTGGGGAGGAGGGAGACTTGGGACATTGGTGATGGAAATGTTGCACTGGTGATGGGTGTTGTTCTTTACATGACTGAAACCCAAACACAATCATGTATGTAATCAAGGTATTTAAATAAAATATATAAAGACTGGTATTGTTAGAAATAGTGTTAAAAGAGCTAGAAAAAAGCCTTGAGGAATGGAATCAAGTCACTACACATAGTAAGTCCTGATACAAAAATTGGTTTTCAACTTCTCCATGGCTCACTACCCTCATCCCCACCATTATGGGACCCTTATTGGGTTTTCTCTGCCTCACGTCATTTGGGCCATGGGCATTTAGAAAATTAACAGATTTTTGTTAAACATCAAGTGGACAGTGCCACAAAAAAGCATGTAGCAGTTCATTACCAGCAATTGGCTGTCATTCCATCTGAATCTTTAGATTTTGAAGAATTTCAGACTCTTGCGGATCAGGCTTCTCCCTGGTGGGACCGGCTGTGATGTTGCCCACGACGGAATTAGCTTGGGCCCACAAGGTGGATGCAACACTTGCCCCTCTCTCAGGTGCCCCTTGTGGTAGCATCCCAGGTAGCCTAGATGCCCTTCAATAGATGAAAGGTTAAAGAAACTATGGTACATATACACAATGGAATATTATGCAGCCATCAGAAGAGATGAAGTCATGAAATTTTCCTATACCTATATGTATGTATACATATTCCATATGTATATGGAATCTATTATGCTGAGTGAAATAAGTCAGAGGGAGAGAGATAAACACAGAATGGTCTCTCTCTTCTATGGGTTTTGAGAAAAATGAAAAACACTTGTGTAATGATTCTCAGAGACAAAATAGAAGAGGACTGGAGGGTCTAGCTCCTGACATGAAGCTCATGACAGGGATAGTTTAGTGCAGTCACAGAAATAATTACACAGAACTATCATAACAAAATGTGGCTGAATGAGGGAAGTAGAAAGTCTGTCTAGAGTACAGGCCAGTGTGGGGTGGGGAGGAAGGACACTTGGGATATTGGTTATGGGAATGTTGCACTGAAGGATTTTATACATATACATACATATATTAAAAAATCAAAAAAGAAAAGTTAAGGCCTCCCAATTCTTACCACAGGCTGTGTTCTTTACACTGACTGTATAGAAAGAGGAGGTACAGTAAATGCACCCCATATACACCTCAACACAGGCCCTTTGCCTGGTCTGTATTGTGACTTGGGGGACAAAAAAAAAACCAATTAAATGAATTCATGACCTTAAAACTGGGTTTGCCCTAAACGATTAGGGAATTTTTTTCTTTTTTTTTTTTTTTTTTTTTGCGGGGGAAGCACACCCGGTCGGTGATGCTCAGGCATTACTCCTGCCTATGTGCTCAGAAATCACTCCTGGTTTGGGGGATCATATGGGATGCCGGGGGGAATCAAACCGCAGTCTATCCTAGGCTAGCGCGGGCAAGGCAGATGCCTTACAGCTTGCACCACCACTCCAGCCCCAACTTAGGGAATTTCTATAAAAGGAAAAGAAATTCTACTTGGAAACCAGGAGGCACACACACACACACACACACACACACACACACACACACACATACACACACAAACAAAACAAAACTGTACCAAAAAAAATGTGACAAAGACAATAGAATTCAGACTATTTTCAAGTTATTGTTTCTTCATTATATTAAATGGAGAAAAGTTTAATTTCAGATAGTTGTATTTTTCAGTTCCAGAAGTCACATTTGCGTTTTTTAATTTTTAGATTAAAATAAAGTATATAAAATTTTTATTTATTTTCGCAACTTTTATTTCATTGAAACCATTGTGATCTACAAAGTCCTTTATAGTTGAATTTCAAATAAACAGTGAGCCACTCATTCCCACTATTAGTGTTGACCTCCCTCCATCAATGAACCCAGAATGCATCCTATACCACCACCCTTTGCCCCTGGGCCTGCCAGTATAACAGGCCCATAGAAGTTTAGCATGTTAAAGTTTAGGTCTCTTGAGTCTATGGTTATTGACTTTGGCTTGGATATTTAGTTTTGTCCTTATTTTTCCCCCACCAATGATTCTGAGACCATTGGGCCCCTAGCCCTCAACCTTTCTTTAGTCATTTCCTCTTAGTTTTATAGAAAATGCAAATATATGTGTTAAAACAAACTAATTCGTGTCCTGAGGACCTATATAAAGGGCTGGAGTCCCTATTTAAAAGATTTTTTAAGGGCCGGGAAGGTGGCGCTAGAGGTAAGGTGTCTGCCTTACAAGCGCTAGCCAAGGAACGGACCGCGGTTCGATCCCCCGGCGTCCCATATGGTCCCCCCAAGCCAGGGGCGATTTCTGAGCACATAGCCAGGAGTAACCCCTGAGCATCAAACGGGTGTGGCCCAAAAACAAACAAACAAAAAAAAAAAGATTTTTTAAAATTTAAATTTATTTAAATATTTAAAAATATAAATAAAAAACAAAAGAAAAAATTGGGGTGTGTGTGGCAGGGTTTTTTTTTTTAATATTAGCACAGTAAAATTTGGGAAAATAGAAAGGAAAACCTTTGGCCTAAAAACAGGAGACCCTACCCGTGAAGCACCCTTCCAGAAGTCCAAGTAGAGAGTCTGGGCATACTAAATTGTCTAACCCCAAAGTCTTTCTTTGTGGTCCCAGTAAAAGTTCTTCTCAATCACAGTTGTTGCAGTCAGGTTTCTGTAATTAGAGATCCTGGTTTTTGCACAGATCCTATGTCAAAGTTGGTATCACAGAGTCTTCTGGTTTCATCTCACTGTTAAGTGGCAATGCAAAAACACTGCCCTGAAAGCAAGTTGTTGCTGTTGCCAAGTTGTCAGGATGTCATATGAACCCTCTCTGGAGCAAGTCAGTGTTGGGGAACCATTAGGGCCTTCCCCAGTCCAAGTCCAGTTCTTGGTGCTGATGTAGAAAACCATACAGTTTCCATACAAGAAGTCCAAGGTTTAGGGGTTAATGGCCATTGTCTGATCATCTGAAGCCTAAGCCAAGGTACTATGACAAATGTTCAGAGTGAAAGGCCCTGGTACAATATAAAATTTATGAGTTCCTATCCCTATGAGATAAAAACTTGTTTCCATACATAAGATTTCCCCATTTTAATATGACTATGCCAAAAGGAGCAGTGCCACATGATGCTACTGGTGCATATGAAGGTAAAAATAACAAGCTAAACAATCCCTATAATCTGGATCTAACATGAACTCAGAACTCAAGAGAAACTTGTCTACTAGAATTTCCTACCAAACAGATTCCCCCATAAAAGGAATGGGGGAAAACTACCTCTACATAAGGAAATAAAAATAAGAATTATATCTATTAAAGAAATACATCTAAAGATATATGCAAAGGAAATATACATATATACATATCCCCTTTAAGTTTTTTGGAAGTTTTTTTGAATATTATTTTTTTCGGGGGGGGGGCAGATAAAATCCAGAGCACAGCTTTAGTCTGTCATATAGTCTGTGGAGTCTGAAAAACTGCTCCCAGCAGGCACATATCCAGAAATGTTCTTGAGCTGGGGGTTTCTCAAAAACTGAAACAGATAATGAGCAACAGACCACAGCAAAGGGAGGTGGGAGAAAAGGGGTCACTGTGAGCAAATCAGCAGCAATAGTGGCAGCTTCTTCTCTGACTGAGGCAAGGCAGGCTGGGAATCTGTCTTTTTGCTTTGGGAGCTGGCTGGCAGTTGGTTAGTAGGGGGGAACGCTCCAGTTCATGAAAAGTTAAGAACTGAGGGTAAAAAGGGTTAAATAGGGAGCCATAACAGATTGGGGTGGGGTGAGAGGATGAGGGATAGAAAAGGAATTTTAAAGTGGTAAGCAGTTGAGGGGGGAGGAAGGGTTATATATAATGGAGGACAATATACAACATAGGCAGACATATGTATATTACAGATGGATATTAGACAGACATTGAGGCGGCCAACACATACACTCATGCACACACATGAATAGAGACTGAGGACAGATCTATGGATTGAAGTTGAAAATCTGACCCAGGTGAAATGAATCAGAACACTTAAAAGATAAAAAAAAACTGACAAATAAGATGGAAAGCTTTTCCATTTTCAAGGCAAATCATCATTAGTGAGGGTAAACTTTACTGAAGACTTTTGGGGTTAGATTGTGTATAGAGCATTCTTAAAACAATCATAGTTTTCAAGTCTAGAAAATTAAATGATATGGTAATGGGCATTGAAAGAGGAATCTACATCACTATTTGGTTCTTTTTAAATAGGTCTTATTTTCCTTTTTCAGTAGATTTCACATATTAGATTTATAGAGCATCTTTTGCTGTTGTTGTGTGTTGCTTTTGGGTCACACTCAGGAGTTACTACTCTTGGCTCTGCACTCAGAAATTACTCCTAGCAGGCTCAGGGGGCCATATGGGATGTCAGGCATAGAATCCAGTTCAGCAGTTTGCAAGGCAAACACCCTACCCACTGTACTGTCACTCGTGCCCCTCAGTGAACATGTTTATTCATACAAAAATTTGCTTCTTTGGGCTAGAGAGATAGCATAGTGATAGGGCATTTGTCTTGCACACAGACAGTTCAGGATAGGTGGTGGTTCGAATCCTGGCATCCCATATGGTCCCCGTGCCTGTCAGGAGTGATTTCTGAGTGCAGAGCCAGGAGTAACCCATGTGCACTGCTAGGTGTGACCCAAACACCAAAAAAAAAAAATGGTTTCTTTGTGCAACACTTTGGTGTTCTGTTGTTTTCTTTTCTTTCTTTTTTTAATGGTTTTTTGGGTCACACCCAGCAGCACTCAGGGGTTACTCCTGGCTCTCCACTCAGAAATCGCTCCTGGCAGGCTCGGGGGACCATATGGGATGCCTGGATTCGAAACACCATCCTTCTGCATGAAAGGCAAACATCTTACCTCCGTGCTATCTCTCTGGCCTTTCTTTTCTTTTTTTTTTTTTTGTTTTTTTTTTTGTTTTTTTTTGGGGGGGGGCCAACCCAGTGATACTCAGGGGTTACTCCTGGCTATGAACTCGAAATTGTTCCTGGCTTGGGAGACCATATAGGATGCCAAAATTGAACCAAGTTCTGTCTTGGGTCAGTCACGTGCAATGCCCTACTTCTGTGCTATTGCTCTGGCCCATTTGGTGTTTTTTTCTTACGACTTTTGGAAATTTTTATTGAAAGGAAGAAAGGAAGGAAGGAAGAAAACAAAGGGGGGAAAAGCGTCAAATTATAGAGTTGGAGACATTGTTTTGCTTGTCCTCATCCTAGGAAACCTGGGAAATCTGGGTAGTGAGAGGTACTGGTACTGAAAGATTCCATTTCCATCACTTCTGGGCAGTTAATTAATATTCAACCAGCAACTCCCACTGCAAGAGACCAGGATCATGTTCTAGCCCCACATTGCTGCTCAGGGCAGAGGGCTCTAGTATGGAGAGTTATGACTTGAATGAGACCCGCATCTGGCCTTTCTTCCTCATCGTTAAGCCTGTCACTGACTGGAGTCACTGGAGTGACTGACCAGTCACTAGACTGGTTCTGGTTCTTGTATTTCCTTTATCTTTATGTCTTGCTCTAGATAAAGTAGAATGAGGATATCTTTCAAATATGTGGGGTATGTTTGTGTGTTGGGGGTGGGGATAAGAGAAATTTTGCTTTCTGCAGTCTGCTAAGCGAAAATGAAAATAAAGCTGGTTTCCCTGTGTTATGCCTTCTTTCCCTCCCTAGCAGTGTCTGAACACTAAACTCCATTGAAGTTTAATGATGTCCTGTATATAGTGCCTATAGTTTTCCAGAATGATGGGCCTATGCTTGAAGGCTTTTTATTCTGGCTACCAACTCAACTGCTTTTCTTTTTATCTAAAGGATTCTACTTGGAAGACTCATAAGGCCTCTTTTTATCCACTTTATTTGAAGAATGGATAAGCTAGAGATTGTTTAGAAATAAAGCTGTCTTTTAGAGGAAGCACTGGGACAGTTGTAGAGAGTACAGAAGTGAGTTAACACCAGAGGCAGAGTAAGGAAGAGGCAGAGATAAGACAGAAGGCTGATGGAACCTAAAGAATTTCAAGAGTTGAGGTTTTAAGTTGTTGTGTATGTAAACATTTTTATGGGATTATTATGTTACTGACCCTACCCTGATCGGTGATTGTGCCCTACCCTAGGGTGTGACCTCGCATTCTGCTCCCACCCTAGGGTGATACCTGATTTTGCTCCCACCATTGGGTGGTACCTGATTCTGGGGCATAAAAGCAAGGGTTTGTGGAAGGTGAGGGGCTTTTTTCCTGGGGCCTATTCTTAGGCCTTTTGGCTTCGGCCTCTTCACAGAATAAAGAACTGGTTTTTTTGTGTTGGTTTTTTTTTTTTTTTTGGGGGGGGAAGCCTGACTGCCTGTTGGCTTTCTTCCCACCGCATTTACCTCAGAACTGTCCGCTGAACAGGGTAACAGACGCGTGGTCCGAGCTGGAGGAGAAAGGTCTCATCCTCCATCCCTCCATCAGTCAACCTCATCGGGGGCTGATTTGCAACATTAAGTCATAAAGAATAAAAGAGAAGTAAACAGGTTTTTGGAGGAACCACTGCCACTGCCTAAGTGGAGCTATTTGATCAGCAACTCTGACACACATGGCCTCAGGCTAGGTTCTGAGAAGGAAGATGATAGGATAGAATCTACTTTACATGTAAAAATGTACAGTCAGACAAAAGGAAACTAAACAAAGAAATCTGAACAGTTTGGAAATGTGTGATGATATTGGGGACTGGAAGACTTGCCGCCATGATAGTGAACATTTATTGTTTACTCATGGCCTTCTAAGCATTTCACACATGATGAACTCATGAACAACAGCCCTGTGGAGTATGTGTTGTTACAAAATTCCTTTCTAGGTAAAGAATCAGAGGCTCAGAGCCATCACAAATTGCTGGCCCATAGTCACATAGGAGGGACTGAGGAGCAGAACTCCAGGGCCAGGTCTGGCTCCAGGACATGTGCTCTTCAGTCTCCTGACCTATGCTGCCTGAGTCCTCCAGACCAGTGGAAATGCTTCACTCTGACTGCATTTGGACCATTTCTTAGCTTCTCACTTGGATCCTCCATCTAACTCTGTCTGGTCTGGGGCACTCCGTTAATAGAGCTCTGACAGGTACATTTCAGGAGAGAGAACAGACGCATGAAGTCAAGTTAAACTTTCAGCAGTGGGTAGCTGGGTTTATTTAGGTTTATGAGAATGAAGAGAAAATAAAGAGATTCAGTAGGACTAGAGAGATAGATTGTTTTCTGTACAGTGAGCAAGGCACTTGCCTAGTACTCAGCCAACCTGAGTTTGATCCCCATCATCCCATCTAGACCCCCAATCTCCTCCAGAAATAATCTGAGTACAGAGCCAGAAGAAAGCTCGAGTGCCACCACATATGTCCCTAAAACAGACAAAAAGAGAGATATATAATCTTTGATGATCTGGAAAAAAGAGAGAAACAAGTGATCTGTAGGGGAACCTAATTTACATGAGTATATTTAGCATGTATGTGGGTGTGATATATGGGGAGTGGGGAGTAGCGGGAATTCTAGGTACAGAGGATGGTGTCATCTGCAGAAAGGGAAGTGGGTATGGTCTGAGTGCTAATCCTGGCCTGGGTGTAATTCATACATGGGGGTGAAGGAGTACAAGAAGGAAATGTGTGGTCTTAGATGTGAAGATCAGCAGCAGTTGTGAAAATACCTCCGAACTTGACTAATTTCCTGGCATTTCCTTCTCGCTAGAAGGAAATGGGGAGGAGGCACCACTGCAGAGGGAAGAACTGAGTGGTGAGAAGAAAGGGAAAGACAGCACAACAATCTTAATTACTTGGAAGTGGCGGAAATGAGACCATATGCTAATACTAAGTGACATTAATAAACATAAGGATATTTAGAGTAGAAAAGATCTGATTCCCGTGAGCAGGGCAAAAGAAAGGGAATGGGAGAAGCAAGAGAGTATGTGCCAGAGAGATATTCTGTGCGACTGAATTTTGCTGCTGCATCTGGTTATTATCTGCCCCCTGTGAAGAAAAGGCTGAGAGGAGTTGGGGCAATTTGTTGTTCTGGCTGTTGTTTTTGAAAGATATTTTGTTATTAGATGAGCAAATATTTGGCACATTCTCTGATTTCTACATCAGAGACCTGTAGACTTAGAAATGACATTACACCAACCTCTAGTTAAGCAGTTTTGACCTGTAAAGAAAACATTGTCTAAAGTATTAACTGAGAGGCAGTAGGTTGTCTGATATTTAACTTTTTATTATAAACAGTGCAGAGTTTACAAAGAAATCAGAAATAGCCTTAACCGGGCAAAATTAAATACCATAATACCATGAGTGCAGGATAGTAGATAGAGTCTGTGTCCAGGCAGAACCTCCCTGCTAGAGGCACTTGGGTAGAGAACCTGTTAGCCATCTCTAGGGGAGTCTCCTAGACACAGCAGGAAATCAATCAATCCATCAACAAAACCTTTTCCTACAGACTAAAGGAGAGGAGGACTGAGTAAGAAGTTTGTTTTCTGTTTCTCTCTCCTTTCCTTGTTTATTATGATGCCAGGGAGAAAGGATGTTTAGAAGCTATCCAAAAACCTCAGCCCCGTTAGAGTTCTCCTCCTGTGCAGTTTTTACCCTCACATCTGAAGAAGATGCTTCAGCCTTGGTGCAGCTTTCTAGTTCAGAACAGTGCTACCCTAATGACCAATCATACCTTAGCAGAGACCAACATTTCCTGAGAAAGTGATTGGGTGGGGGGAGAAAAACCAAAATGTGCACAAGCTGAAATCTGGATTAGCAGGCCCTTGATGAACAGACAAGAAATAGAGTTAGTCCACTTCTAGCTATAAAGAAGAAAAACTGCTTCCAAATTTTCTATTGGGATGTCTTGAAATAAAGGTTTGAGGAGCTCCTGGCCAAGGGGATGACCTATGGCAGTCAAATTGATTTATACAGGTTGTAAGTCACAGATTCACTAAGTAAACAAAATAAAAATCCCCTTTCACAAAATAGGAAACCACAAGTGTTTTTTTTGGTTTTTTTTTTTTTTGTGTGTGTGTGTTTTTGTGTGTGTGTGTTTTGGTTTTTTTTGTTTTGTTTTGTTTTTTGTTTTTTGTTTTTGGGCCACACCCGGTAACACTCAGGGGTTACTCCTGGCTATGTGCTCAGAAGTTGCTCCTGGCTTGGGGGACCATATGGGACGTCGGGGGATTGAACCACGGTCCGTCCAAGGCTAGCGCAGGCAAGGCAGGCACCTTACCTTTAGCGCCACTGCCTGGCCCAATCATTAGTTTCTTTGGGGGGGGAGTTTGGGCCACACTTGGCATTGCTCAGGGGTTACTCCTGGCTGTCTGCTCAGAAATAGCTCCTGGCAGGCACAGGGGACCATATGGGACACCGGGATTCGAACCAACCACCTTTGGTCCTGGATCAGCTGCTTGCAAGGCAAACGCAGCTGTGCTATCTCTCCAGGCCCGAAACCACAAGTGTTTAAGCAGCAAAATGTATCAAAGAAAAGAAAAAGAACTAAAAACCCCAAATGTACATTCTTTAAACAATTAAACCAGTGGTTTTCAACTGCTGGTCCTTGAACTGGTACTATTATTGACTTTTGTTTTGGTTTTGTTATTTTGATCACACATCTGTGCTTAGGTGCTTGAAGACTCATATGTGGTACCAGGGATTTACCGAGTCAGCCACATGCAAGACAAGTGTCTTACCTCTGAGCTAGTTCTCTAGACCACTGATTTTTTTTTAATCATCCCTAAGTGCTAATTCTTGACTCCTGTTCCAAAGTATTAGCATACTGTTTCTATTAAATGCTGACTACCTCCGGAAGCTGTAACTCTTCTCTTTGTGGGTGTTTGAGTAAAGATTATATTATTCAAGTAAGTGTAATTTAGAGTTGTTATTAGGAATTGCTTATGGACCTGACAATTTCCCTGGGGCTCCTTTGTGTTCATTTAACCAGATTGATGGTGGCTTTTAGGGATCTTCTTCCACCTGCCCATGATCCCTTCTAGTGCTTTTATTCTGTATTAGTTGCTTCTAAGGTAATTTCTGTCTCCAATCTTTACCCTTTTTTTTTTTTTTTTTTTTTTTTTTTTTTGGTTTTTGGGTCACTCCTGGCTCCTGTCTCAGAGGACTATAGGAAATGCCAGGGATCAAACTCAAATCCATTCTGGGTCAGTCACTTGCAAGGCAAATGCCATACTGCTGTGTTACCACTCTGGCCCCCAATCTTTACCTTTTTGAAGGTAGATGCTTACCCCAACCCCTCAGTTTACTCAAGACTCAATAGGTCTTGGGACATTTTTACTTTTTCTTTGGTTTTCTTTCTGTTCTTTCCCTCCTTCCTTCTGCTACTAAAGTCAACAGGGCACATAGCCAGATAACTTACTTTCTCTTGCTTTTTCTTTGTTTCTTTCTTGAACTTTGGCTTCTCTCAGTAGGGGAAAGAGGCACACATTTAAATCTTCTCTCTTTAAACCATATGGGAAGGGGAATAACCAGGCCAAGACATAGTGAGGCACAGGAATCATGGGGACAGGGAAGAAGAGCACCAGCGGCAGTTCATGCTGAGAAGCAGTGGTTCAGGAAGGAGCAGATCCAGGCCCACAGGCAGAGGGACAGACTCCATTTCCGAAGCCTGGCGGCTAGAATAGAGGAAAGGGCAACTAGAGGAGAGGCCATCATACCTTCCAGTCTTTCTGACGTAAAAAAAAGTACACCAACACTGCTACCAGAGCTGCTCCAGCCAGGACTCCAACCACGATGCCAGCAATTGTTCCAGTGGAGAGGCCAGGATTAACTGTCATAGAAAGGGAAGGAAGAATGAGTGTAGGGGTCATTTTTTTTTACAGTGCATATGCACTGGAAATGCCCCTCAACTTGAAGCAATCTCTATAGTTTCTTGGAGGAATTCATTTTCTGTGAAAGTTTGTGATGAGATAACTTTTCCCTGATGTATTTTTAAATGTTTTTTTCTTTCTATTTCTCTCACTGTTTCGGTTGGTGATCAGACTTGCTTTCTGCACTTAGTTAATTTTGAAGGCTTTAGAAATGTGAAAAAAAGGCTGATAGACTAATTTTGCATTTTATATCTTCCCTTATTTTCATGGCTGCATTTTTTTTCTGGGTACCTGGTGTGGCAGCCTCTCAGTGCTCCTGTGGGAGAAGAAAGGTCTGGGCTTTGCACTCAAAATTCATCACCTCTTCTGCACAGAGATCATACTTACCACAGGTTCCTAGCTGGGATGTAAAAGCAGTTCTGAGGAAAACAGCTTTGGCTTAAGCACTTGGCCTCCTTGTCAGTCTTATTAACACTTAGAACTGTGCTGCAGTTAAATCCTCCTTCTCTTTCTCTTTCACGGTGATTATGCACCATGATCTGAGGACTCTCCCCAGATCTTTCCATTTGTGCTCCACTTACTCTCAACAGATTTCCCCCTGTATTTAATGTTTCATCTCATTTTCATTGCATTTTATGGGGTGAAAATCAACATATCTTTCATTAAATATTGCACTTAGCTTTTTCTCTCCCCCAATTCTTTCATATTTACTAAGTAGTCATGTTTCAGTGTTTTGGTTTTTGTATGTTGCCCACCAAAAATCCATTATGTGCTTCTTAATATTTGTTTCTGTTGTCTCCAGAATGATTAAGAATGTAATTACTATTATAGGGTGCTAATATGTACCAGTTTTTCATACTAAACTAATTGTATATATCTTATTTGACTGATAAAACCTTGTTAGGTAAACATTGTTACAATTTTGCATATTGAAAAAAAAGCTTTGAGGATTAAAATTTTATCGAGTCACATGGCTAGTAAGGGGTAATTTTGACATGTGACTCTCAGACCACCCAAATTCATGGAGGTTAATGATAACCATATAATGTGTTATCTGATGATCATTTTAGATAACATGTATCAAAATTTCCTCTATATACTAAGGCCAACTTTTTATTAGATTAGATTTTGGGGTCAAAATTTATTAGTTGCTCCTTGTTCTGCACTTTGAATTATTTCTGGTGGTGCTCAGGGGACTATATGGGATGCTGGAGATTGAATCTTGTCAGCTGTACCCACTGGGATATCTCTCTAATCCCCTTGTTTAGATCGTTAAAACATTAAAGCTCAAAGCATTAGAAAAGTTAATCAGACAGAGTGATAGTACAGTGGGTAATGTGGCTGCTTTGCATATGGTCAACCCAGGTCAATCCCCGGCTTCTAATATGGTTTCCCATGCTTTACCAGGAGTAATTCTTTAGTGTAGACCCAGGAAGTAACCCCTGGGCACTGCCATCGAGGACCAAAATAAATAAATAAATAAATAAATAAATACATAAATAAATAAATAAATAAATAAATAAATAAGTTCATGAAGGAGTTCAGGAATATGAGCCTTAGAGAAATTAAGAATCTTTATCTTTTATAAAGGAGGAAACAGCACTATCCAAACATGTGGAAACAGAGATAAACAGTTGGGACTATAATAAGCTGAAAAGCTTTTGCACCTCAAAGGAAATAGTGACTAGGATACATGGCAAATTTACTTGACCCCTCACCCTGTAGTGTCCTTGAGCACACAGACAGGAGTCATCTCTGAGCACTGCAGGTGTGGCTTAATCCTTCAATCCCATCAGTTCCACATCTTTGCTAATAAAAAAGAAATGAAAATTGTGTCCTGGAGATGGAGCTAGTCTTAGACCTGTAGATTTGTTTTGGGGTGTGTATGTCTGTGTGTGTGCTGGTGTGCACCACAGTATGGGTTCAAGGCAACTGCAGGTCCACGCTCAGCTCAGCTCCAATCTTGTTCTCTGTCCCCTTCTCCCCTGTGTCTGAGCCTCCCTCCTCTCCCTCTCAGTGCCCTGGGGAGATACCCTTCTCCTGCTGCTCTGAACCCCTGACTTAACTGACCTGCCCCTACTCTGTCCCTTCCTGACACTTGTCTGTCCTTGACGCACCTTCTAGATGCCTCATGGTCTGACTTCCTGTCCCAAGGACTGAGAACATGAGGACAGGCCTGGGGTGACCCAGCATTCCCTGCAGTGCTGAGACCCACTATCAGCCCAGTGATGAGTGACAGGGCTCTGGGCCTCCCTGTGTTTCTGTGTTCTGTGTCTGATAGAGAGGCAGGATTTGGGACCTGTCATGTCTTTTCCCAGCGCTAGAATGGAGCCACACTCATCTTTCTATAGGAGAGTTGAGAATTTCCTCCCCTTCCCTTGCCTCCATGAGAAGTTAAGGTCCAAGGGGAAGAGAATGGGGAGTAAATGAGCCCCACACTATCCGCAACACAGAATCAATACTGGGTAAAGGGTAAACAGAAGTCTCAACTTGTCCCAGCCTCAGTGTCCCACTGAACTGGGTTATAAAGTTCACCCCTGCACTTGTGTTCTCTTATCTTGAGTCCGAGTTTTGATCCTATTTTGTTCCTGGATAGGACTCAGGCCTCCTGAGACAGGGCAGTGCTAACCCTCCTTGTCCCCTTCAGGGTGGGGAATTACAAAGACAGTGTTGTGGCCAGAATGAGTCCGAGGGTTACACCTGGCTCAGCTCTCAGGACCTGGTGGGCTCCGGACCATATGTGATGCCAGAAATCAAACTCAGATCAGCTATGTGCAAGGCAAATGCTCTCCCACTGTACTACCTTAAATACTATTTGTGTCAGATATGACTGCCATGTATAGTGGTAGCTCATGTACTGAGTTCCAGTTTCACACAAAAACAGAGGACAGCAGGCTTCATCACAGGCCACTGTCCAGGAACAAGATGAGAGACTTTTGGTCCTCCCACCTCTAGAGATGGGCAGGAGGGTCAGAAAACAGAATTGAGAAGTCTTTAGGGAGTCCTGGCTTTAAGGGACCTGGATCTTCTGTTTGGGTGTGACAGGAATAGAGAGGAAGCAGAACAGAGTGAGGAGGGGCTCAGTCATGGCACTGCAGCTAGTGGAAAATCTCAGGAAAATCTCAATGCCCTACTATTATCCAGATTATTCTTCACTAGCCACATCTAGGGCTGAGAGAGTTGGGGCACAGGCATGCAATGAAACCTCCAGTTGCAACTCCTGGCACTGCATGGCCCTGGACAATGGCAAGTGTCAAACTAGTGGCTCCTGACCAATGCACAGTGTGACCCTTCTGCCTGCAAGCACTTACCCTAGTGAATATTGAGCACTACTGGGAGACCTGATGGTTTCAATACAAATGGCCTTGATGAGTATATATCACTGGGCCCAAGCACTGGCCAGTCAGTACAGCCATGAGCATATCACCTGGAAAGATCCCTATGCCCCCTAGTTAGTCGCTACCTGGGAGTTCCATCACTCTCCCCAAAATTATTATCCACTTAGTATTGAATTATTTTTCTTTTGAGGCCACACCAGTGATGCTCAGGGGTTACTCCTGGATCTAAGCTCAGAAATTTCTCTTGGCTTGGGGGGCCATATGGGATGCTAGGGATCAAACCCAGGTTCGTCCTGGATCAACCATGTGCAAGGCAAATACCCTATTGCTGTGCTATTGCTCTCATCCTGAGTATTGAATTTTTTAATGCAATGGCAATAATTGTAAGTTCACGAAAGCTCACACACACAAATGTATTCACAAGCACACTGCCAAGGACACTGAATACTGTCCTTATCTACCAAGCCAGAAATGGATGAAGAACCAGGTTGGGACTCAGAGACCAGGTTGGTCATTCAGCACAGGGATGACACGTGGTCTCAGCACTGCAAGGATGACAGGGTCACAACAAGGGTCCTCATAAGCTCATGTCCTTAGGGAAGAAAGGCAGAGCACAAGAAATCTAGAAGATGCTGTCAGGGATGGACAAATATCAGATAGGGACAAAGCATTATCTGTGCAGAGTAAAGTGAAAGAGGAGAGAGACATCTACCCAGGGTCCTGAGAGAGTGAGGGAGAAAGATACTGGGGATTGAGGGGGAAAAAACAAGGTCAGGACTGAAGTGAGGGTGATGACTTTTCCAATCACACACACACATCCACACACACAGAGTCAGACTAAGGACTTGTTCAGTCTCTGGGATTCATGGCTGCATCCCTATCCATGTGACAAATATTGTCCCACTTCCTCTAATTTTCTTAAGTCCTGATCCTAAATCATGCCACCACGTCCCAGTTTACTTTTGACTCTTATCGTCAAATGCTGCCAATTGCTCTTCTTCGTGTCCAAATTCTACCAGAGACTCTTCTAGGTCACAGGATGTTTTCAGTATTCAGAAAGGCCTGAAAGCTGTTCCAGGAAAACAAGACATTTACCTGGGGCCTGCAAGAACAGTTTGATAGAAAATATAGCCCCTGGATTCCACTGACTCTGGCCCCAGACCCACAAAGACTGATTTTACAATAAAGTAACCAGGAAGTTTTCTCTTTGCCATTTGTCACTACTCCCTAACCTCTGCCCACTAGTGGATGACTTCTACTTCACACACAGGAAGGGCCCAAACTGTATCTCCATCAGCCCCTGCCTCTGCCTACACACTGGGTTTAGCACACTTAGGATCACACACAGAGGAGGCAGAAGTCTTAGAAACTCGAGCTCAAATCTTCATGCACTGTTCATGGTCTTGCTTGTTCTTTTAAGACTGTGACTGGCTGAGAGTGAGATGGGACAGGCGCTCAATTCTGTTATTCTGTGAAACCGGAACTCAGAACATGAGTTACCAGTCGCTCATCACCACTAAACATAGCAGGTCATATCTGACACAATTAGTATTTGAGATAGTACAGTGGGAGTGCATTTGCTTTGCACATAGTTAATCTGAGTTTATTCCTGGCATCGCATATGGTCCAGAGCCCACTAGGTCCTGAGAGCTGAGCCAGGTGTAACCCTGAGCACTGGCAGGTGTGGCCCAAAAAACATCTGACCCACTCAGACCCACTTGGAATCATTCTGGCCACAACACCATTTTTGTAATTCCAGAAGGCCCCACCCTGAAGGGGACAAGGAGGGTTAGCAATACCCTGTTTCAGGAGGCCTGAGTCCTACCCAGGAACAAAATAGGATCAAAACTCAGACACAAGATAACACAAGGGCAGGGTGAACTTTATAACCAAGTGAGCCCCGGTTCAGTGGGACACTGAGGCTAGGACAAGTTGGGGCTTCTGTTCACTCTTTACCCAGTACTTGATTCTGTGTTGCAGATAGTGTGGGGCTCAGTTACTCTGCACCCACTCCCCCTTGGACCTCAATTACCCTCAAGGGACAAACTTCATTCTCTCCTGCCACACAGCCTCTCATCCACCTGCAATTTACCTGGTTTATGGGTGAGAAGCCCCAGCCTCACAAATAGACTCTCTCTATCCTACCTTCTCTGTGTCAGTGGCTCCTCCAGTCAGGGGTGACATAGGACAACACACATAGCCAGCCTCACAAAGTTCTCTTATTATCTGACAGACTCCTCCCCTGAGAAGTCCCTCGGGACTGCAATGGGGGTATTTGGGCATTTTCACTCCCACTTTCAGCAGAGAACATCACTATTTTCTGTGATGTCCTACGGGACCATCATTGGCATCATGACTGGAGACCTCATCAGGGTGACGGTGACACTGGGCTAGATCTGGGCAGGAGCTGGGCAGCTGGGACCCACAGTGACAAGTATCTAAGTTGTCTGACTCCAGTCAGAAGCCAACAGTCTCCCACCCAGGCACAGGGCCTGCTCCCACCTGGGCCTAGTCAGCACCAGGGCAGTGGATTCGAGCCCAAGGTCAGCTCCTGCCTCCAAGGGGTGACATCAGAGCATGCAGATCCAGCACATTGACAGGGGCCTGGGCTTTTTCTCAGGAACCTACAGACTCTCTGGCACCCCACCCCATGGCCTGCCCTTCCCACTCCTTCCAGAACCTCCAGGACACTCTCCTCCAGGATCCCTGTGCAGCCCCCATGTCCCTGCTGGCACAGCCCAAAGTGAAGGTGGGGTGATATGGGGGAGTTACAAAGGCCCCAAGATGCTCAGCGAGCACATGGACAGGCTTGAGACAAAGGAGGTGCAGTGGTTGGTTTCTCTGAAATCTTCCACCGGAGAGACAGGCACTGTGACTCACAGTCCTGTTCCTGCCCCAGGAAACACAGAAAAAGTCCTCGACAGTCTGCAGACAGAGTCTGTGGGACCCTGCAGATCGAGGGGGACCTTTCCCATCATCACCCAGCAACCTTAATGTTCATTCTGGGTCTATACCTGGCACTTGAGCCATCTTGGACCCCTGTATACTGAGAGAAACTTTCTCTATCATCACTCAGTTTCCCTGTGTTCCCCAATCCTGGTAACCAAATATTTCTGGATCCCACAATTTCTAAAATTGGGCCTCTGTGTGCTACTGGCACACGCATGTTGGACCCAGCAGAGTTCCTTAATGTTCATTCTGGGTCTATACCTGGCACTTGAGCCATCTTGGACCCCTGTATACTGAGAGAAACTTTCTCTATCATCACTCAGTTTCCCTGTGTTCCCCAATCCTGGTAACCAAATATTTCTGGATCCCACAATTTCTAAAATTGGGCCTCTGTGTGCTACTGGCACACGCATGTTGGACCCAGCAGAGTTTAAGTCAGGGGTTTCCTCTTGGGAACAGGGTCCCCTCAGCCCTGCATGGAAAGTGGGTGCCAAGGCCAAGCACAAATCCACTGATACCTGATAGATGCTAACTCTCGGGGCTCCACTCCTGGTCATCAAAACCCCATTTCTCGGGGTCTCAGAACCCCAGACACAGGACAAGGTACTTGCAAAACATTCTCTGAATGACAGTGGGTCCTATTCCTGCCTCATGAGTAGCCAGGCCACGGGATTCAATAGGATTGTATCGATTAATATCAGTCTTGGGGAGTGCTTCCCTGGAGCGAGACATCAAGCATGGGTGGACATTGTTTTTCAAAATACGAGTATGTGACACATGTCAGAATTCATACTTTGTAAGTGAGAGTCCTGGATTCAAGGCCCTGTGTTGCTTGGTATCCTAAGCACCAACCCCTTAGTGCCACCAAACGTCACCCAAATAAAAGAAAGAAAAAATAACTGAAAGGGGTCAGAGAGGTGGCTCAAACTTTAAGGCATCTGCCTTGCCCCTGCTAGCCTAGGACAGACCACGGTTCAATTCCCCAGTGTTCCATATGGTCCCCAAGCCAGGAGAGATTTCTGAGCACATAGCCAGGATTAACCCCTGAGGGTCACCAGGTGTGGCCCAAAAACAAAAAATAAAATAAAATAATGGAAAGAAGCCATTTTCCTATATCCAAGGACACAGAGTAAATCTCAAACTCTCCTCCCAGGCCTCCCTCCTACTAGAGCTCTACAATCTTCTCCCACGTTTCAGATTTCTCTTGGCTGATGTGGCTGAGATGGAAAACATGCTGAAGGACCCCCTACCAGAGGCCCTTAGAGAGAAACAGTTTACAGAGAGACTAGTGTTCAGCTGTTTTTTCTGTCTCACCAAGTACCTCTGACCCCATTTCCTGCTACCTGCTCCCTGCTTCCTGCTACACGGGAAGTAGTCAACTTTGGCCCATTCCCCAAAGGAAAGAAGGAGATCACCTCTCAGGGCCTTTGACCAGGACAGTCCACACTCTACTCAACCCACATTCTGCTCTGATGCCCTCAGAGGTATGATTGGGATCACAAGGAAGAGGATGATCCTGTGTCTATCTTGAGCCTCCAATCATGCCACCAAATGAAACTAAGCCACAGGGAGGGGGATGAAGGTTTGAGACTCCTGTGAGCAGGGTCCTGGTCTAACTATACAATATTGTGTGGTAGTAGTCCAGCTGGCAAAATGAAGAACAGACCCCCAAAGGGAGAGTTTTAGAATAATAGTTCAAGAGATAGGACACGTGCCTTACATGCAGCCAACCAGGGTTCAGTTCCCAATATTCCAGATGGTCCCCTCAGCACTGCCAGGAATGATCCCTGAGAGCCAGAAGTAAACCCTGGGTATGACTCTCAAACAGAAAGAACAGACCTGTGGTGCCAAATCCTGAGCTGGGAGGAGCAGGGCCAAAGACACAATTAAAGAGGTGGAGAAAAACAGCCGTTGAATCACTGTGATCTCTTTCCTAGAGAGTTCTTTTCTGGGAGATTAGAGACAAGATCTGGGAAATAAAAACCCTCTCCAGATTGAGATATTCCTGAGTTGGGAATAATCCAGTACCTGGGGTAGGAGTATTGGATGGGCCGTCCTACTCTCTACTAAAATATTTAACAAGAAAACCTCTTCCCTTCTTCCTATAAAGCCAATGTCTGAGATAGAGAGGGTTGACCTTTATAAAAACTCAGAAGCTGTAAGAAGGGAGCGACAGTGGGAGAATAATCCCACTGCTGAGATGCTGGACACACTCTGAAAGGAGGTTCCAGAAGCTGCTGACACAGAAATGGGGAGTACGTGCAGCTGGGGGTCATCTTGAGGTAAAGGGGGTTGTTAAAGGTAGAGAAGCTGCCTTTTCCTTAGAGGACTTCACAAAAAAAACATCCTCAGTATGGCTGGGTCCCCTCTGATGCCTCTGCAGAACACTGTGGCTGAGGGGGACTGAAGTGTCTGAGGAAGAAGAGAGTCAGGCCTCAGACCCTCTGGTCACCCTCATCTCGTTTCCCCAGAGAGCCAGTGGCCCTGCCCTTTATCTGAGCCTCCAGTACCACAATGAAAAAGGATGCTGGCCCAGTGGTCCTGACAACAGGATAACAGGACCCTCACCCTCCAGTTGCTAGGGGTGGCAATTGGGGGAGGGAGACTATCATTGTGAGATTCCAACCCCATCAATTCCTACAGAAATACCCGAGTCGGGGCCGGGCGGTGGCGCTAAAGGTAAGGTGCCTGCCTTCCCTGCGCTAGCCTTGGACGGACCGCAGTTCGATCCCCCGGTGTCCCATATGGTCCCCCAAGCCAGGAGCAACTTCTGAACGCATAGCCAGGAGTAACCCCTGAGCGTTACCGGGTGTGGCCCAAAAACCAAAAAAAAAAAAAAAAAAAAAAAAAAAAATACCCGAGTCGGGCTGCAGGTGATATGTAAGTGACCAGGAGAGATAGTGAAGAATGACATGGGGGAAATCACAGGGGCAGACTTGATCAATAGACCACTATAGTTAACAAAAGGGCAAAATGTCAAGAGTTTGGTATTCAAATCAAAATATTTAGTTTCCTATTCTGAGTCTCACATTTACTCTGTAACCTTGTAAAAGACGTAGATTTTCTCTCTGTTACCAGTTTATGTAGTAAAACTTTAGCATTTTAAATGTACAGTCCAGGTGACAATGGGTACTCATATTACTGTGCAACCATTGCCATTATCCATTTCCAGAGCTTTGTCATCCTATCATACTAAAATTATAATTTCAGAGTAACTCTCCCCATCCTACTTCAATTTCTGGTAACCACCATTCCACTTCCTGTTTCTATGAAGTTGACCATTCTGAAGATCTCATCATCTGCCCTTCTGTGTGTGACTATTTCACTTAGCATCATGCTTGCAAGGTTCACTCACATTATAGCATATATAAAAACTTCATTCTTTTTAAAAGACTGAATAAAATTTTCATACATGTTGGACTAGAGCAATAGCACAGCGGGTAGGATGTTTGCCTTGTATGCAGTTGACCTGGGTTTGATATCTGCATGGGATATATGGTCCCCCACATAGTTCCAGTGATTCCTGAATACAGAGCAATGAGTAACCAGAGTATTGCCAGGTATGGCTTGAAAACAGAAACAGAACAAAAACAAAAATTCTCTTGGTTGCACATAATGATGTGTTGCTAAGTCACAATAGACTACATGACAATGGCCCAATAGATCAACAGAGAGTCTAAGTGTGTAGTCTATGTGATCTAGGTCTGTGTTAGGGCACAATTTGTACAATCACAAATATCACTAAATAACACATTTCTCAGAATATATCCTGTCATAAGCAAAGCATGAGTAGTGTTATTTTACTTTACTTATCACTTGCTATCGATAAAGTTTGAGGCTCTTCTGTTATTGTTATGAATAATGCTTCCATAAACTTTGGTGAATATGCATCTTTGCATATATATCCCCAGGGGCTGGAGATGCGACTCAGCAGTACAAGACAGAACTCAAACAATGGGTGAGGCCCTAGGTTTAATCTTCAGCTCTGAAAAAAAAATCTGTTCAAATCCCTGCTTTCAATATTTGGGGTTATAATTATTATTACTATAATTAATAATATAATTATAATTGGTGATTCATTATTCAATATTTAGGGGCCATACCTGAAAGAGATTGAGGGACCAGTAGGGCTAAACCCAGAGAGGGTGTTCGTATGATACCAGAGATTAAACTCAAGACTGTGAATATGCTAGGTAAGTGCCCTACCACTATGCCACATTCCCAGCTTTTAGTTCAATTTTGTTTCTTATGAAGTGCAATACCATATTTCATTGTCTGTACTTCACTTTCACACCAGCAATTCAGAGATGTTCTCCATATCTCTTCTAACACTTGTTTTCTGTTTGTTTTGGTGGACTTTTGTATAATAGTCTTGTTAATGAGTATGCAGGGATTTCTCATTGTGGGTTTGATTTATGCTTCCCTCCTAGCTAGTGATGTTGATTATTATTATTTTGTAAGACCACACAATAGGGTGATGTAGGACCATAATCTTTACATGACTTTTTAAACCGATCTATGTCTTTCATCTCAAGGGATTTATATAATGAGACATTTACTCCAGGAAAAGGGGCTGAGCCCGTGTTGGCAAAATTACTCTGAATAGGGCTCTGTGGTGATTCATCCTCTGATTCAGCATCAGTATGCCTGTCAATTATATCAATGGAATCAAGGTTCACCTGTGGAGTTAGGACAGGAGATTGTTCACTAGTGGTTGGTATAGGAGTAGGGCTGTGTGTTTTTAATTCTTTGTTTTGATCCAAGTATTTGCAGGATAAAGGCCTTTATTTTTGTAGTGGGAGATGATCTATCAGTTTGCACTTGGGCCTGAGTATGCATAAGATAAGGCCTTTATTTTCTGTAGTGGGAGGAGATTCACTATCCCTTGGCTATGGTTGCTAATATGAAGGATAAAAATCCAATGTTATAAGACCTGTATTACACCACCTCTTTACCTGCTTTTCCCCAAATGTAAGGTAGTCTTTTGCATCACTTTGGTCCTTTAACTACTTCGTTTATTCTTTTTTTTTTAATGTCTGTCCTACATATACATAGATAAGCACATACATTTTTATTCCTATTTTTTTTTATCTTTTTTGGGTATGTGACCTGTTTCTGTTTTCCCCTCTGTCCACCCCCAAATGCACCGACAATATAATGTAGCACCATTTCTCCCTGCAAAGGCACACTAAAAAAAGGGGAAATCTTACATATAAAAAAGAGCTCTTATCTACTAGAGATAGGAACTCATAGTTGTTTACAATACAGGGATATCTCTTACCTTGAAAATATGTCATGTGGAATCAACTTAGACCTCAGGTGATTAGATACCATCCATCCAGCCTTGAACCCTGGATCCCAGACATAGAAACGGCACAGTTCTTCACAACAGCTGCAGGAAACAAATCCCATCCGGGACAGCCTTAGTACTGCAGGGTCACCAATAAGTGCCAGCTCTAATATGATATCCTGACAACAAGGAAAATGGGAACAACTTGACCTAAGAGCAGATTATCCTACCTTACCAGCTAATGATAAGACAAAATCAGAAGACTTGTCACCCTTTGGTACGTCCAAAAGCCAAGATCGCGATTTACAGATAACTGGCTGCTAGAACCATGACCAGACTGTATATATCTTGGGACCAATAAAAAAGCCCTAGTCTAGGGTTTGAACTACAACCTGCACAATAAACATGATCCCCAGTTCCAAAGGTCTGGCAGAGACAATTGTAACGGAATGGGGCTTCTGGAAACACAAAGAAAGATGCTATCCTAGGTGTCATCCTAGGTTCAGTGCAAAGACCAAGACCACCAACCACAGAAGATGGATTAAAATGACACTGAGGGAACAGAACTTCTAGAAACAAAAAGAATGACTTCATCACAAGTCCCACCCTGGACCTGTGCAGATACTGAGATCTCTAGATACAGAGGTCTGATTGTATCACCCAAGACAGAGCAGAAGTCTTCCAAACACCACAAAAGCACCACGGGGAGAGTAAATGATCCTGAACAGAGTCTATAGTTAATCCCATGACATTATACTCCAAGGACAGAGAAACCCCATATCTCTTAGGCCAAGTGAATTCCTTTTCAAATGACCCCAATATTTACTGTGCCAGGGCAGGAGGGAAAAAAAAAAGCACAAAACATTGTTTATTTTTTATATATATTTTCTATCTTCATTTATTATTATTATTATTGTTATTATTATTATTTACCTATCTATTTTTGGTCGATTTCTTTGTTTGGGTGTGGTTATTGAAGTTGTTGTCCCCAGTTATACTTATTTTTTTTTCTCTTCTTTTCTTTTCTTTCTTTATGTGCTATGCCATGTGTCTTATCTCAAGACCATGGCGTTTTTTGTTTTTGTTTTTGTTTTTGTGGTGCTTATCGTTATTGTTGGAGTCCTCACTGGATATTTGACACTTCTTTTTGTACTGGTGGAGTCTTTCACCTTCTTTTTCTCCTTCGTCTCTCAAATCGATGATGAGAGCCCCTAGAAGGATCCTGCCCATTTTCAGCGTATTAGACTTTTACCCCAGTTTATTACTTTTCTCTTCTTCAAACAAAACCACGTAACTTGAACTAGCTAGTCCTGCCTCCCAGTTAGAGGGGGAAAAAAGGGAGGCACCAAGACCAAACAGGTGAAAGACTACTAAGTAGTAGGCTAGGTACAGAGGGGATCAGTATTCTAGCAGTCCTGGGGGTGAGGGAAGAGGATATGGGAGGTAGGACAAAAATGGAGGTGTAGGGAGGACAAATTGGTGATGGGAATCCCCCCTGATTTTATGTAAATATGTACCTATAATATTGTCAACAATATGTAAGCCACTATGATCAAAATAAAAATTATATTTAAAAAAATCCAATGTTGAAACTTCAATTGCAAGGGCAAACTTTTAAAGGGCTTCTGGATTCCAGGGCACAGGTTATCATAATCTCTCAAAAAGACTGGCCAGAAAATTGGAAGGTTTTACCTCAGGGGATGGAATTCTCTAGCAAGGAGTCAGTTTTTTGTGGATAAGATTTTGAGCCCTGCTCATGAAAAGTGCCCTCAGGCTATCATCTGTCATTACACTGATGATATTTTATTGATGATGAACAATGAGACAGATTTACAGAATTTGTATTCTTTTGTTACTGTTTACAAGCATCAGGACTAAAAATAGCGACAGAATAAACACAGACTATGCCACCTTATCAAAACTTGATAAGACCCTTATAGTATACATCCACAAAATATTTCCATTATTAAATAAAAACCTCAGAACACTTAATGATTTCCAAAAGTGGAATTGGCAACCCTGATTTATTTACTCTCCCACATAATAGGACAATGTAATATTGTAAGTGACTCTGCTTATGTGGTGGGTCTGTGCCCTGCCTCCCTCAATGCCAGTAACCTGATAATACAAAATTTACTCAAACAATTACAACAGATTCTCCAGAAATGGACTGAGCCCATTTTCTTCACTCATAGTAGAGCCCACTCCGGATTATCAGGACTGATGGCTCAAGGGAATAAAACTGCTGACCTATTAGCAATGACTATTTTTAAAACTCCCTTAGAAGAACATTCAGTTCTTCATACAAATGCTGTCTATATGTGAATTATCAGAGTCCATGGAGGCAGGCCAGAAAAATTACAGAAGACTGCATCATCTGTGCACCATTAACAAACAAACAAACAAACAAAAAAACCTTCATATTTCAGGAGCAAACCCGAAACTCTAGGGTAAACCTAGAGTAAACCTCTGAGAGGTTTACAGATTAATGAACTTTGGCAGATGGGTGTCACTTATACAGATTTTTTTTCCAAAAAATATGTGGTGGACACATATTCCCGATTTAATGGGCAATACCTATATCATCTCAAAGGACTAAAGCAGTCTGTAGTTTCCTTCTGCAGTGCTTTTCTGTGATGACAGTACCATATTCCATAAAATCTGATAATGGCCCTGCTCACATTAGTAGAACTTTTTAATTTTTTTGTAAGGAGTGGCAAATCAAAAACATAAAAGGAATACCCCATAACTGTTGTGGACAAGCTATTGTGGAAAGAACCTTAAAAAACTCAGTTGCAAAAATAAATAGAAAAAGAGGTTTGCCACCAACCAACCTTTTGTCATTGATTCTATTCACATTAAACTACTTGAATTTATCCCCAAGATAAACCTTACACTGCAGCCAAAAGACATTTTAAAGAAGACATTCAGAAACAAGAAATAATCCACACCCCTGTCTGGATTAAGGTTGATGAAAAATGGATACCTGACTATGTCCTCCTTAGAGGGACAGGATATGCTTATGTTTCTACAGATAACCATCCTCTCAAGTCAAATGTGCTAAAGCTGTGCTATTACTCTGGCACTGTGATTTTTTGTTTGTTTGTTTTGGGGCCACACCCAGCAGCACTCAGGGGTTACTCCTGGCTCTTTGCTCAGAAATCACTTCTGCAGGCTTGGGAGACCATATGGGATGTCAGGAATTGAACCCGGTTTGTCAGGTTTGGCCATGTGCAAGACAAATGCCCTACTGTGGTGCTATCACTCCAGTCCTAAATTTTTTTTAAAAAAATAAAGAAGTGAAAGAAAAAGGAGGAAAGTAAAATAAAGTACAATAAAAAGAAAAATTGTGAATATTATTGTATCTCACAGAGTTTAAATAATTGTCAGAAGGTTTAGTAAACCCCTTTTTTTAGTTAATCATTCTGTTGCTTCTTTTGTTTCTGAACATTAGGTTGCTTCAAGTATACAATAGCTTCTAAATTGGTTGGATCTATGGGGATGGCAGTATTATATAAAAACTGAGTTGTCCAGGAACTCCAAGCATTACTGCGGATTCTGCAGCTCTTGTGGTGCATGTGTTTGATTGCCAGGGCTTCCAAAATATGAGAAGGTGGGTATAGAGTGTCTGTACTTATTCCCCCAAAATGTACTGGTGAAAAACACACACAAAAATAATTCATATCCCATGATTCTAAGATTATGACATAAAGGTTGGCAGTATTTTGCATAGGTACAGCAAAAGTTTGGAAAAACATAATAAATCTTTTGGCCTAAAAAATAGGGTATCCCTACCCAGGAAGCACCCTGCCTTAGTGCCATCTGCAGGCTCTAGGCACAGTAATTTATCTAACCCTATAGTCTTTCTTCAAGATCCTTGGAAAATTTCTCCTCAAACACAGTTTGAGCTGTAAGATGACCTTGAGTCTTTCATCCTCTGTAGGAATGTCTTGTTAGAAGAGGGTCTGTGTCAACCCTCTTCAGGGTTGGGATAGACTCCTATTTCCAGAACTTTTATAGGTATAGAGAGGAAATACCAGACTGTGGCTAGTTGGTGCCAATCCAGGTCTTGTACTGGTAGATGGTCGAATCCTAGAGAAGGGGCAGAGAATCATGCTGATCCCAAGGTTCAAGGGTAAATGACTGATGTCCAAGTCAACTCACCAAGGCAAATGTTCACAGTGGAATGCCCCTTGTCGTAGAAAATTGAGTCTTCCTCCCTAATGGATAATAACTCCTCTTAGTTTATAATATTTTCCAATTTTAATACACCTATGCAAAAGAAATAGTACCATAGGATATTATTGTGGCCTATGCGGATGGTAACAAATTAACAGATCCTATCCTGGTTTTATTAAAAGCACAAAAAGACTTCATGGGTGTGATCTCTACTCTTTTCTAAGAAATTCTACTGGAATATCAAAATGAAAAGGGAAAATGTAAAATATCATAGAGCATATACATGTTAAAGAGATAACTTAAGAAGTATACAAAGAATTTATACATATCCCCTAAGTCTTTTGAGATAGTTTACAGGAGAGGAGAGGAGATACATTCTGGATCTCAAATGCAGTCTGCAAGTGAAGTCTGGAAAATGTCTCACAGCATCACAGATAAGGAAATGTCCTAGATATGAAGTCCCTCAATAGCTGAAACCAGATGTAAGAGTAGTCTATGGTGAACTGAAGTAGTAGAAATTGACCACTGAGAACACATCAGCAACAGCACTGTGCCCACCTTCTTTGAGGATGATTTTCAGTTCAAGAACTTGAGTAATTCCAACAGCAAAAGCAGTAGCCAGAATGATTACAGAGAGCAGGAGACCTCCATGTAGAATGAACCATGAAGAGGATCATGAGCAATTCATATGCTAATGGTGCTGCCTGCATTCTGCTTTCCATGCAGTGGTTGATCTGCAGCAAGATCATCTGTGTTGATCTATATGTATCCTACAAACATACTGGATCGGTACCATAAGCAACAGCACGACCACTGTGGCATTATCTTCTTCCTGAGGTTTTGAGTATTTGTCCATTTGTCTCTGTTTGTCATGTCTACAGATAAATGTACATTACAGGAATGCCTTATCGAATTTTTCAAAGAAGAATAATTGAGAAATGACAAAAAGGTGCATTGCAACTTCTGCAACACTAAGAGAAATATTTTGAAGAAAGAACATATATGGAACCTTCCACCAGTACTGATAATACATTTGAAATGTTTTGCTTTTGATGGCAAAAAAAGTTTAAAAACTTCACACCTATGTGAATTTTCCTTTAGAAGACCTCAATTTAACAGAATTCACCCCTGAGTATAAAGACAAGATTGAGAAATACATAACTTATTATCAGTTTCAAACCATTATGGCAAAGTTTACTACAAATACTTATAGCATATTGTAAAATTGCTATTTTGATGACAAGAAGATCAAAAAAAAAAAAAAAACCCTAGCACATCAATGAAATAAATTCACAGCAGCATACATTTTTTTACACTGTTTGGAGACCTAAAATGAATGATGTGATTTTTTTTCCAGCTAATTATTTTCCTTCCTTTTTCATTTTTACTAAAGATCCATGGATTTCTCCACAGATATGATTATAGAAAGGGTTTGAAAGCATTGGGTACCCAGTTCAATGATCCTTATGGTGACTCTTGTCTTGCTTTTATTATTCTCCAAGATTGCAGCAACTTAGGTATTTTACATAATTATATTTCTTTTTTTACGCAGGGATTTTCCAAAAGAAGACTTCCGCATTTTATTAGTTTCTCCATATCATTTTGTTAGGTTATATTTCTCTAACAACTTTTTGGTTTTATATTCTAATACTACAAATAAAAATTACAACAGAGAGGGCAAGAAAGATTGTACAGGGGGTAGTGTACTTGTCTTACATATTGTTGACCCAGGTTTGATCCTTGGCATTCCCTCAGCCCCACCAAGAGTAACTAACCCCTGAGTCAGAGCCAAGAGTAGACTGTGAGTATCACTGGGTGTGTCCAAATAAAAAAAGACAAACAAAACAACATCAAAATGCAACAGAAGAGTGAGATGAGATATGAGATGTGTAAACTGGTGTGTTCATTTACATCCCAGAAAGTATTTACAGCACTTTCTGTCTCTCTAAAAGGAACATGAATAGAAGCTACCTCTGTGCACAGGGAAAGAGGGGCTTTTCAAGAAATGGGACAAGAGGAAGATGCCATGACTCTGGAGCAGGCAGCAGGGAATAGAAACTGCTGTGCAGCTCTTCTGTCCAACACTCTCATGAAAACATTGCTTCTTACATCGGTGACGATTGGAGATAGACTTGAAAGAGGTTTTTCATTTATTTTTTTTTTGCCAGTAAATGGGAAGGAAGTTAAAAGTGGCAGGAGCTGTTGAGTGGAATATAGTACTGACCACAATTGCATTGAAAGAGAAAATGGACTGCAGAGATAAAATAGTGGAGCAGGTAGGGTGAGAACCTGGTACTGGTACAATCTCAGTACTGCCAGAAGTTATCCATGAGCACAGAGCACAAAGTAAGACTGAGCAATGCTGGGGATGGTCCAAAATGCAAACAATAAAAGTAAAAAAATAAAAGACATGAGCTGTGGCAGAGGGCTGAAAAAGCAACGCCAGAACCTCATGAACATGGAGTGTCAGGGAGTCACTGCCTGGTTCCGCAGGCCCCAAGCTCCTCTCACCTGTCCTCCCACTGAAAACATCCTCCTTCTTCTCTGCCCTCCTCTGGCCCTCAGTGTCCTGAAGGGATGTGCTCCCTGTACCCCCACACTCAGGACCTTGGGGAAAGGAGGCAGCTAGAGCAGAGGCTGCTGTGCTGTCCTGAAGCAAACCAGCCTGGGGAGAAACAGGAAGATGGCAGAAAAGGGGACCAGAAGCTAAGGACCAGCACATCAGGATCAACTAGAACAGATAGAACAAACATGAGGATGTTACAAGAATCAAGCTAACTGGTAGAATCCAGTATACTTAGCAATTGAAGGAAAACCCTGCGAACTTTTCAAATTATGCGTTTGTGTTCCAATGTCTGCCAGCAGAAATGTTCCCTGAGAACAGCAAGGTGTCACCCAAATGCAAACAGTAAAAAAAGTAAATGTGTATGTGTCCTTCTTCTTCTTCTTCTTCTTCTTCTTCTTCTTCTTCTTCTTCTTCTTCTTCTTCTTCTTCTTCTTCTTCTTCTTCTGTCTTCTTGGATTTTAAAAGGTTTTTAGGTCACACCCAGCAATGCTCAAGGCTTACTCATGAATCTGTGCTCAGAGATCACTTCTGGTGGGGTTAGAGAATCATGTGGGATACCAGGGATTGAACCCAGATTGGTCCCATGCAATGTAACTCACACCTGTTTTGTTGTACCATCACTTCACCCCTCACCCATGTCCTTAAGAAGAAAAAAATTCCAGAACAAATTCACCTCAGTTAAAACCTCTATCATGATTCCATCACGGACGAGTCAGTTACAAACATGCATGTTAGTACAATCAGAAATCCTGATGCATTTGACAGGGCCCAGTGACCAGACAGGGGACTAGCACAACGAGGAAGAAAAGTTAATATCCAAGCGAGACTTTATCAAATGTGGGCAGAAAAAGAGGAAACGGGCACTAAAGAAACAGACTTCAGGAATGGAGCAACCATGTAAACCTGTAGGATACAGAAAATCTCAATACCTCTGGGGCTGTAGGAAGGAGATTGGTGAGGAAGGACCAGTGAGAACAAGACAGAGTTGTCACAGACTGAGTGATCTTGACACAAAGAAATCTTCTGGGGTTCCTTGAAAGGTGTGTACCGGTGTCAGTGAATGGGTAACAGAGGTCAAGGAGTCAAGTTGGGTTCAAGCTCTGTTCTGTTTATTCAAAGCACAGGTGGAATCTTTATACTCAATTTCTTGACAAATCATAAGGCTAATTTACCCAAAAAGACACAGGGGCAAATTGTTCAAGGCATATTTCTGATGCAGGATAGTTTCACTTTTGTGGCTGCTTCTTGCTATCAGTAGTTTCTCAGTACCTAGGACAGTTGAGAATTGTTTTGGTTTTAAGCATACTGAACTGGGGCCTGAAATGCAAACTCTTACTATGACTGCATGTAGGCTAAGAACAAAGTTAGATTTGAGGATGAGTTATTATTCTGTAAGACTAAATAAAAATACTTGAATCTACACAAATGTTCTTCATAAGGTGTGTTTATATATCTGAGTAATTTTTAAGAGAGACTCTAAGAAAAGTAATGATTATTAGATAAAGAATATTTGAATTCATATAAATAATAACTCTGAGTAATCTTATAATGTCAACTGAAGGTATGTCTCAATTAATATTTATGCTACATCCCTTTATTTTCCAAATGCTTCATGGACAGACAAAGATTTTTAAGGGTCCTAATGCCTGTGAGTAACGGTTATTTTTTTCAAGCATCTTTTCTTACAAGTGCAACTTTTTTCAAATGTCCTTTCTGTGAGTACAGACTGCTTTGAAAAAGTTCGTGTAATAGCAGACAACTTTAAAAGAAAAAAAAATAAAACAATCTCCCTTTGGCAATTAGGGCCTTTATAAACTTGGTGTCTTCCAAGGTCTCAGGATTTGTTAACACGGGGAATATAGCAGAGTTCGAGACACCAAAAATGTAAGAAGGGAAGGAAAAACTAAATCTTATCATTGCTGAAGAATTGGAATGTGGCAGCTGAAAGAACGACAGTCTGGCAGATTCAACTAAGGATATCAGCCACGATGAAATCAAAATGAATTTTGTGTTGGACTCAGAATTCAAGCCACACTCCTCTGGCCTTGAGCTGATACAAACAGAACAAATGTCTCCGTGGCTGAGAGACTGTAGAGCAGGCAGCAGGGTTGGGCTCTTACCTTGCATACAGGTTAGAAGATCACGTTAACCATACTCAATATTTTGAAAACCAACAACATGATGGGAAACTTCTGTGCATATATGAGGCCTCTCTGACCACGGGTATTGAGGGGTGACTCAAGGCAGGACTGAGCCCCTCTCACCCTCTGCATTCTATTTCCACTTTGAGGTCAATGGAAAATTGGCATAACAAGGATGGTTCACTACATATCTTACTTTGGCAGGCAAATATTTGGGTGACTTACAAGCAAGAGATACAGAAATCAGGGTCACAAGCAACTTGAGTGGCCAGTAGGTCACAAGAATTTTGTCTGGGTCTAAAAGTGCTACAGAAGTGGGCAGCAACAGTCACTCTGCTCACTCTGTGAGTACTGCTTCTGCTGACAGAATCAAGGAGAGGTAGACAGTATTAGTCGTGAAGTTCTGCCATCTGTTTAAAACTTTACAAATGCAGAGAACATGGTCACAGATCCCTCCAATAGCCCAAAGCATCAATAAAATCAGAACCAGCATTTTGGTTCGGTGTTCATGACAACAGGAGCAACCCTGCATTTCCTCAGTAGATGCCTGCCAGTGAGCAGTTGACAACACAAAGAAGAAACTGGATTCTGTAGGTCAACATGTACAGAATGATCTGGTTGTGGGGAAGAAGCCACTCTGGCCAAGAAAGGAAAATTAGGACCTATGTTGTCCCTGAGGGAATAAATTATGCTGATGATGAAAATATTTTAAGTAGGGGCCGGGCGGTGGCGCTAGAGGTAAGGTGCCTGCCTTGCCTGCGCTAGCCTTGGATGGACCGCGGTTCGATCCCCCGGTTTCCCATATGGTCCCCCAAGCCAGGAGTGACTTCTGAGCGCATAGCCAGGAGTAACCCCTGAGCGTCACCGGGTGTGGCCCAAAAACCACGTGTTGGGGCTGGCATGTCTGAAGAAGGGTAGTAGCGATGAAATAATTTACAGTCAGTTAAAGTTTAATTGGATTCGGCTTGCTTTATTCCCTCAGGGCCTTTTCTCTGACATATGCAGACTTTGCGCCATGTCTGCCTAAACTCATCTCTTTTCTCAGGAGCTCTCTTTGTTTCCCTTTTGATTGCATTCCATGCTTCCTTGCTGCCTCTTCCCTTCCTTCCAGCCAGCCCCTTTTATTCTTTATTCAAAACCGAAGACCCCTCCCAGGTGTGGGAACTTCTGACCATCCAGGTAAGGTTAACATCAACAGAAAGCATAGGGTGTTGGGGGAAGGGATGCCTTCCTTACACCTGGCCATTGCTGCGTTCTCAGTGTTGATGCAGATAATTCAGTTCTAGAGTCAGACTAGATGTAATTGTTCTTTTGTTCATACTCCCGGGGCCATAATCTCTCCCCTTGGGCTGGAAACATGAAGAAGAAGAAAGGATCTGTACCCTTGACTCCCAGAGTCCAGGAATGCCCATATCCTACCCCCCCTCTTTCATCCCAGCAGAGAGAATAATTACAATTGACAGAAAAGTTGTCAAGGCAAAAGCTGGCTCCCTGTGTGTGACACCAGGCGGGGAAAATCCGCGAAAGTACACCGGCCCAGTGGGGCTCAGCTGTGAAAGACTGTGAGTGTGACCTGTCTATGTCTGTCTACTGTCCTCTTGCGTGAAACTCTTGCGAGTGGGGCAAAAAGAGCCTCCAGAAACCTCGCTCGCCCAGACGCCATTTTCAGGGAGGGACTTCAGAGCATAAAAACCGGCTATCCTTTGCAAAAGCTGGCTCCCTGTGTGTGACACCAGGCGGGGAAAATCCGCGAAAGTACACCGGCCCAGTGGGGCTCAGCTGTGAAAGACTGTGAGTGTGACCTGTCTATGTCTGTCTACTGTCCTCTTGCGTGAAACTCTTGCGAGTGGGGCAAAAAGAGGCTCAGAGGAGCACGGCCTCTCCGCTTCGCTACGCGGCCGTGCACTCTTTCTAAGGAAAGAACTCCATTGCAACAAGAAGGAAAAATCACACTAAGAACGGCGCTATATCACAGAAGCAAACATTTCTCTCTGGACTGTCTTCTCTGTTGCATGCTCGGGCCTAAGATTTGACCCAGTGTGAGGCTTCATCCACGGAGGACTCCCCTCCCTTAGAGGCAAGTCAGCCCATCCAGAAAGGGAGGAGCCAGAGGAGTGTGCTGCCTACATCATATAGACAATGAATACCACCACAACACGTAGAAAAACCCACAATACAAGTGTGACAATGGGGAAACAACGCAGGCCAGCATCAGACATAGAGAATGAAGATGACAATTCTGAGGACCAGATAATGACTGAACAACTAATCAACCTCTCCGATAAGGACTTTAGACTAGCAATATGGAAGGTGCTCAACAGACTCCAAGAAACCATGGATCGAGTTGAACAGAACACTAATAAGAACCAAGAAAATATGAAGGCAGAAATGACAAAACTCCAAACTGAAATAACATGTCAACTAACAGGACTGAAAAAGTCAGTAAACGAAGTGAATGACAAAATGGATAAGCTCTGGGACAGGGTATCAGAAGCTGAGAATAGACTTGGTGCTGTGGAAGATGAGATACATAACAATTCCATACAGCAGGAGAGATTGGACAAAAAACTTAAAGCAAATGAGCAGACAATGGAAAAATTAGTCAAAGAATGGGAACAGACAAAAATAGAAGTCTATGATAAGATCAACAGAAACAACTTAAGAATCATTGGAGTCCCAGAGACCCAGGAAGAAAATTTCCAGGAAGAATCAATGGTCAAGAACATCATTAAAGAGAAACTTCCAGAGCTAAAGAATATATGTGATCAAATCCTGCATGCCCGAAGAGTACCAACCAAAAGAGACCCCAGAAAAACCACCCCAAGACACATCCTAGTCACAATGACAAATCCCACAGATAGAGACAGAATTCTGAAAACAGCAAGATCAAAAGGGGAAATCATGTTCAAGCAAGCTTCCCTGAGATTTACAGCAGACCTGTCACCAGAAACGCTCAATGCCAGAAAGCAGTGGTGGGATATTGTGACAAGACTGAATGAAATGAATGCTTCACCCAGAATACTATACCCAGCAAAACTCACTTTCCGGTTTGATGGAAGAATACATGGTTTCACAGACAAAAAACAGCTCAGAAACTTCACAGACACAAAACCAGTCTTAAGAGAAAAACTGAAAGACCTAATCTAAGACAAGACTACCCAAAAGACACACCAAATTTTGAAATAAAGATGGCGTTAAATCCCAGGACAATTCTTTCTCTCAACGTCAATGGACTAAATGCACCAGTTAAGAGACACAGAGTGGCTAAATGGATCAAAAAACTCAATCCAACCTTCTGCTGCCTACAAGAAACGCACCTGAATAGTCAGAACAAACATAGACTCAAAATAAAAGGCTGGAGAAAAGTTATCCAAGCAAACAACACCCATAAAAAAGCTGGAGTGGCCATACTAATATCAGATAATGCAAACTTTATACTCAGGAAGGTTGTAAGGGACAAAGACGGACATTTTATATTAATCAAGGGGTACGTAGAGCAGGAAGAATTCACTCTCCTAAACATATATGCACCGAATGAGGGGCCAGCAAAATATTTAATACAACTGTTGACAAATCTGAAAAATAATATCAACAACAACACAATAATTGTGGGGGACCTTAACACGGCTTTGTCAACACTGGACAGGTCAACCAGACTGAAACCCAACAAGAATATACTAGACCTGAGGAGAGAAATGGAAGAAAGAGGCCTAGTGGATATATATAGGACACTCCATCCCCAGAAACCTGGATACACATTCTTCTCCAATGTACATGGGACATTCTCCAGGATAGACTACATGCTGGCACATAAAACATACCTCCATAAGATCAAGAGGATAGAAATTTTGCAGACTACCTTCGCTGACCACAAGGCTCTGAAATTATTTGTGAACTCCAAAGGGACTCAGAAGAAACACTTTAACACCTGGAAGTTAAACAGCCTCATGCTCAATAACCAGTGGGTCCGAGATGAAATCAAGGAGGAAATAAAAAGGTTCCTGGAAACAAATGACAATAAAGACACAAACTCTCAGAACTTATGGGACACAGCAAAAGCAGTACTGAGAGGAAAATTTATAGCTTTGCAAGCACACATCAGGAAGGAAGAAGGAGCTTACCTGAGTAGCTTAATGACACAGCTAATGGAACTAGAAAATGCTCAACAAAAGGACCCAAGAATAGGAAGACAGAAGGAAATAACAAAGTTGAGAGCAGAAATCAACGAAGTGGAAACTCAAAAAACAATTCGAAAGATCAACGAAAGCAGAAGTTGGTTCTTTGAAAAAATAAACAAGATTGATAGACCACTGGCAAACCTAACAAAGAAAGAGAGAGAGAGAAACTTGATAACTCGTATCAGGAATGAAAAAGGAGAGATCACTACTGATATGACAGAGATTCAAAGGGTAATCAGAAACTACTTTGAAAAACTCTACGCCACTAAAAATGAGAACCTGGAAGAAATGGATAAATTCTTGGACTCTTATAATCTTCCACGGTTGAAGGAAGAGGATGTAGCATATCTAAACACCCCCATCACCATTGATGAAATTAAAACAGTAATCAAATGTCTGCCGAAAAACAAAAGCCCAGGTCCAGATGGATTCACTAATGAATTCTATCAAACTTTCCAAGAGGAACTACTGCCAATCTTGGCAAGACTCTTTCATGAAATTGAACAAACAGAAACACTTCCAAATAGCTTTTATGAAGCCAACATCACCTTGATACCTAAACCAGACAGAGACGCTACCAAAAAAGAAAATTACAGACCAATATCACTGATGAATGCAGATGCAAAGATCCTCAACAAAATCCTGGCAAATAGGATTCAATGCCTCGTTAAGAAGATCATCCACTACGATCAAGTAGGTTTCATCCCAGGAATGCAAGGATGGTTTAACATCCGTAAATCTATCAACATAATACACAACATCAATAACAAGAAAAATAAAAACCACATGATCATATCAATAGATGCAGAGAAAGCATTTGATAAGGTCCAACACCCATTCTTGATCAAAACTCTCAGCAAGATGGGAATGGAGGGAACCTTTCTCAATATAGTGAAGGCCATCTACCACAAGCCAGTGGCAAATATTATCCTCAATGGAGAAAAACTGAAAGCCTTCCCTCTAAATTCTGGCACAAGACAAGGCTGTCCTCTCTCACCACTCCTATTCAACATAGCACTGGAAGTACTTGCTATAGCGATTAGGCAAGAAAAGGATATCAAGGGAATCCAGATAGGAAATGAAGAAGTCAAGCTCTCACTGTTTGCAGATGACATGATACTCTACTTAGAAAACCCTAAAGACTCTATCAAAAAGCTTCTAGAAACAATAGAATCATATAGCAAGGTGGCAGGCTACAAAATTAACACACAAAAATCAATGGCCTTTCTATATACCAATAGTAATAAGGATGAAATGGACATTAAGAAAACAACCCCATTCACAATAGTACCACACAAACTCAAATATCTTGGAATCAACTTGACTAAATATGTGAAGGACCTATACAAAGAAAACTATAAAACTCTGCTCCAAGAAATAAGAGAGGACACACGGAAATGGAAACACATACCCTGCTCATGGATTGGCAGGATTAACATCATCAAAATGTCAATACTCCCCAAGGCATTATACAGATTTAATGCCATCCCTCTAAAGATACCCATGACATTCTTCAAAGAAGTGGATCAGACACTTTTGAAATTCATTTGGAACAATAAACACCCTCGAATAGCTAAAGCAATCATTGGGAAAAAGAATATGAGAGGAATTACTTTTCCCAACTTTAAACTGTACTACAAAGCAACAGTTATCAAAACAGCATGGTATTGGAATAAAGATAGGTCCTCAGATCAGTGGAATAGGCTTGAATACTCAGAAAATGTTCCCCAGAGATACAACCATCTAATTTTTGATAAAGGAGCAGGAAATCCTAAATGGAGCAGGGAAAGCCTCTTCAACAAGTGGTGTTGGCACAATTGAATAGCCACTTGCAAAAAATTAAACTTAGACCCCCAGCTAACATCATGTATGAAGGTAAAATCCAAATGGATTAAAGACCTCGATATCAGCCCCAAAACCATAAGATATATAGAACAGCACATAGGCAAAACACTACAGGACATTACAGGCATCTTCAAGGAGGAAACTGCACTCTCCAAGCAAGTGAAAGCAGAGATTAACAGATGGGAATATATTAAGCTGAGAAGCTTCTGCACCTCAAAGGAAATAGTGCCCAGGATACAAGAGCCACCCACTGAGTGGGAGAAACTATTCACCCAATACCCATCAGATAAGGGGCTAATCTCCAAAATATACAAGGCACTGACAGAACTTTACAAGAAAAAAACATCTAACCCCATCAAAAAATGGGGAGAAGAAATGAACAGACACTTTGACAAAGAAGAAATACGCATGGCCAAAAGACACATGAAAAAATGTTCCACATCACTAATCATCAGGGAGATGCAAATCAAAACAACGATGAGATACCACCTCACACCCCAGAGAATGGCACACATCACAAAGAATGAGAATAAACAGTGTTGGCGGGGATGTGGAGAGAAAGGAACTCTTATCCACTGCTGGTGGGAATGCTGTCTAGTTCAACCTTTATGGAAAGCGATATGGAGATTCCTCCAAAAACTGGAAATCGAGCTCCCATACGATCCAGCTATACCACTCCTAGGAATATACCCTAGGAACACAAAAATGCAATACAAAAACCCCTTCCTTACACCTATATTCATTGCAGCTCTATTTACCATAGCAAGACTCTGGAAACAACCAAGATGCCCTTCAACAGACGAATGGCTAAAGAAACTGTGGTACATATACACAATGGAATATTATGCAGCTGTCAGGAGAGATGAAGTCATGAAATTTTCCTATACATGGATGTACATGGAATCTATTATGCTGAGTGAAATAAGTCAGAGAGAGAGAGAGAAACGCAGAATGGTCTCACTCATCTATGGGTTTTAAGAAAAATGAAAGACACCCTGGTAATAATAATTTTCAGACACAAAAGAGAAAAGAGCTGGAAGTTCCAGCTCACCTCAGGAAGCTCACCACAAAGAGTGATGAGTTTAGTTAGAGAAATAACTACATTTTGAACTGTCCTAATATTGAGAATGTATGAGGGAAATGTAGAGCCTGTTTAGGGTACAGGCGGGGGTTGGGTGGGGAGGAGGGAGATTTGGGACTTGGGTGATGGGAATGTTGCACTGGTGATGGGTGGTGTTCCTTTTATGACTGAAACCCAAACCCAATCATGTATGTAATCAAGGTGTTTAAATAAAAAAAAATTATGCATTAAAAAAAAAATAAAGATATTAAAAAAAAAAAAAGAAAAGTTGTCAAGTCTCCATTTTAATAAAGGATCATTTAAATCTGTATGAATGGAATGCTGCTGAACATATGCTCATTGTTGCTTCTCAAATGTGAACTCCAAGTAAATAATTGGAACTTTCCAATTTAGTTAGTGTTCCAGTGGTTTCCTTGCTCGACCACTCTTCATGTGGGATGCTGCATGTTGATAGTCACCTACCTTCTCAGAGATCTGTTTCGAATGTTCATTTTCAGAATATGGTTCCAGAGCCTGCATTTATTTTAATAGCATTTTGTTTTTATTGTTTTTAATCTCTTCTTCGTAGAATTCCAGAAATGTTATCTTGTAGACTACTTGATATTTCTTTGCCATTTCAATTAGCAATGCTTCATACTCCTAAACATATGTACCCAATAAGGAACCAGCAAAATATTTAACACAATTGTTGACAAATCTGAAAGAAGACATCAATAGCAACACTATAAGAGTGGGAGACTTCAACACTGCCCTGTCACCCCTTGAGAGGGTAATCAGGCCAAAACCCAACAAGAATATGCTAGCTCTGAAAACAGAAATGGAAGAAAGTAGCCTCATATATATATATATATATATATATATATATATATATATATATATATATATATGGCACTCCATCCCCAGAAAACTGGACACACATTCTTCTCCAATGCACACAGGTCATTCTCCAGGATAGACCACATGCTAGCCCATAAAATATATCTCCATAAAGTCAAGAGGCTAGAAATTGTACAGACTACCTTCTCAGATTACAAGGTACTGAAAGTAGAAGTGAACTAAAAAGAAACACAAAAGAAAAACTTTAAAACCTGGAAATTAAACAGCTCAATACTGAACAACCAGTATTGTGTCAGAGATGAAATGAAAAATGAAATAAAAATATTCCTGGAAATAAATGATGCTGAAGATACAAATGATCAGAATTCATGAGGCACAGCAAAAGTGGTACTAAGAGGAAAATTTATAGCTTTGCAAGCACACATTCAGAAAGGAAGAAGGGGCCTACATAACTTAATGGCAGAGCTTACAAAATTAGAAAATGATCAACAAAAGGAGCCCAAAATAGATAGACAGAAGGAAATAACAAAGCTTAGAATAGAAATCAATGAAGTGGAAATCCATTTAAACAATTATAAAGATCAAAGAAAGCAAAAGCTGGTTCTTTAAAAAAAAATAAACAAGATTGATAAACCATAGCAAAACTCACAAAGAAAAGGAGAGAAAGAAACTTAATAAACTGTATTAGAAATGAAAAGGGGGACTGGTTCTATGACAGTGGTTTATCAGAACTTATTAACGTTAGTATCACAAAAGTTGGTATATAACCCCTCCACAATATGACTGGCTTAAAAAAATAAATGAAAGGGGGGGAAATGGGTCAGAGAGATAGCACAGCCTTAGACACAGAAGGATGGTGGTTCGAATCCCATATGGTCCCCTGAGCCTGCCAGGACCGATTTCTGAGTGTAGAGCTAGGAGTAACCCCTGAGCGCTGCTGGGTGTAACACGCCCAAAAAGAAGAAATGAAAAGGGGGAGTTCACTACAGATACTATAGAGAGTCTAAAAAACTAAGTGATATAGTAATGAGCACTGTATGTGGAGACTATTCCATGAAATTGATATTATAGCTATTACAGACAAATATTAAACAGCCATTGGTATGGCAAACATATACACTAATGAGTATATATCGACTCCATTCACACCAGAAAATGGACACCATCTACAGAAACAAGCATGGTTTCCTATACCAGGAATAAAAATTCTACCAAGGAAGGCCCTACTATGCCATGGCACTGACTTACTCCTAAGACTGTTCTTACAACACCCTGACAACCCAGCAACAGCAACAGTCTGCTTTTAGGACAGGATTCTTCGCAATGCTACCTAAAGATGAAACAAAACCAGAAGACGCTACACACCACCTGGACTTCGACAGAGGATCTGTACAGAAACCAGGATCTATAACTACAGAAATCTGACAGCAACAACTGCGATGGTGAAGAACTGTTATAAATAAGGGCTCGGGCCCAGAGAGATAGCACAGCGGTGTTTGCCTTGCAAGCAGCCGATCCAGGACCAAAGGTGGTTGGTTCGAATCCCGGTGTCCCATATGGTCCCCTGTGCCTGCCAGGAGCTATTTCTGAGCAGACAGCCAGGAGTAACCCCTGAGCAACGCTGGGTGTGGCCCAAAAACCAAAAATAAATAAATAAATAAATAAATAAATAAATAAATAAATAAATAAATAAGGGCTAAGGGGTCAAACAATCTAGTATGCCTGGAGCCTGGAGCTTGTCTTTTGCCAAAAATACTTCAGAAGTAAGGTCTCCCTGTTTTTAGGCCAAAGGTTTTTCCTTCCAATTTCTTCCATAGTTTGCTGTGCCTATGCAAGCAACAACAAATCACACACACACACACACACACACACACACACACACACACATCTATTTTTAGTATATCTCCTATCTTAAAAAAAAATAAAAGAATGCACTAAACCTTCTGCTATTGTATTAACGACTTTATTGGTGATACAATAATTTCACAAATATAACTGCCAATGAACTCTTCTTTTTCCAATTCTTTTTTCCTTTTCTTCTTTTGAGATTTTCTTTTTTTTACCATTTTAATAACTTTGCTTTCTATCATCCTGAAACAATTGTATTATGATCATTTATGTCAACTATGTAATACATTTTTAAATAAATTTAAAATTAAAAAAATAGATGAACAAACAAGCACCCTAACGTTACCTGGCCTCACATCATTCACTGACACCAGGGGGCGGTATTGTCCACTCTGGGATCCAATGGTCATGATGACCTGGGCAGACAAGCTAGAGGAAGTAAGGTTTGCATGGTTGGACCCCCTCACTCCGACTGAGCTCTTGGTACCTGGAGGTCTTTGAAGTCATTTGTACCTTCCATTCTTCACAATATTGGATATTCTGGCTCTTTATTGCTCCTCCACGTCTCTCATAGTGCCCCTGTCATTCCTGCTGACACTGTCCTGCTCTAAAAGATTCCTCCATCCTGAAGCCTCCCCAATACCCCCCTGGCACTGACTAACACCTATGACCTGCTCCCTCCTGAACAACAAAAAAGGTGACAGATGCTCAGAGGGCTGGAGCACATCCTTGCATGTCAGACCTTGAATTCAATCACTGAATACAAAGGCTCCTACGAAATACAAGGGGAGCCCTGGAAGGCCCAGTACTCTGGACACAGCATTTATCTTGCCTATACAGTAAGGCTTCTAGGGGTGGTCAACTTCCATTATATGCTTTGGAGACCCCATGAAGAAAACTCAATGAGACAAAATCATGAGAAAAATCAATGGGACAGCAGGCTCCATCACAGGCCACGATTCAGGGAAAGGATAAAAGTTTCTGGTCCTCCCACCTCAGAGGTAGGCAGAGGGTCAGAGAACAGACTAGTGGGGTCTCAGGGGAGTCCTGGCTTTGAGAAGGGGCCTGGGTCTTCTGTTTGGGTGTGACAGGAAAGGAGAGGGAACAGGATAGAGTGGGGAAGGACTCAGTCATGGCGCTGCAGCTAGGGGAAGAGCTCAGGAGATTCTCACCACCACGATAATCTCCAGATTATTCTTCACTGGCAATAGCTAGAGATGAGAAGGCTGGGGTGCAGGAGTGCAATGAAACCCCCAGTTTCAACTCCTGGCACTGGATGGCCCAGGACAATGACAAGTGTCAAAGTGGTGGCCCCTGACCACTGCAGCGTGTGAGCCTGCTCACATCAAGCATTGACCCTAGTGAATACTAAGCACCACTGGGGTGTTCTGGAAGTCCCAATACTACTGGTATTGATGAGTACATATCACTGGGCCCAAGCACTGACCAGTCAGCACAGCCATGAGCACATCACCTGGAGACATATCACCTATGTCTCCTAGTTAGTCACTGCTTGGGAGTTCCATCAACCTCCCCCAAAACTATTATCCACTGAGTATTGGATATTCTTTTAATGCAATGGCAAAAATGAAAATTTCGTGAAAGTTCACACACACACACACACACACACACACACACACACACACACAAGCACATGGCCACGGACACTAAAAATTGTCCCTACCCACTAAGCAAGAAATGGATAGAATAGAACCAGGTGGGGGACGTAGAGCCCTGTCACTCAGCATGGGGCTAGCACCTGGTCTCAGCACTTCAGGGATGACAGAGTTACAACAAGGGTCCTCATGAGCTCATCATGTCCTCAGGGAAGGAAGACAGACAAAGCATCTAGAAGATGTTATCATGGTTGGATAAATATCAGGGAAGGAACAGAGCAGGATTAGGTCAGAGTGAAGTGAGAGTTCAGAGCAGGAGGATGGAAGAATCTCCCCCAGGGCCCTGAGATGGGGGACAGATAATGGGGGACAAGGGGACACAGAACAAGGTTGGGGCTGAAGTGAGGGTGGTTCTGCTGCTGACATTTCCAGTAACTTTCTCTCTCTTTCTCTCTCTCTCTCTCTCTCTCTCTCTCTCTCTCTCTCTCTCTCTCTCTCTCTCTCTCTCTCTCTCTCTCTCTCTCACACACACACACACACACACACACGAGCGCGCGTGCCCACACATGCACACACAGCCAGTCAGTCAGACTAAGGACTTGCTCAGTCTCAAGGATTCATGGCTGCATCCCAATCCACATGTCAAATATTATCCTGCTTCCTCTAATTATCATTAGTCCTAATCCTAAATCATGCTACTATGTCCCAGTTCACTATAGAACCTGTTGTCAAATGATGCCAACTGCTCTTCTACATGTCCACAATCTACCAGAGACACTTCTAAGATACAGGAGGTCTCCAGGATTCAGAAAAGTCTGACAGCTATACTGGGAATACAAGATATTTACCGGGGGCCTGCATGAACACGTCAATAGAAAAGAAAGCCCTTGGATTTCATTGACCAGACCATAACCCCGGAACCCCGCATGTCACAAAGATGGGTTTTTAATGAAGTAATCAGGAAGCTCTCTCTTCACCTTCAGTTACACTGGATTTAATACACTTAGGACCACATACAGAGGAGACAGAAGTCTTAGGAACTTGAGATCTGATCTTGATGTTCATGGTCCTGCTTCTTCTTTTAAGACTAACTGGCTGACATGGAGAAGGGGTGGTACTTGACTATTAACATGTGAACCCATGACTCAGGACATGAGCTACTAGTGGTTCATCACCACTCAGCATGGCCAGGTCATATCTGACACACTTAGGAGTTGATAATAGTACAGTGGGAGGGCATTTGCCTTGCACACAGCTGACCCTGGTTTGATCCCTCAGCATCCCATATAGTCCCAAGCCCACCAACAGTGATTCCTGAAAGCTAAGCCAGGAGTAACCTCTGAGTACCACCAGATGCAGCCCAAAAAACATCTGGCCCACTCAGAACCACTCGGACTCAGACTGACCAGAACTCTATCCTGGTAAATCCATCAGTCCTCGCCCTAAAGGGGACTAGGAGGTTTAGCACTTATTTTTCTCAGAAGGCCTGAGTCCATAGCCAGGATCAGAACAGGATCAAAACTCGGACTAAAAATGAGAGAACATAAGGGCAGGAGTAAATATTACAACCAGGTGAGCCCCAGCTCAGATGGATACTTAGACTGGGACAATTTGGGGTTTCCATTCCCCCTTCATCCAGTACTTGATTCTGTGTGTTGCAGAAAACATCAAAGACCTCCCTAGAGGACCATCACAGGTGTACTGACTGGGGACCTCAGGGTAACACTGGCACTAGGCTGGATCTGGGCAGGAGCTGGGCAGCTGGGACCCACAGTGACAATTATCCAAGTTTTTGACCCTCCAGTCAGAAGCCAGTGGTCACCTGCCCAGCGCCCAGGGCCTACTCCCATCCTGGCCTGGTCAGTACCTGTGCAGCAGACACGGGTCAGCTCCTGGCTCCAGAGGACAACATCAGAACACAGACCCAGCACAGTGACAGGGGCCTGAGTTTTCCCTCAGAAACCTACTGATCCTCTGGTATCCCCACCCACCCCATGGCCTGCCCTTCCTACCTCCTTCCAGAATTTCCAGGACACCCTCCTCCAGGGTTCCCATACAGCTTCCATGTCCCACTGGCACAGCCCAAGGTGAAGATGGGGTGACATGAAGCATCACAGGCAGAAAACAAAGGCCCCCGGATGGTCATCGAGCACAAGGACAGGTTCTAAGGCACAGGAAATGCTCTGGTTGGTTTCTCTACAATCTTCCATAAGAGAGATAGGCACTGTGACTCTCAGTATGATTCCTGTCCCAGGACAGAAAGGAAATGTCCTCGACAGAGTCCTGCAGATCGAGGGGAGCCCTTCATCGCTCAGCCTCCCTGTGTCCCCCAAGCCCTGGTAACCAAATATTTCTGAATCACACAATTTCTGGAATTAGGCCTCTGTGTGGTACTAGCAGACCCTGGTTGAACCCAGCAGAGTCCAAGTCAGAGGTTTCCTCCTTGGATCAGGGTCTCATCAGCCCTGCACCATGACCAAGCACAGATCTGCTGAGACCTGGTGGATGCTCATTTTCAGGGCCCCACTGCTGGTGACCAGAACCCCATTTCTTTTGGGGGATTGGGTCACAGCCAGAGGCGCTCAGGGGTTACTTCTGGCTCTGTGTTCAGAAAATGCTCCTGGCAGGTTAGGGGGACCATATGGGATGCTAGGATTCAAACCAACATTGTTCCTGGGTCGGTTGCATGCAAGGCAAATGCCCTACTGCTGTGCTATCTCTCTGGCCCTCAGAACCCCATTTCTCAGGGTCTCAGAACCCCTGACACAAGGCAGAGTACCTGCAAAACATTCTCACCAGGTGGGGTCCCGGTGACATGCAGCTGTGGCAGTATTTTCAGCCTCCCCTGGGCACTGGCACCTTATAAAGTGCCAGAGAAGGGTCCTGGTCACCGAGGGGGGCTTAGCCCCAAAACAGTAACTCCTGAGAGACCTGCAGCTCCTGTTCTGGAGGGGGAAAATGAGCAATGCACCCCACCTGAAGCTCTGGGGAAGTCCTGATCCCAATTACCCCAGGACTGAGCCCCACAAACAAGGGCAAGAGTGTTTGTGGTGTGGTGTGGTGTGACGAGTAGAAGTGCTCAGTTCTTCCCAGGCAGGAGAGGAAGAACATGGAGGGGAGGAGGGGCATGACCCTGCCCAACACATGACTAACTGGCCCAGCGTCCTCCCTCATAGCAGTTCAGCTCAGCAGAAGGAAGCTCCAGGGCTAACACTTCTGTCTGTCCTTCTGTCTGTTGTCTGTCAGAGCAGTGGAGCCTAGGAGCCTTTTGTGGTTCCAGATCTCCTCTCAGTGGAGGGTTTGGACACCAGCGGCATATGGAACCCCCCTCGGCCTCTGCCCACAGAGGGGCCCTGCTCTGGTGTGGGCTCCTGCTTACAGGTGAGGGGGACATTTCTGGGGTTGTCAGGAAACACAGGTTGGGGCTTATGGGGTCACAGAGCTCTGAGTAAGGCAGAATATTCTCTGCACTTTGGGAAAAGTAGGGGAAGGTGGGAATGGGGCACTGGGGGCACAGTTCCAAGTGTTGAGCCCCACACTCTGCATGTGTTGGATCCCAAAACTGCCTGGTCCCCAACCTGTGACAGAAGGCAGCACTGAGCACCCTGGGTCAGGCCCAGACACCAAACAGGACAGTTTGGGGGTTTGGGAGCTCAGCAGGGAGATTCTCGTGGAGGGGCAGAGGAACTCTTAACTGTCCTGTAGAAGAATGAGGTGTGGCTCCATCAGGGCTCTGGGGAAGACATGACAGGGCTCAAAGCCTGATACTCTACTGCGTCAGGATATAGAAACCAGGTGGGATGGGTACCTGTAGTTGGTCTCAGCACTGCAAGGACAACAGGCCACCTAGGCCTGTCCTCATGGTCTCAAATCCTTGGGAAGGGAAGAGAGACCATGAGGCATCTATAAGGTGCTTTCAGGGACAAACAAGTGTCAGGAAGGGACAGAGCAGAGACTGGCCAATGTGAAGTGGGGGTTTCAAAGCAGGAGGAGGGAGGCATCCCCAAATGCCCTGAGAGGGAGGGAGACAGCAGACATTGGGGAGAAAGGGACAGACAACAAGGTTGAGCAGAGCTGAGGGTGGTCCTGTAGTTGTCTTGAATACATAGTGTGGCGCTCATGCATGCACACACACAGACACACACACAGACACACACACACACACACACACACACACACACACACACACACGCCAAATCAAACCAAATCTACAGGATTAAGTCTTGCTCCATCTACAGGACACAACTTTCATTTCTTTTTTATTAGCAGGGGTATGGGACTGAGGGGAGGAAGGGACAGTGCTCAGGGCTGACTCCGGGCTCTGTGCTCAAGGATACTACAGGGTGAGTATCCTCCGGGACACAATTTTCTACCCCAAATAGCTGGTGTAAAACGCAGACTTTGTCTATTCCAGCCTCACTCTTAACCTTCTAGAGCCCGTCCAGCACTGCCCAGGTCACTGTGGAGGTGGTTCCGCCCAATGTTGCTGAAGGAAAGGAAGTTGTTCTACTTGCCCTCAAACTACCAGAAAAGTTTTCACGTGTAGACTGGTTCAGAGGGTATCTCCTACCTGCCAACAACATTGTATTATTGAGACCAAACCCAGGAAATATAACTAAGGGGCCTGCACACAGTGGCAAAGAGACACTTTACTCCAATGGGTCCCTGCTGATCCAGAATCTAACCATAGGAGACACAGGGACCTACTACATACAAGTCTATACAGTGAACAGTGACATTATATATGAAGAGGGACAGCTCCACGTCTCTGGTGAGTGATCCCTCCCTGACCTTGGAAACTGGGTGAATCCCCTTCCCAAGCGGTGTGAACAGAGCTGCCCCGAACCTACAGGGGAAGGGGAAGATCCAAGTCTATCCCAAAGTTGAGCCCTGCAGGCTTCCCTCTCAGAGAGAAGGGTTGGTTGGTCTGGGGACTCACCCAGCACAGGGAGGGCAGACTGGTCCAGTTGCTGTGCCCCAAGAGCAGAAGCCTGAGAAAGTATACCATTGGTTTCAGTTTGACACAGGCCCAGGCGCACCTCAGGGGGGCTGGTGGGGGCTGGAGTGACAGTACAGAGGGTAGGGCCTTAATCTTGTATGCAGCCAATCCAGGTTTAATCTCTGGAGGACTTATGATTCCTTGAACACCACCAGGAATGATTCCTGAGTGAAGAGCCAAGAGTAGCCCCTGAATATTGACAGGTCCCACAGAAAAGGATTCCCACAGAGACTCGATCTGGTAAGGCCCAACCAGGTCCTGAGTCCATGGCCCTGAGGAGTCCACCAGAGCTGGGTGGCTCCTGCAAGACTGTCAAAAAATAAAGGTTCCTGCAGCCTGACTGTCAAGGCCCCTAGCTGGTTTCAGCAGTGGCTCAGCCAGGGCCACATGCATCAGGGACACACCTGAACTTCATCTCAGAGTCAAAACCAAGCCAGGGAGGCAGGCCCTCCAGCCATTAACCACAGGCTTGGAGGGCTCAGGAACCTCCAAAGGAACATCAGTGGTCCAAGGAGGCAGAAGAAAAGATGCTTCTGGCAACCCCACCAGGACCCGTGAGGCCTTCCAAAGAACAGCGACAGCAGAGGCCTTTCCTAGGCCACAACCTTGCTCTACCAGACTTTCACATCAATAACTGACCCAGGAAGGTTTCCTCACAGACACCACTTAGTTCCACTGAGAGAAAGTGAGGCACACAGAGCAACAGTCACTGAGTCAGTCACCCTGAAAATGACCTGGCAATCAGTCAAGACAGTCCCCTGCAGTCACCACCCAATACTACAGCCCAAGGGCCTCACAATGCCTCTGTGGCTCTGACACCAAACTAACATTATGTTCTGAAGAGTTCTGTAGGCTGGAGCATGAGCAATGTATGAGGGATCTCTGAGCTGGGTCCCAGAATCATGACCTTTCAAGTTCTGACAGAAGTGAGCCTAGTACTGAGGCCAGAGTGGTCCAGAACACCACAGGGATTGACCTCAAAACAAGCCATAAAACAAGAATAAGGTTCTTTTCCTCATAGGGATCTCTCAGATCCTGAGGAGTAAGCACAAAGAGAGAATTTTGTTTTGTTTTGTTTTGTTTTTAGGCCACACCCAGCTTAACTCTAGGGTTATTCCTGGCTCTGTGCTCAACCTGTCCCCTCACATTTCTAGATCTTTCCATGGACTTTTTTCTACCATCTCCTGGGGTGCTGTATGTCAATCATGATGACCACCTGGACAATCTACCCCCTCTTGAACCTGAAATCCAATGCTGAACAGACCCAGCCTCGCCTGATCCTGGCATCCCTGTGTCCTTTCTGTTCAGTTACCCAGTTCTAGGCTATGGCCAAGGATTCTCAGGGATGAGGGCTGTGGACTGGGCCTTACCCCCAACCTTAGAAAACTGTCAGTGGGACCCCAGGAGTAACACACAGACCCATGTAATATAGGTGTGAGCAGGTGAAAGGACCCGCACATTTCTAGGGAGCATTCCAAGGGGGATCAGGCCTCCCTGGAGAAAGAATAGGAGAGGTGATCAGTCTGATGCCCATCCAGTATCCTCCCACACTGACACTCTGGAACTTTCTTAAACTTGAGTCTGAGCTCTCTTCTGGACAGACTGGAAACCTTCTGGTCCCTGAGCTTGATCCTCACCCCTTTTTCTCTAGACCCTTCACCAGGCTAAGAGGGGGACACGTCAACTGTGATGACAGATGCCTTGGGAGCAATTGGGGCACCACAGCACCATTTTCTGTTCCCTTCAGAGCTGTCACCCAAACCCAACATCATAGCCAACAACTCTAGACCCGTAGAGCAGGAGGACTCTGTGGAGTTGACATATAAACCTGAGAGTCCAAACACAACTTACAAGTGGTTCATCAACACTCAGCTTGTCAAGCCCAGCACCAACCTGTAACTGTCCCCAGACAACAGGACTCTGTGCTCCACATCACAAGAAAAGATACAGGACCCTATGAGTGTGAGACCTCAAACCCAGTGAGTGTCCACCACAGTCATCCATTCAACCTGACTATTCTCTGTGAGTAACTTCTGTCCCTACCTGGGAGGCTGCTCCCCATCCACACGGACAAGGGCTAGGTCACAACTGACCACTCAGGTCCATACACACAGAACTATCCCCAACACCCAGACTGTTAGCAACTCTGTGTCTATATGCCAGGCAGACCCTACCATGAGCAGGACAAAGAATGCTGAGGCTACTGTGTCCTGGGAAGCCCAAGTCAATGGCTAGCGATCATAACAGGATCACAGTTTAGAATCAGGATGAGAGAACATAGAACCAGCTCAAAAAGACACTGAGGCTGGGACAGAATGGGGTTTCCCTTCCCTCCCTCATCCTGACACTTGATTCTGTGTGTTGCAGATGGCCCGGACACCCCTACCATCTCCCCTTCAAAACTCAACTACAGTCTAGGGGAAACTCTTAGCCTCTCCTGCCACACAGACTCTAACCCTCCTGCACAGTTTTCGTGGTTTCTGGGCAAGAAGAACCTGACATCCACACAGATTCTCTCCATCTCCAACCTCTCTCTTCACGACAGTGGGTCCTATTCCTGCCTCGTCAGTAACCAGGCCACGCAACTCAATAAGACAGCGGTGATCAATATCAGAGTCTCAGGTAAGTGCTTCCCTGGAGCATGATATCAAGCTTGGATGGACATTGATTTTCAAAATACAAGTCTGGGCCAGAATTTATACTTTATAAATGGGAGTCCTGGGTTTAAGGCACTGTGATGCTTGGTATCCTGGCACCAACACTGTCAAACATCAGCCAAAAAAAGAAAAAAGACTGAAAGAAGCTATTTTCCTGTATCCAAGGACACAGTAAATCTTGAATTCTCCCCCCCAGGCCTCCTTCTTACTAGAGCTCTACAATCTTCTCTACGTGTTTTAGATTTCTCTTGGCTTATGTGGCCAAGACTGAAACATGCTGAAGGTCTCCTAGCCCAGAGGCCCCTACAAGGAGCAGTTTACAATGGAGACAATATCCAGATGTTCTTTCTGTCTCAAAAAGTACCCCTGACCCCATTGCCTGATACCTGCTCTCTTTTCCACAAATAAGAGACTTTGACCCTTTCCCAAAAAGAGAGATAAGATCTCCTCTCAGGGCCCAGGGTCAGGACAGAGCCCACTCTCTGGTCTGCCCCAAACTCTGCTCTGATGCCCTTAGGAGGTGGGATCAGGCACACAGGGAAGGGGCTCAAGCTGTGCCTATCTTGAATCTCCAATAATGCTACCAACTGGCACTGGAGCTTTTCTCGGGGAAGGCTGGAGGGATGGAGATGACGGAGCTTGAGAGTCTCTGAGAAGGGTCCTGGGCTGACACCAGCCCAAGGTTCAGGAGGTAGGACACTTGTCTTGCATGCAGCCAAACAGGATTCATTTCCCAACAATCCACATGGTTCTCTGAGCACCATGAAGAGTGATACCTGAGCCCAGACCAGGAGTAAACTCTGAGCAATGCCAGGTGGGACCCAAAAAGCAGAAAGAACAAGCCTGTGGTGTCTAATCTTGAGATGAAAGGAGCAGGGCCACAGACACGGTTAAGGAGGTAAACAGTACCAGCCTCTGGTGCATTGTGATCGCTTTCCTAGAAAGTCCTTCTCTGGGAGATTAGAGATAGGGTCTGAGAAGTAAACACCCTGTCCATATTGAGAAATCCCTGAGTTGGGAATAATCCAGGGCCTGAGGTCAGGAGGACTTGAGGTAGGGGGGTCAGAGTTAGAGAAGCTGCCTTTCCCTTAGAAATCATCACAAAAACAAACACTCTCAGTGTGGTCAAGTGGGGGCAGATGTCTGAGAAAGGAGTAAGCCCAGGCCCCAGACCCTCTGGTCACCCCCACCCTGTTTCCCCACAGAGTCAGTGGCCCCTCCCTCTATTCTAGCATCCAATACCACAGTGACAGAGGGTGCCGACCCTGTGGTCCTGACCTGCCTCACGAATGACACTGGGGTCTCCACTCAGTGGTACCTCAATAATAAGGATCTGCAGCCTGCAGAGAGGAGGAAGCTATCTGCAGACAACAGGACCCTCACCCTCTAGCCAGTCTGGGGGACCCATGAGGGAGACTATCAGTGTGAGGTGTCCAACCCTGTCAGTTCCCACAGAAGTACCCACATCAGGCTGCAGGTGACATATAAGTGACCGTGTGCCTCTCCTGTATGTTCCAGGAGAGATGCTCTACAGTGGAGAGTAACACAGGGAAAGTCATAGGGGCAAACAATCAATCAACAAACCACCAGTTACCAAAAGGACAAAATGTCAAGAACTCAGTCTTCAAATCAAAATGTTTAGTGTTTTGGTTTTGTTTGTTTGTTTGTTTGTTTTGTTTTTGGGTCACACCCGTAGCACTCAGGGGTCACTCCTGGCTCCACGCTCAGAAATCACTCCTGGCAGACTTGGGGAACCATGTAGGATGCTGGGATTTGAACCACCATCCTTCTGCATGCAAGGTAAATGCCTTACCTCCATGCTATCTCTCCGGCCCCAAAAGATTTAGTTTCTTATCTTGAGTCTCACATTTATTCTGTGACCTTTTAAAAGATGTGGGTTTTCTCTTTGTTACCACATTTTGTAGTAAGAGTTTACCATTTTACCATTTTAAATGATCAGTTCAGTGGCAATGGTTATTCATTGCCACTATCCATTTCCAGGGCTTGCTTTGTCATCCTACCATACTAAAATTATGATTTCATAGTAATTTCCCACTCCCTACTTCAATCTCTGGCCACCACCATTCCACTTCCTATTTCTATTGTTGCAAGTCAGCCCCTGAAGAGGTTAACTGATTGAGGGATGGAGAATGAGGTCTTTCCCCTTCAGCTTGGAGCACGCATCTGCCACCCTGTCTAGCCGACAGTTCTGAGGTGAAACGGCGGGTAAACAGCTCGCAGACAGTGAGGCTTGTGGAAATATTAGCTTTATTCGGTGGACAAGACTGAAGTCCAAAGACTCAGCCTCAGTTCCAGCAAAAAACCTCCCGCCTTCCACAGAGCTTTGTTTTTATCCCCTAGAATCAGGTACCACCCAATGGTGGGATCAGATACCAACCAATGGTGGAAGCAGAATCAGGTACTACCCTAGGGTGGGGGCAGAATGCCAGGTCACACCCTAGGGTAGGGCACAATCACCAATCAAGTTAAGGTGAGTAACATAGTAATCCCCTAAAATATTTACATACACAACAATTCCCCCGTTTGTTTTTAGTAAACAAACAATATTGTCTACAATTATTAAAGGAAAAACTAGTCAATAATAAAAGAGCGGCTGTTTGCATAAGCACATCACAGGAAAATGTAAAGAAAAACTTCTAACCTAAACACAGGGTGTCTAAAACCAGAAACATGTATCAAGGAATCAACTACAAGCTCCTGAGAAGATAAATCTAAGACGTACATAGATCCTTCGAAGAGATGCCAGAAAGGTTGTGTAGCAGGCAAGAAGAAGCACCTTTTCTTTATTTGTTGTTGTTGGTGGTGGTGGTGGTTTTTGGGTCACACCTGGCAGTGCTCAGGAGTTACTCCTGGCTCCACGCTCAGAAATCGCTCCTGGCAGATACCAGCATTCGAACCAATGACCTTCTGCATGAAAGGCAAACGCCTTACCTCCATGCTATCTCTCCGGCCCCATTTTCATTCAAGTCCAGGTAGACCAGAAAGCCCATCTTTGAGGGCATTGAACTAGGCCTTTATTTCGGAAGAAGAGGCACATGCACCCTCTGCACAGTGGGGAGCCACTGCAATGATGATCAATAGGTATCTGAACTTAATCCAAGTTCTTAATCCAGGCTGAAGTCCATATGATGTCTGAAATTGATGTTGATTATTTATAGATGGGAGCTTAAGTCACAAACCAAAACAAAATGTTTAAGGCAGAGACCCTCCCTGTGTAAATAAACAACTTGAGGGCCCATCCAAAATGGATGGAACCTCCTATAAACCTAGTATTTTGCCTATGATGCGCCCACACAAAAAACTCTGAGAACAGACAAAAATATCATTTAGGAAATTATAGACAACAATATCTAACTCACAAACCTAAAGTCAAGAAAGCAAAACCTTAATGTAATACAACATCAATTCCTAAGATTAAAAACTAAAATAGAAAAACATTAATTACAATAGTCAAAAGAAGTGTAGTACCAAATATAACTTCAAAGGATTACAATTATAAGAAAATTACAAAAGGTGAAATTTCTGCAGAGTCCAATACCAATCTGTAAAGATAAGGGGTCTGGAACTCCGAAAAGACTGGCAAAAAGACACTTGATGGGTCTGGAAAAGTGGGTTGAAGCCTTGTACAGGAGATAACATCAAGCTGAATGAAGAAGGAAGGCCAGTACAGTCATCCATGTGTTTGGGCATTCCCAAGCGTTACATCATTACCATCATGAGTTGGTTGGGCTTCTGCATTTCCTTTGGGATCGGTACAACCTTGGGGTAGCCATTGTAGAAATGGTTTCTTTACATTTTCCTGTGATGCGCTTATGCAAACAGCCGCTCTTTTATTATTGACTAGTTTTTCCTTTAATAATTGTAGACAATATTGTTTGTTTACTAAAAACAAACGGGGGAATTGTTGTGTATGTAAGTATTTTAGGGGTTATTATGTTACTGCCCTAACCTGATTGTGCCCTACCCTAGGGTGTGACCTGGCATTCTCCCCCCACCCTAGGGTGGTACCTGATTCTGCTTCCACCATTGGATGGTATCTGATCCCACCATTGGGTGGTACCTGATTCTGGAGGATTAAAAACAACGGTCTGTGGAAGGCGAGAGGCTTTTTGGCAGGAACGGATGCTGAGGCTTTGGACTTCAGTCTTGTCCACCGAATAAAGCTAATATTTCCACAAGCCTCACTGTCTGCGAGCTGTTTACCCGCTGTTTCACCTCAGAACCGTCGGGTAGACAGAGTGGTAGACGCGTTCTCCGAGCTGGAAGAGAAAGGCCTCATCCTCCATCCCTCCATCAGTCAACCTCTTCAGGGGCTGACTTGCAACACTGTTGATTTTCACATCTATAACCACACATTTCCTTCTTGTACTCCTTCACCCCCATGCATGAATTACACCCAGACCAGGATTAGCATTCAAACCATACCCACTTCCCTTTCTGCAGATGTACCTCTGTACCTAGAGTTCCCGCTACTCCCCATACTCCCCACTCCCCACATATCACATCCACATACATGCTGAATATACTCATTTAAATTGAGTTCCCCTATAGATCACTTGTTTCTCTCTGTTTCCAGAGTATCAAAGACTATATCTCTCTCTTTTTTGTTTGTTTGTTTGTTTTAGGTCATATGTGGTAGAACTCAGGGCTTTCTTCTGGCTCTGCACTCAGAGATTATTTTTGGAGAAGATTGGGAAACTATATTGGATGATGGGGATCAAACCCAGGTTCACTGAGTACTAGGTAAACAATCTCTCTCTATAGCCCTACTGAATTTCTTTATTTTCTCTTCATTCTCATAAGCCTAAATAAACCCAGACACCCACTGCTGGAAGTTTAACTTGACTTCATGTGTCTGTTCTCTCCCTTGAAATCGTCCTGTCAGAGACCTATCAAACAGAGTGCCCCACACCAGACAAAGTTAGATGGAGGATCCAAGTGAGACGCTAAGAAAAGGTCCAAATTCAGGCAGAAGTGAAGCGTTTCCACTGGTCTGAAGGACTTGAGCAGCACAGGTCAGGAGACTGAAGAGCACATGTCCTGGAGACAGACCTGGCCCTGGAGTTCTGCTCCTCAGTCCCTCCTATGTGACTATGGGCCAGTAATTTGTGATGGCTCTGAGCCTCTGATTCTTTACCTAGAAAGGAATTTTATAACAACACATACTCCACAGGGCTGTTGTTCATGAGTACATCATGTGTGAAATGCTTAGAAGGCCATGAGTAAACAATAAATGTTCACTATGATGGCGGCAAGTCTCCCAGTCCCCAATATCATCACACATTTCCAAACTGTTCAGATTTCTTTGTTTAGTTTCCTTTTGTCTGGCTGTACACTTTTACTTGTAAAGTAAGTCCTATCCTATCATCTTCCCTCTCAGAACCTAGCCTGAGACCACATGTCTCAGAGGTGCTGGTCAAATAACTCCACTCAGGCAGTGGCAGAGGTTCCTCCAAAAACCTGTTTACCTCCCTTTTATTCTTTATGACTTAAAACCTCAATTCTTGAAATTCTTTGGGTTTCATCAGCCTCCTGTCTTATCTCTGCCTCTTCCTTATTCTGCCTCTGGTGTTCACTCACTTCCGTACAGTGAAGCAATCCCAGTGCTTCCTCTAAAAGACAGCTTTATTTCTAAACAATCTCTAGCTTATCTATTCTGCAAATAAAATGGGTAAAAAAGAGGCCTTATGCCTATGCCCAGTAGAATCCATTAGAAAAAAAATGAATAGCAATTGAGTTGATAGCCAGAATAGAAAGCCTTCAAACATAGGCCCATCTTTCTGGAATTCTGTTGATATCAATGTACAGAGCATCACTAAAACTTCAATGGAGGTTTAGTATTCAGACACTGCTAGGGAGAGAAAGGAGGCATAACACAGGAAGACCAGATTTATTTTCGTTTTTGCTTAGAAAACTGCAGAAAGCAGAATTTCTCTTATCTCCATGCCCAAAACACTCAAACACAAACACACCCTACATATTTGGAAGATATCCTCATTCCACTCTATCTAGAGCAAGACATAAAGAGAAAGAGAATACAAGATCCAGAACCAAATAACTAGTCTCCAGTAGATGACAGGCTTAATGATGAGGAAGAAAGGTCAGATGCAGGTCTCATTCAAGTCATAACTCTCTGTTGCAGCAATGTGTGGCTAGATATGATCTAGAACATGGTCTCTCACAGTGGGAGTTGCTGGTTGAATATTAACTGCCCAGAAGTGATGGAAGTAGAATTTTACAGTTCTCTCCCTACCCAGACTTCCAAGGGTTCCTTGAGATGAGGACAATCAAAGCAATGTCTCCCAACTCTATAATTTGACGTTTTTTGTATTATAAAGGTGGTAGAAAGAATGGACAGTGGACAAAAAGTGACACTTCAAAGACCACACCACAAACAGAAACTCAAAAAAATTTTAAAGATCAAAGTTTTTGCAACATGTCTATATACCTTTACAGTCTGAACTCTAAGGCAATGCAGATTGCCCCATACTTACGACTGTATCTAACCCCAGAAAACCTTTTAAAATTAAAAATAAATTGTTAAACTTGTGAGAGTTAAGATTAGAAAAATCAGGATGGGGTAAGGCCTGAGCAATGGCACAGTGGGTAGGGCATTTCCTTACATGCAGCCATCCTAGGACGAGCCCAGGTATGATTCCTGGCACCCCATATGGTTCCCCAAGCCTGCCAGGAGAAATTTTTAAGCTCAGAGCCAGGAGTAACCCTGGAGCACCATCGTGTGTGACAAAGGAAGGAAGGAAGGAAGGAAGGAAGGAAGGAAGGAAGGAAGGAAGGAAGGAAGGAAGGAAGGAAGGAAGGAAGGAAGGAAGGAAGGAAGGAAGGAAGGAAGGAAGGAAGGAAGGAAGGAAGGAAGGAAGGAAGGAAGGAAGGAAGGAAGGAAGGAAGGAAGGAGAGAGAGAGAAAGAAAGAAAGAAAGAAAGAAAGAAAGAAAGAAAGAAAGAAAGAAAGAAAGAAAGAAAGAAAGAAAGAAAGAAAGAAAGAAAGAAAGAAAGAAAGAAAGAAAGAAAGAAAGAAAGAAAGAAAGAAAGAGAGAGAGAGAGAGAGAGAAAGAAAGAAAGAAAGAGAGAGAGAGAGAAAGAGAGAAAGAGAAAAAGAGAGAGGGAGAGGGAGAGAGAGGGAGAGAGAGGGAGAGGGAGAGAGAGGGGGAGGGAGAGAGAGAGGGAGGAAAGGGAGGGAGGGAGGGAGGGAAGGAAGGAAGGAAGGAAGGAAGGAAGGAAGGAAGGAAGGAAGGAAGGAAGGAAGGAAGGAAGGAAGGAAGGAAGGAAGGAAGGAAGGAAGGAAGGAAGGAAGGAAGGAAGGAAGGAAGGAAGGAAGGAAGGAAGGAAGGAAGGAAGGAAGGAAGGAAGGAAGGAAAAGGAAGAAAAAGGGACACAGAAGAAAAACTTTAGCACCTGGAAATCAAAAAACCTACTACTGAACAATCAGTGGTTCAGAAATGAAATTTATAGCTTTGCAAATACACGTTAGTAAGGAAGAAGGGCATACCTGAATAGCTTAATGACACAGCTTATAAAATTAGAAAAAGAGAAGATGTTACTGGACTTTCCACATTCTAGATTCTGGCCTGGGGAACAGCCACAATTAGAAAAAAAAAAGTGGCTGACAGTCTAATTGAAAATTTGGTATCTTCCTGAGTTCTGAGAATCAGAAACATTTGAGACAAGAGCAACTCAATTTTTTGTGAGTTTTGGGCCACTACCAGTAATGTTCAGGCTTAGTCCTGGCTTTGCACTCAGGAATCACTCCTGATGGTACTCAGGGGATCATATGGGATGCCAAGGATCGAGTCTAGTACCTACTATACTACTGCTTTGGCCCCACAACTCAATTTTTAAGGTCGTATTTCTGTAATTAGAGTAAGAAAGGATGAGTTATACAAAGGTTATAGCAAATTCTGTTTATAAATAATGCCCAAATATCTTATTGATCCCTAAATCCCATGAGCACAGGTCAGAGTAAAGCATTCTAATGAGAAGTAAAAGAACTGAGCATGAATATGAGCTACTACACCAGACACAGACTTCAAAGGAGTTCAATTTATTTAAATCTATTTTTATTTTATAAATGTATTTAAATTATTATTCATTTATTTCAATTAATAAAATAATTAAACAAGAATAAACATTTTTCAGAGAAGTAAGACGTAATCCAGACTCAGAATAGATTATATAAAATACCTAGGACATGATTCAAAATTATTCAAAAAAGAATAATTAGGTCAAACTGATCCTTCATCAAAATAAAAGATCAACCTTGATTTGAGCAAAATATTGAATGAGAAAATGTCAAACACCAATTATTTAATGGTGGAATGGAAAATATGCTAATAAGAAATGTTTATATATGAAACCCCAACATAAATGGGGGTATCCCCTCCCCCAGCTTATTTATCCCACCTGAATGATCAGAACTGCCCACACCTGAAATGGGCGGGTAAAGGAGGCTGTCTTGGGGGGTGAGAGGGATTAGAAGGGGAGTTAGAGGCAGAAGCAGGATAGGCAGAAGTCAGAATCAACAGCAAGATTCAACAGAGAGATTCAGTATCAGCAATTCAGCAACAGATTCAGAAGCAGTAGCATCGGCAAAGGAAGTTGGTCAGCCCGGAAGCCAGTTAGGAAGCATGGAAAAAGCAGCTGAAAGAGAGACAGAGGCAGAGAGAGCCAGAGGAATAGGGAAGTATTCTGCTGGGAAAAGGCTTAGTAGGGAGGCCATGTGGGGAGGTATACATGGTGGTAGGAACTGTGAAATAAAGTTGGCTGGCTCCTGGAACTTCATCTAACTGCCTTGTGGATCTCTCCGCCCTCAACCTGCAACCTTCAGACCAGCCAGGCCATAGGGGCTGTGGGAGCCGGGTCAAACTCAGAAAGGTCTCACTGTCCCCCTACCAACTCCAGGACTCATTAATATATTCAAGACAACACATAGCATAAGATCTATTTAATTAGAAATTAACATACATTTTATAACGGACACATTTACAAATAGATCAAACAATTCTGAAATATAAAATTATACATAACAAATAGTGATAACAAGGAAAGAATGACTAAACATGAGCATAAATAATATGAATTATTTACTTTCCTTTTATCTCACTGTTATAGATATTTTGCTATTTCTAAGTAGGATTTCTTTCCCTTTTATAGATGTCCCTTAAATATTTATGGGGAGGTCTGGTTTCCTGGAAAAGAATTCTTTTAGCTGTTAATTGTCTGAAAAGCCCTTTTTTCCTTCTTCAAATCTGAAAGATGAGGCCAGGGATGCTAATCAATGGTAAAGTCCATGTCTTGTATACATAAAGATTCCGGAGGATGGGAGTCAGAGAGATAGCATTCGGGAGGTAGTGCATTTGCCTTGCATGCAGAAGGATGGTGGTTTGAATCCCAGCATCCCATATGATCCCCCGAGCCTGCCAGGAGTGATTTCTGAGCGTAGAACAAGGAGTAACCCCTGAGCGCTACCAGGTGTGACCCAAAAAACAAAAAACAAAAAAAAAAGATTCCGGAGGACATGGAGATAGAATGAATAGCTGGAGGACATACATTATATATTTGGGACCCTGAGATTGTTTGTTGGCATAACATGGCTCTCTGAGAACTGCTAGGTGAAATCCCAGTCGTTCCGAGCACATCACCAGATCTGAACATCTAATAGTGGAGCACACACTACTGATCTAAGTATCACCAGAAGATACCCTAAGACCTCTGAGCACTGTTCATGAGGTCATTCTCTTAGCCCTCCAAAAACAAATTCTTTTTTAATAATATCTTTATTTAAGCACCATAATTACAAACACGTTTGTAATTGGGTTTCAGTCATAAAAAGAACAACCTGCTTCTCCAGTGCAAAATTCACACTACCAATGTCCCCTAGCTCCCTCCTCCCCCTCCCCTGCCTGTATTGGAGACAGGCTTTATATTTCTCTCACTCACTGCTATTGTCATAATAGTTGTTAGTGTAGTTATTTCTCTAACTGCACTCACCTTTTGTTTTAAATTTTATTGATTGATTGATTGGTTGGTTGGTTGGTTGTTGAGCCACACCCAGCTGTGCTTAGGGATTGCTCCTAGCTCTACACTCAGAAATCACCCCTGGCAGGCTGGGGGCCATATGGGATGCCAGGAATTGAACTGGATCCCTTTCCAATAAGCCACATTCTGGGCAAACTCCCTACCACTGTGCTATCTCTCCACCCCCATTTTTTCCCAAAGGATACACTATGGATCCCAATCATCAAAATGTCTATTGGAATCTACTTAGGTAAATATCCCAAATCCTGTGCAACTTATCAAGAGACCTATCAAGAGTCCCCAGTGAGCCCTGATGTGCAGAGTACCTGAGACACAGGGCAGAAGACCATGTTAACCACACTCAATTTGAAAAATAACAACAAAATGGAAACCTTCTGTGCATCTGTGAGTCCTCTCTGACTTCATGTGTTCAGGGGTGACTTAATAGGTGGGACTGAGCCCATTTTTCTTCTGCATTCTATTTCCACTTTGGGATCAATGGAAAATTGGCAGGCAAAGATCATTCACCACATATCTTCCTTGAGAAGGCAAATATTTGGGTGACTTAAACACAAGAGATACAGAAACCAGGGTCACAAGGAAACTGAGTGTCCAGTAGATCACAAGAATTTTGTCTGGGTCTGCTCATGCTCCAGAAGTGGTCAGCAACACTTGCTCTGTTCACTCTGTGAGCACTGGTTCCACTGACAGAATCAAGGAGAGTTGGACAGTATTAGTTCATGAAGTTCTACCATCTGTTTAAGTCATCAAAATGGAAAACTGTGCAAATGCAAAGGGTCATGGACACAGATCCCAGAAAAAGTCCAAAGCATCAAAAAATTCAGAACCAGTCTTGCTTCATTGTTCAGGCCTACATGAGCAATCCTGCATTACCACTATATAAACCCACCTGTGAGCAGGCAGCCAGCCACACCAAGAAGAAAAAAAATTGGATTCTGAAGTCCAATGTGTACAGGATGATTTGATTTGGGGAAGAAGCCACCCTGGCCAAGAAAGGAAAATTAGAACCTATGTTGTCCCAGAGGGAAAATGTGCTAATGATGAAATGATTTCAAGAAAAAGAATTATAAAACCTAGACTGATAATTTTTCAGAAGAGAAATATACTAGAGATGGAATTCAATAAAAGAGAAAGAGGGGGCCGGGTGGTGGCGCTGGAGGTAAGGTGCCTGCCTTGCCTGCGCTAGCCTAGGACGGACCTCGGTTCGATCCCCTGGCGTCCCATATGGTCCCCCAAGAAGCCAGGAGCAACTTCTGAGCGCATAGCCAGGAGTAACCCCTGAGCGTCACAGGGTGTGGCCCCCAAAAAAAAAAAGAGAGAAAGAGAATTTGAGGCTATTCCTAAAAAGCAGAACCTCAAAAAATAGGTCATAATTCAGCAGTTGTTATCATGACAATAAAATGCCAAAAATGGGTTTGGCAAAGTGCAATGAAAGACAGACTTTTTTTTCAATCAGAGAAACTATAATACTTGGGTTAAAAAGTGCCCTCACTGGGGAATTTCTAGAAAATGTGCAACAGAATAACAACAACAACAACAACAACAACATGGTATCAATATTTGGAACTGGGATGTGGTACAGGTGGGTATTTGATCAAGTGTAAAAGGGAAGAATTCGAAGCTAGCTTGTCCTGATTCTACTGATGTTTCCATAAATCAGTGTCAACAAAGGTCTGAGGAAATGAAAACTTATTGTCATAATAATGGATATATGTTAAGGACAGAATTCATAACTGATAGTTCAAAGAAACTTTTTTGGTTGGTTTTGGGCCACAGCATGGCGGTGCTCAGGGATTAATCCTGGATCTGTGCTCAGAAATCACTCCTGGTAAAGCATGGGAGGCCATGTGGGATGGCCAGGACTAAACCCAGATGGGCCACAACCAAGGTAAGTGCCTTACCCACTATACTATTTCACCAGTCCTCAAGGAAACTTTTGATGAACAACTTTTGTGACCCAAAATGTCCTTTGACATCTGAAGTTGTCAGTTTGCCTTTCATTACTCACATGGATCATGCGAAGAGACTGACTAGAAACTTAGAAATACTTGTAAAAGACTTAAACCTGCAGGCTATTTTATTGGCTCTACTCCCAATATCTTTGAACTGCCAATGCATTTTGAAGTTTCAGATAGTCTTTTGGAATTGAAATATATACTTGCCCGTTCAGAAGGGGATTAGCCTTTATTTAGCTGTGAATGTGACTCCCACATACATGATCCCAAGAAGTCAGAAAAAATGTAAAATTAATCTAGTGTTTGACTCTAGAAATAAATTATGTGCATCAACACTGAGAGTAAGCACACCAATAGCCAGGGCTGATGCAGGGAAGAAAGGAGAAGTTCAGTCTCTTCTGAGATGAAAATTCGGTGCAAAGTCCTCTGAGACAAATGTCCCCTGACTTCTTATGCTCTTGGGCCCCTGGTTTCATGCTCTGATCTCTGGCCCAACAGTGCTTCTAGGAGCTGTGAATCATGATCAGAGGTTCCCAAACTAATTTAACCTACCTCCCACATTTCAGGAAAAAAAATCATATAGTTTTCCAAGGAGGTCCCCTGGGACTCTACCTTCTTTAATTGAACAAACAAGCACCCTAAAGCTACCTGGCCTCACATCAAGTGGGCTGTATTGTCCACTCTGGGAGCCAATGGTCATGTTGATCTGAGCTGACTGGCCAGAAGGTAGGAAGGTAGGGGTTGCATGGCCTGGTCCCCCTCACTCTGGCTGGGCTCAAGATACCTGGAAAACTCTGAAGTCATTTGTACCTTCTACTCTTCCACTCAGGACCCTACGCACACTCAATCTGCCGGTGAGCAAGGGTTTTAACCCCTAAGTTTTGCAGAGTTTCAACAGCTGACTGAGCAACGTCGCTCACTCTGCTCCAGGTTGTGGAGGTGCCTACGACGGGGATAGCCTAATGCCAGTGTCTAGGGGCAAACGTGACTTCAAAATTGTTTTCAGGCCTAAATAATTTGGATACTCAGTCATGTCCAGAACTGGAAGCCCATTAGAGCAACCTAAAACAGGCCCTTCACCCAAACTTTTCATTTTATTATACAGAGAAGGGGGGGGATGTGGGAGACTGTTCTAGCCTGCACAAAATGGATGCTATCAACCTTAGCCTCTATCTCTGTGGAAAGTTCCACTGAGTTGCATACGTGACTATCGGCAGGTTCCTAGCCCATGAGCAAATAGGAAATCTTGCAACAACATAGCCCCTTGTACTAACCACAGGGCCATGAGGCCAGAGACAAGATAATATTTCCTTATATGTCTCTGATTCCGGTCGAGCTAAAGATTGCTAGGATCAGTCATTGAGTCATGCCTCCCCCTTTTTCCTTTCCCACCTCCTTTGGGCTGTGCTTAACAAGACACACTCTATCCTTTTTCCCTTTTAGGCCAAATACCTGTAGTAAGCATATAATTGGTGAAAAGCTTGTTTTAATTGACCAATGCTTATATGCCCCATAAGTTTAATGTTTAGTACCTTTATTCATTTTTGGTTATGTGCCTATGCTTGGAATATAATTGGATGGTTTTGAAATGACCAATAGTTTTTGAGACATACTTCCCCTTGTGTAAAAAAATATATATATAAGCGCTTGCCTGCTTAATAAATTGCCTTTGATCAGATAAAAGACTTAGGCCTTCTTTCTAACCTCTACAGATTTTTCCACAGATATTTCGGATCGGGTTGGCTTCAGTGAACCCACGAATAAGTTGCGGCATTCATCCCCTTCACCCTGCTGGCCGGGGTCCCCAGAAAGCCGCACTTTTTGGCTCTTTCTGCTCCTGCAAGTCCTTCATAGTCCCCCATCATTCCTGCTGACACTGTCTTGCTCCACCCTAAAGCTTCCCTGATACCCACTGGCACTGACTGCCTTGTTTCTGTCCTACTAACACCTGTGACTTGAACCCTCCTGGACAAAATAATACTCAGAGGGCTGGAACACATTATTACATGTGAGAACTTGATTTCAATCCCTGGGATTACACAACACACAGAAAGGCCTAAAAGCCCCAGTACTCTGGGCAGAACATTTATTTATCTTACCTATACAGTAAAGCTTCCATGAATGGTCAACCCCATAATATGCTTTGGAGACATCCTCCAAGAAGAGAATGAACTAAAATCAATGGGACAGCAGGCTTCATCACAGGCCACTGACCAGGGACAAGACAAGAAACTTTTGATCCTCCCACCTCTGGAGAAGTGCAAGAAGGTCAGAAAACAGAGTCGGGAAGTCTTTAGAGAGTCCTGGCTTGAGAAGGGACCTGGAACTTCTGTTTGAGTGTGACAGAAAAGGAGAGGAAGCAGGGCAGAGTGAGGAGGGGCTCAATCATGGCACTGCAGCTAGTGGAAAAGCTCAGGAAAATCTCAATGCCCTACTATTATCCAGATTATTCTTCACTGGCCACAGCTAGAGCAGAGAGGGCTGAGGCACAGGCATTCAATGACACCCCCAGTTGCAAGTCCTGGCACTGCATGGCCCTGGACAATGACAAGGGTCAAACTAGTGGCACTGACCACTGCACAGTGTGAGCCTTCTGCCTCCAAGCATTGACCCTAGTGAATATTGAGCACTACTAGGGTGACCTGGGGTTTCAATCAAATGGCCTTGATGAGTATATATCACTGGGCCCAAGCACTGGCCAGTCAGTACAGCCATGAGCATATCACCTGGAAAGATCCCTATGCCCCTAGTTAGTCACTACCTGGGAGTTCCATCACTCTCCCCAAAATTATTATCCACTTAGTATTGATTTTTTTTTATTTGCTTTTTGGCCACACCCTGTGATGCTCAGGGATTACTCCTGACTCTGAGCTCAGAAAATACTCTTGGCTTGGGGGACCATATGGGATGCTAGGGATCAAACCCAGGTTTGTTCCTAGGTCAACTGCATGCAAGGCAAACACCCTAGTACTGTGCTGTTGCATTAACCCCTTAGGATGGACTTGGATGGTAGATGGAGGCCTTTGTTCTTAGGCCCTGGCCACGTGGCTCCATCCCCCCTTAACTTGCGGGTCTGGAGCGGCAGGTAGAAATCTCACTCACAGGCAGGCTTCATGAGAGATAGCATCTTTATTGCCCTAGCCAATAGATGTGGCTGCTAACCATTTACGCATTCAGCCATTCTTAGCTTGCCCTGTGTCTTAACTCCTTTCAGCCATCTTCCTTCTCACCTCTGTGCTGGCAAAGAACCAAAGACCTTAATCCCCCCCTGGTCAAACCTTTATCTAACCTTTCCAAGACCCCTCCCATAAATGGGTGGGGTCTTGCAGGTAAGATCAAGTTGCACAGGAAGAATGGGAGGATGGGTCCACATGTGCCCATTTTTTTTTTTACATAAAAACAAAAGGCATAAGTTATGTGACTTCCGCCTATAGCCAAAGGTGGGTCATATTTCCATTGCAACAATGTAATAAAGTGAAAATTAACATATCAGCCCTTTTCAAAAACATGACATTTCTGCAAAATATACTATACCCCTGTAATTTAAAATTCTCTTAATGCTTTTTGACCAAGCACTGTCCTGGAACTTCTTTTTGTTCCTATACCTTTAAACTATCTGGGGGGAACGTTCTGTTCCTATTAACCTTCCCTACACACAAGTACTACAGCATAAATGCATAACATACATTTTAAAAACAGGCTCAATACATAAAAATACACAGTAAAACATTGTACCAATGGAAACATTAACTATGGAAAACAATAAAGCACATTTAAATAGGCAAGACCATGACAGATTAAAGTTAGATGAAGGCGGTTAGAAATTACATCTTTTAGTTGGGCTAAGCTGTTATAACTCCCCTTTTTTTAAATTTTTTATACTACTACCTAATTTTTTCCCATTACCAACATCAATTGTATTATCCCTTCACCTAAAACCAATTGTCCAGACGCTGAATCTCCCACGCTGATCTCACCACATGGCTTCACTGCCATGGAGTTTGAGCCCCTGCAGGCAACTCCGCACCGTTTCTTGCTGAGCATGTGGTCCCAGGTCCTGCAGCATGTCCACTTGCGCTGTTTCACCTTTCTGATTTGGAGGGCGCTTTGGGCCGTATTAGGTGTTTTTCACTGCTTCTCTGCCACAGGGCCGAAGTTTTTGACTGATCGCAGCTGCCTTTTCTCCCCTCCGGGCGGCACTTTGCAAGCAGGTCCCGCTGCCACAGCCACTGCAGCTACTCGGCCACAGCATATTTTGTTCAGAGTTCTAAGTGATTCAAACTAAAAGTCCAGTCCAAAATTTTCAAAGTCAAAGTCCAAATTCAAGCAGAAGGTCATTTTCAGGAGTCAGTCCATTTAGGGAAGCTTTTTTTTTTTTTTTTTTTTTTTTTCTGAACCTTTTCCAATTAAGGTCCTCCATCAGTTTCTGAGGAGGCCGAAGTTTTTGGAAAAAAGATTTTCGGCAACAAAGTTTCAGTTCTGAGCCTCAGATGGGAGTGATAGAGTTTTCACCTCCCCTGTTTTTGTGATATTATTGGCTCCAGATGGGGTCGCAGCCATCTTTGAACATGGCTTCACCTGGCCCAGGGTTTTGGGCTCAGTGCATCCAAAAAGAGCCAAAATCAAACTGAAAAGCAGAAATCTCACCATAATCGCTGTTTAGTTGGTTCCAGGATTTAGATCCACGTTCAGGGCGCCAGGATGTTGCAGTAAGCCCTTAAGGTGGGCTTGCATGGTGGATGGAGGCCTTTGTTCTTAGGCCCTGGCCACGTGGCTTCATTCCCCATTAACCGGTGGGTCTAGGTCCAGGAAAGCGATGGGTATTGAACTCACTCACAGGCAGGCTTCATGAGAGATAACATCTTTATTGCCCTGGCCGACAGATGTGGCTGATAACCATTTACGCAGTCCCCAGAATGAGAAATTACTTCCCATTCCCTTGTCCCCTTTCGGGGGGAGACCTTGGTAATATTTATCCGCAGCAAATAATAATCCACACAGACAAGAAGGTTAGGGTGTAAAAGATTGGGCAAAGAGAGAGAGAGTCCTCTTCCACTGTGCTATCGTTCCCATCGTCAGTATTGAATTTTTGAATGCAGTGGCAATAATGATAAGTTCATAAAATCTCACACACACAAATGTATCCACAAGCACACTGCCAAGGACACTTAATACTGTCCTTATCCACCAAGCTAGAAATGGATGGAGAAACAGGTTGGGACTCAGAGATCAGGATGGTCACTCAGCACAGGGCTGGCACCTGTTTTCAGCACTGCAAGGATGACAGGGTAACAACAAGGGTTCTCACAAGCTCATGTCCTTGGTGAAGGAAGGCAGAGCACAAGAAATCTAGAAGATGCTGTCAGAGATGGACAAGTGTCAGATAGGGACAAAACAGTATCTGTGCAGAGTAAAGGGAGAGTTCAGTGAACAGGAGGGAGACATCTACTCAGGGTCCTGAGGAAGTGGGGGAGAAAGATACTAGGGAACAAGGGGGAAAATAAACAAGGTCAGGACTGAAGTGAGGGTGACTTTTCCAATCACACACACACAAACACACAGACAGATTATGGACTTGTTCAGTCTCTAGGATTCATGACTGCATCCCTATCCATGTGACAAATATTGTCCCATTTCCTCTAATTTTACTGAGTCCTAAACCTAAATCATGCCACCACATCCCAGTTTACTTTTGACTATTGTCAAATGCTGTCAACTGCTCTTCTACATGTCCACAATCTACCAGAGACTCTGTTAGGATACAGGAGATCTCCAGGATTCAGAAAAGTCAGACAGCTGTTCTAGGAAAACAAGGCATTTACCTGGGGCCTGCAAGAACAATCTGATAGAAAATATAGCCCCTGGATCCCACTGACCCAGGCCCCAAACCCACAAAGACTGATTTTACAATAAAGTAACCAGGAAGTTTTCTCTTTGCCATTTGTCACTACTCCCTAACCTCTGACCACTAGAGAATGACTTCTACTCCACATACAGAAAGAGACCAAACTGTATCTCCATCACCCCCTGCCTCTGCCCACACACTGGGTTTAGCACACTTAGGATCACACACAGAAGAGACAGAAGTCTTAGAAACTCGAGCTCAAATCTTCATGCACTGTTCATGGTCTTGCTTTTTCTTTTTTTTTTTTTTTTTTTTGGTTTTTTTGGGCCACACCCTGTGACGCTCAGGGGTTACTCCTGGCTATGAGCTCAGAAGTTGCTCCTGGCTTCTTGGGGGACCATATGGGACACCGGGGGATCGAACCGAGGTCCATCCTAGGCTAGCGCAGGCAAGGCAGGCACCTTACCTCCAGCGCCACCGCCCGGCCCCTTGCTTTTTCTTTTAAGACTGTGACTGGCAGAGAGTGAGATGGGGCAGATGCTCAATTCTGTTATTCTGTGAAACCGGAACTCAGAACATGAGCTACCAGTCGCTCATCACCACTAAACATGGCAGGTCATATCTAACACAATTAGTATTTGAGATAGTACAGTGGGAGAGCATTTGCCTTGCACATAGTTGATCTGAGTTTGATTCCTGGCATCACATATGGTCCAGAGCCCACTAGATCCTTAGCAGTGAGCCCACTGTAACCTCTGAGCACCAGCAGGTGTGGCCCAAAAATCATCTGACCCACTCAGACCCACTTGGACTCACTCTGACCACAATACCATCTTTGTAATTCCAGAAGACCCCACCCTGAAGGGGACAAGGAGGGTTAGCACAACCCTGTTTCAGGAGGCCTGAGTCCTAACCAAGAACAAAATAGGATCAAAACTCAGACTCAAGAGAACACAAGGGTGGGTTAAACTTTATAACCAAGTGAGCCCCGGTTCAGTGGGACACTAAGGCTAGGACAAGTTGGGGATTCTGTTCACCCTTTACCCGGTACTTGATTCTGTGTTGCAGATAGTGTGGGGCTCAGTTACTCTCCACCCTCTCCTCCTTGGACCTTAACCAACCTCAAGGGACAAACCTCATTCTTCCTGACACACAGCCTCTCTTGCCCACCTGAAGTTTATCTTGTTTATGGGTGAGAAGCCCCAGCCTTGCAAATAGACTCTCTCTATCCTACCTTCTCTGTGTGTGTCAGTGGCTCCTCCAGCAAGGGGTGACATAGGACAACACACATAGCCAGCCTCACAAAGTTCTCTTATTACCTGACAGACTCCTCCCCTGAGAAGTCCCTCAGGACTGCAATGGGAGTATTTGGGCATTTTCACTCCCACTTTCAGCAGAGAGCATCACTATTTTCTGTGATGTCCTACGGGACCATCATTGACATCATGACTAGAGACCTCATCAGGGTGACGGTGGCACTGGGCTAGATCTGGGCAGGAGCTGGGCAGCTGGGACCCACAGTGACAAGTATCTAAGTTGTCTGACTCCAGTCAGAAGCCAACAGTCTCCCACTCAGGCACAGGGCCTGCTCCCACCTGGGCCTAGTCAGCACCAGGGCAGTGGATTCGAGCACAAGGTCAGCTCCTGCCTCCAGAGGGCAAAATCGGAACATGCAGATCCAGCACATTGACAGGGGCCTGGGCTTTTCCTCAGGAACCTACAAACCCTCTCACACCCTACCCCATCCTATGGCTTGCACTACCCACTCCCTCCAGGACACCCTCCTCCTCAGGATCCCTGTGCATCATCCATGCTGGCACAGCCCAAAGTGAAGATGGGGTGACATGGGGAACTTACAAAGGCCCTAGGATGGTCAAAGAGCACAAACATAGGCTTGAGTCACAGGAGGTACAGTGGTTGGTTTCTCTGGAATCTTCCACTGGAGAGACAGGCACTGTAACTCACAGTCCTGTTCCTGCCCCAGGACACACAGAAAAAGTCCTCAACAGTCTGCAGACAGAGTCTGTGGAACCCTGCAGATCGAGAGGGACCTTCCCCATCATCACTCAGCAACCCTAATGTTCATCTTGGGTCTATTCCTGGCACTTGAGCCATCTTGGACCCCTGCACATTGAGGGAAACTTTCTCCATCATCACTCAGCTTCCCTGTGTCCCTCAATCCTGGTAACCAAATATTTCTGGATCCCACAATTTCTGAAATTGGGCCTCTGTGTGCTACTGGCACACCCAGGTTGAACCCAGAAGAGTTCAAGTCGGGGGTTTCCTCTTGGAAACAGGGTCCCCTCAGCCCTGCATAGAAAGTGGGTGCAAGGCCAAGCACAGATCCACTGATACCTGCTAACTCTCAGGGCTCCACTCCTGGTGGTCAAAATCCCATTTCTCAGGGTCTCAGAACTCCAGACACAGGACAAGGTACTTGCAAAATATTCTTACCAGCTTCAGCTGTGGCAGTATTTTCAGCCTCCCCTAAGCACCGGCACTTATAAAGTGCAGGAGGAGGCTGCTGGACACCTAGGGGGCTTAGCTCCAGGACAGTAACTCCTGAGGTAACCATAGTTTCTGCTCTGGAGGGGGAAGAAATCAGCAAGGGAGGAACCAATGCACCCCATCTGAAGCTCTGGGAAAGTGCTGATCACAATCCCCCAGGACTGAGCTTCACAAATAAGGGCAAGATTGTGTGTGCATGTGTGTATGCAGCGTATGTGTGAGTGTGTGTGGGGGGGTGTATTCAATTCCAAGTGAAGAATAGAATGTTCAGCCCATCTCAGGATGCAAAGTGAGGACAGGACAGGAGGAGGAGGATAGGAAGGAGAGGTGGGGCATGGCCACCCAGCCTTCTCCCTCAGAGCTGTTCAGTTCAGCAGGAGGAAGCTCCAGGATTAAGACTTCTGTGTGCCCATTCGTCTGTATGTCAAGGCAGCAGAGGAGCTGGGTGACTTCTGGGTTTCCAGATCTCCTCTTAGTGGAGGGTCCTGACATCAGGAGCACATGGAGACTCCCCCAGCCCCTGCTCACAGAGGGGCCCTGCTAGGGCAGGGACTCTGTTCACAGGTGAAGGGGATATTCCTGGGGTTGGCAGGAAATACAGGCTGGGGGCTTTTATGGTCACAGAGCTCTGAGAGGGGCAAAGTATTCTCTGTACTTTGAGGAGAGCACAGGGGAATGGGGGGGGGGTGGTCAGAAAGGAGCCCTGGGGCATAGTTCCAAGTGGTGAGCCTCACACTCTGAATGTGTTGGATCCCAGCACTGCCCAGTTCCCAACCCTGTGCCAGGAGGCAGCACTGAGCACCCTGGATCCGACCTAGACACCAAACTGGACAGTGCTGGGGAAAGATTCTCATGGGGGTAAGGAGAAGGGAGGAAATTCTCAACTCTCCTGTAGAAGGATGAGTTGCAGCTCCATCAGGATTCTGGGGAAAGACATGACAGGACCCAAATCCTGCCTCTCTACCAGACACAGGACACAGAAACATAGGGAGCCTGGAGCCCCATCGCTCATCACTGGGCTGGTAGTTGGTCTGAGCACTGCAGGAATAACAAGGTCACCTCAGGCATGTCTTCATGTTCTCAATCCTTGGGACAAAAAGACATGAGGCATCTAGAAGATGCTGTCAAAGACAGACAAGAGTCAGGAAGGGACAAAGCAGGAACAGGGCAGGTTAAGTTTGGGGGCTCAGAGCAGGCAGAAGGAGATGTCTCTCCAGGGGCCTGAGAGGGAGGGAGTCTCAGATACTGATGAGAAGGGGATAGAGAATAAGATCGGAGCTGAGACGAGGGTGCTCCTGCAGTTGCCTTGAACTCATACTGTGGGGCACACAAACACACACACACACACACACACACACACACACACACACATACACAGCTCAAAACAAATCTACAGGTCTAAGACTAGTTCCATCTCCAGGACACAATTTTCGTTTCTGTTTTTATTAGCCGGGACGTGGGAGATTGAAGGATTGGGCCACACCTGCAGTGCTCAGGGCTGATTCAGGGATACTACAGGGTGAGGGTTCAAGCAGATTTGCCTTGATTCAAGCACCTTTACCCTTGTACTCATTCTCTGGCCCTCCAGGACACAATTTTCTTCCCCAAAAAACAGGTTTAACACACAGACTCGGTCTATTCCTGCCTCACTCTTAACCTTCTGGAGCCCGCCCACCATTGCCCAGCAGGTCCTTGATTTCCCTGTGGAGTCTGTACCTCCCTATGCTGCTGAAGGGAAGGAAGTTCTGCTATTTGCCTGAAAACTGCAAGAAAAGTTTTCACATTTAGACTGATTCATAGAGGAAATCCAACATTGTAACATTGAGACCAAACACCGAAAATATAACTAACAGGCCTGCACAGAGCAGCAGAGAGACACTTTACTCCAATGGGTCCCTGTTGATCCGAAATCTAGCTATAGGAGGCACCAGGACCTTCAGCATACAAGTCTTGACAGTGAACATTGAGTATAAATATGGAAAGGGAGTGCTCCGTGTCTATGGAGAGTGATCCTTCCCTGACCTCAGGGGCTAGGATGAGGAAGATGAATTCACTTCATACATGAGCTTCTATCCTGAATGGGCCACACTTCCCCCCTAATTAAGTTCCCCCTTTGGGTCATTTAAGCATCTGTACAGGACCCACATGGAAAGTGGAAGATCCTGGTCTTTCAGAGTTTAACCCTGCAGGTTTCCCTCTCAGAGAGAAGGGCCGGTTGGCCAGGGAACTCACCCAGCACAGAGAGGGCAGATCCGATCCAGTCACTCAGCCCTAAGAGCAAGAGCCTGACAAAGATTCCATGGTTTTCAGTCAGACAGAGGCCCAAGAGTACCCCAGGGTTGGGGTGCTAGAGCAACAGTACAGAGGCTTTAGCCTGCATGTAGCCATCCCAGATTTAATCCTGGGGATTTTATGATTCCTTGAACACCACTGGGAGTGATTCATAAGTGCAGAGCCAGGAGTAGCCCCTGAATATTGACAGGTGTGCTCCCCTAAAAGGAGCCTCCCCAGGATTCCCCAAAAACACAGTCTGGGAAGCTTCCACCAGGTCCTACTTACCCCACCAGAGCTGAAATTGCTACTGGTCAGAAATGACGCCTGTCAGAAAACAAAGATTCCTATTTAGTGGAAATAAAAAATGATCAGACCTGAACATCAAACCCAAAGTCAACAACAGAATCTATACCTAATCCACAGCAAGCTGTAAAAGTGGAGACCAGTTACACTAGTATTCTGGGGGAGTAAAGGAGGGAGATATGGGATACATGCTGGAAACAAGGGTGGAGGGAAGTCATCACTGGTGGTGGGAATGCCCCTGATTCATTGTCACTATGTACCTTAAATATTACTGTGAAAGATTTGTAATTCACTTCAGCCACAATAAAAATTAAAAAAAGAAAAAGATTTCTGCAGCTGAGTACCAAGGCCCCTAGCTTGTTTCAGCAATGGCTCAGCCAGGACCACATATAGCAGGGACACACCTGTCCTTCCACTAAGAGTCAGCACCAAGCCAGTGGGGGGGGAGGGGGAGAGTGGTCTGCCAACCACTAGTCTCAGGCCTGGGAGGTTCAGGAGCCTCCAAAGGAAGGTCAGTGGCCCCAGAGGGGTCGGGGAAAGATGCTCCGGGAACCCCTACCAGGACCCCTCGTACCTCCAAGGGAACTTTGACAGCAGAGGACACTCTTGGGCATAGCTTCACTCTCTTGGACTTTCACATCAGAAACTGACCCAGGAAGGTTTTCTCACATACACCGCCTGGTTCCACAGAGAGAAGCTGAGGCACAGAGCAACAGTCACTAAGTCAGTCACCCTTAATATAACCTGGCAATCAGTCAGGACAGTCCCCTGAAGTCACCACCCAGTCCTGAAACCCAGGGGTCACACAGTGCTTCTGTGGCTCTGACATTAACCTGGCATTATGTTCCAGAGAGCTCTGTGGGCTGGAGCATGAGCACTGCATGAGGAATCTGCATGGGGGGGGAGGTCCTATAATCATGGTCCTTCAAGTTCTGACAGAGTGACCTGGGTACTGAGGCCAGAGTGGCCCAGACCACCACAGGATTTCACGCCAAAACAAGCAGTAAAGTTCTTTTCTTCATAGGAATCTCTCAGATCTTGGGGATTGAGCACAAAGGGAGAATTAATATTGGGGGGGCACACCCAGTGGCACTCAGGGGTTATTTCTAGCTCTGTGCTCAGAAATTACTCCTCCAGGTTTGGGGTACAGTATGGAATGCTGGGTGGAACCTGGGTTGGCCATGTGCAAGACAACCAACTGACCCGTTATGCTATTGCTCTGGCCCAGGAAAGAAGAAAAGTTTGACTCTAGAGATAAATTACCTGCATCATTCCCTGACGTATAATGAGTTAGAGTAGCAATGCCCAGGCCTACTGCACGGGAGGACTGGACCCCCCCACACACATTCAGAGCTAGCAACCATTTATTGACATATAGAATCCCTCCCCTAGAGAATCGAAGAAAGGTCTTTGACCCCAGTCCAATCCCTACACCAGCACAGGGCCCATTTGGAACTTACAGACTCTGTGATAATAAGAGAATGAGGTAATGGTGGGTGAGGGTCTATAAACCTTCACAGAGCAGAACCTGGATGCAGAATACCAGGCAGTTCTGACCATAGCAAATGTGCCTCAGGATAGGGTTCTCTGCTCCCTCTCTGACACTGCCCATAATGTACCCCCCAAATCATAACTGTAGACTAAGAGCCATGGAATTTTAGAGTATACCAGCCCTGCTTCCTGGTCTTGGGAGTTCTCTGACTTTGGGTGTCAGAAGTCATATAAATCTACACTCATGTGTAAACTCTTGTGCTGTTTCTTCCACAACCCTCCCTCCTCCTTCATCACAGCTTAGAGTTGCCCAGGCTCCTACAGTTTTCCTCACCCCAAACCTCCCTAGAAACTTTCACTATGACTGATTGTGCACACCCTCTAGTTCTGTGCCCTGGAGCACCTGCCAAGCAGTGGGAAAGACTCAAAGCCAATGGGAGTGACAGGTACAATTCAGGTCCCCAGGTCCATCCTGGAAGAGTCTTCCTGCTGGTCCTCCAAAATCTCTCCCTCCCTGTGCCAACAAGAGAAGTCACCAGGTAAGAAGAGAGACCCCAATGTGTTCTTTATCCCTGACCACCACAGGCTGAGCACAATGACAGTCTTCTGTCTAAGACCTCCCAGCCTGTGAAATCAGAGAAATAATATCCAGATAGGGCACTTTCCTTCCACATGGCTGGCCCAGATTTGGTTTCTCAGAACCACATATGGTTCCTGAACTCCTTAAGGAATAATCCTTGAGTGCAGAGCCAAGAATAAGTCCTGAACACCACCAGGTGTGTCCCTCCAAAAAAAAAAATACTAATGTCCCAGTTGTACTTGAGCCTGGAAACACAGACCACCACCACCTCCTTCTCTCTCTCAATTTTTTGCTCCTGGTGTGAGGTTCCTGCTCAATTAGGTACACTGAGACCTTTCCTGAGGTGTCTGGTCCCTGCACTCTCTGACTGGCTCACTATGTCTCAGAACTGTATTGTCATGGAGATACATGTCAAGTGTTTGGCTCCCAAGACCTAATTGGGAAGATTGACTCCAACTTGCATTGTGTTTCCTGAGCAGCAGGGGAAAGCCATGGACTGTGTTAGGTATCTTCCTCATTGCCTCAGTGAATAAGGGTCTAGTGACAGAGCCAGCTTTTCTGAACTTGTCATGTCACTCCTGCAAGTTTGGAACATCTCCCCTTCTCATAACTGACCCCTCCTTCTCTTCCCTCCTGTCACAAATACAAACACCTGTCTATCACCAGGGTGTTAGTGTCTTGAAGATTTGGGCCATTAATAAGGATGTTCACACATCTTTTCACACTTGAACTTTTCCAATCCCTGCCACACAACTGAACAACAGAGACATTTCATGAGACCAGGTTTCTAGCAACTTCTGCTCTCTCAGTTCCCACAGACAATTTCTGCACCTACTCTGGTCGATGAGATTCAAGAAGAACTGACACTGAAAACAGCAGAAGACACTGAGAACAAAGACAGAGAACCTGGTTCTGTGGATAAACCAACCAGCTTTCACCAGTCCCCTCATATTTCTAGATCTTTCCATGGACTTTGTTCTACATTTCCAGAGTGCTATCTCTTCAATCTTGATGAGCACCTGGACAAGCAAACCCCTCCTGAGCCTGATGTTGGACACACAGAGCCCTGCCTGCTCCTGTAATTCCCTTTATACTCAGTCCTTTATACTCAGTCACTTGATGCCAAGCTTCTCAGGACTTAAGGACTGTGACAAACTCAGCACCAACCACACCTCTAGGAAACTGTCAGTGGGACTCCACTAATAACACAGAGAGCCCATGTAATGTAGGTAAGAGCAGGAAAAGTAACCCACACATTACCAGGAAGCACTGTGAGGTGATCAGGCCTCCCTGGAGAGAATAGGAAAGGCTCTGGGTCTTCTGATCCCCGTCCCATGTCCTCCCACACTCACACTCTGGAACTTTCTTAAATTGGAGCTTGAGCTCCTTCCTGGACAGACCAGAGTACCCTTCTGTTCCTAAGCTTGTTCCTCACTTCTTTCTCTCCTCACCATTTAAGGGCTGAGAGGGGGGACATGTTAACTGTGATGACAGATGCTTCTAGAGGAATCAAGGCACCACAGCATCTTGTTCTCTATTCCCATCAAAGCTGTTACCCAAACCCAACATCATAGCCAACAACTTGAGCCCAATGGAGCAAGACTCTGTGGTGTTGATGTGTGAACCTAAGAGGCCAGGCATGATCTACCAATGGCTCATTGACACTCAGCATGTCCAGCCCATCACTAGGCTGTAGCTGTCCCCAGACAAGAGGACTCTGACTGTGCTCCATGTCACAAGGAAAGACACAGGATCCTATGAGTGTGAGACCTCAAACCCAGTGAGTGTCAACCACAGTGGCCCATTCATCCCGACTATTTTCTGTAAGTATCTCCTGTCCCTACCTACCATCCACACTGACAAGGGCCAAGTCACATCTGAACCACTCAGGTCCACATGAACAGACCTACTCCCAACACCAGACTGGTCATGACTCCATCTCATCATGTCCAGCAGCCACAAACATGGGAGGACAAGAAGGGTTGGGGCTCCCATGTCTTGGGAGGTTCAAATCAGTGACCTGTGATCTGAATTGGAACTCAGTTCAGATCAGTATGAGAGAATATGAGAGGCAGGGGGGCAGTTTAGAACCATGTGAGACCGGCTCAGAGGGACAATGAGACTGGAACAGGCTTCCCTTCCCCACACCATAATCCTGGCACTTGACTCTGTGTTGCAGATGGCCCAGACGTCCCCACCTTCTCCCACTCAAAAGGCAGCTATCTTTGAGGAGAAAACCTCAGCCTCACCTACCTCACAGCCTCTAACCCACCTGCACAGTTTGTGTGGTTTATGGGTGAGAAGAACCTGACATTCACACAGACTCTCTCCATCCCCAACCTCTCTCTGAACGACAGTGGGTCCTATTCCTGCTTCGTCACTAACCAGGACACGGGACTCAATAGGGCCATGTCAATCAATATCACAGTCTTGGGTAAGTGCTTCCCTGGAGTGTGACATCAAGCTTGGGTTGCTGTTGTTTTTCAAAATACAAGTATGGGCCAGAATTCATACTTTGTAAGTGAGAGTCCTGGATTCAAAGCCCTGCGTTACATGGTATCTGGAGCACCAGTCCCTTAGTGCCACCAAAGGTCACCCAAAGAAAAGAAACAAAAATAACTGAAAGGGGTTGGAGCGATTGCTCAAGCATTAAGGCATTTGCCTTGCCCGCGCTAGCCTAGGACATACTATGGACCAATTCCCGGTGTCCCATATGGTCCCCCAAGCCAGGAGTGATTTCTGAGTGCATAGTCAGGAGTAACCCTTGAGGGCCACCGGGTGTAGCCCAAAAAGCAAAAAATAAAATAAATAAAATAATGGAAAGAATCCATTTTCTTATATCCAAGGACACAGTGTAAATCTTGAATTCTCCTCGCAGGCCTACCTCTTACTAGATCTCTACAATCTTTTCCACATGTTTCAGATTTCTTTTGGCTGATGTGGCTAAGATAAAACATACTGAAGGACCCCCTGCCCTGAGGCCCCTAGAGGAAAACAGTTTACAAAGGAGACTAGTGTCCAGCTGTTCTTTCTGTCTCAACTAGTACCTCTAACCCCATTTCCTGCTACCTGCTCCCTTTGCTACAAGGGAAATAGGAAACTTTGACCCATTCCCCAAACAAAAGGAGGAGATCACCTCTCAGGGCCCTTGACCAGGACAGAGTTCGCATTTTACTCTACCCAGACACTGCTCTGAGGCCCTCAGAGGTAGGATTGGGAGCATAGGGAAAGGGATCATCCTGTGTGTGTCTTGAGCCTCCAATCATGCCACCAACTGAGATTGGAGCTTTCCTCAGGGCAAGCCGCATGGATGGGGATGAAGGCTTGAGACTCCTTTGAGCAGGGTCCAGTCTAGCTGTACAACATTGTGTGGCTCTAGCCCACCTGACAAACTGAAGAGCAGACCCCAAAAAAGGGAGAGTTATGGAATGATAGTACAGGAAATAGGACACTTGCCTTGCATGCAGCCAACCAGGGTTCAGTTCCCAATATTCCATATAGTCCCCTCAGCACTGCCAGTAATGATTCCTGAGAGCCAGGACTAAACAAACAGAAAGAACAGACCCGTGATGTCAAATCCTGAGATGGAAGGAGTAGGGCCAAAGGCATGGTTAAGGAGGTTAAAAGTACCAGGTTTTGGAGCACTGTTATCACTTTCCTAAAGAGTCCTTCTCTTGGAGATTATAGACAAGATCTGGGAAGTAAACACCCTCTCCATATTGAGATATTCCTGAGTTGGGAATAATCCAGTACCTGAGGTAGGCGTACTGGATGGGCCGGCCCTACTCTTTACTAAAATATTTAACAAGAAAACCTCTTTCCTTCTTCCTATAAAGCCACTGTCTGAGACAGAGAGGTTTGACCTTTATAAAGACTCAGAAGCTGTAAGAAGGGAGAGACAGTGGGAGAATAATCCCAATGCTGAGATGCTGGACACAGTCTGAAAGGAGATTCTAAAAGCTGCTGACACAGAAATGGGGAGAAGGTACAGCTGGGAGTCATATTGAGGTAAAGGGGATTGTCAAAAGTAGAGAAGCTGCCTTTTCCTTAGAGGTAGAGGTCATCACACACACACACACACACACAAAAAAAAAAAAAAAAAAAAAAAACACCCTAAGTGTGGCTGGGTCCCTTCTGATGCCTCTGCAGAACACTATAACCAAGGGGGACTGAGATGTCTGATGAAGAAGAGAGTCCAGGCCCCAGAATCTCTGGTCACCCCGAACCTGATATCCACAGAGCCAGTGGCCCTGCCCTTTATCTGAGCCTACAATACCACAACGACAAAGGGTGCTGGCCCAGTGGTCCTGACCTGCCTCACGAATGACACTGGGGTCTCCACCCACTGGTACCTCAATTATAAGGATCTTCAGCCCGCAGAGAGGAAAAAGCTTGTCTGCGGACAACAGGACTCTCATCCTCCAGCTGGTAGGGGTGGCTCAGAAATTGCTTCTGGCCCATATGATATATATGTATATATATAGGAACACCTCCCCTACACCAGTGCAACAGTCCCACCACCAATGCCCCGAATCTCCCTCCTTCCCCATTCACTACCTGTATTCAAGACAAGCATTTTACTTCTCTCACTCATTAACGTTGTCATGGTAGTTGTTGGTGTAGTTATTTCTCTAACTGCACTCGTTGTGGTGAGCTTCATATAGTGAGCCTGTCCTTCGGGCCATCATCTCTGGGCTTTATTACTTGAAGCAACCTAATGTTCAGAAACTAAAGAAGTAACAGAATGATCCACTAACAACAAGGGTGTACTAAATCTTTTGATAATGTCTTAATAAACTCTTTGTGAGATACAATAATTTTTACAAATTTTCTTCTTATTGTACTTTTTCTTTCTCCTATTTCATTTCTTTCTTTCTTTTTTAAAAAATAATTTCATGAATGAACAGACACTTTGACAAAGAAGAAATACAAATGGCCAAAAGGCACATGAAAAAATGCTCCACATCACTAATCATCAGGGACATGCAAATCAAAACAACTATGAGGTACCACCTCACGCAACAGAGATTGGCATACATCACAAAGAATGAGAACAAGCAGTGCTAGCTGGGATGTGGAGAGAAAGGAACTCTTATCCACTGCTGGTGTGAATGCTGTCTAGTCCAACCTTTATGGAAAGTGATATGGAGATTCCTTCAAAAACTGGAAAGTGAACTCCCATACAATCCAGCAATACCGCTCCTAGGGATATACCCTAGGAAAACAAAAATACAACACAAATCCCTTCCTCACACCGATATTCATTGCAGGCTATTTATAATAGCCAGACTCTGGAAACAACCAAGATGCCCTTCAACTAAAGAAAGGCTAAAGAAACTGTGGTACATATACACAATGGAATATTATGCAGCCATCAGGATAGATGAAGTCATGAAATTTTCCTATGCATGGGTGTACATGGAATCTATTATGCTGAGTGAAATAAGTCAGAGGGAGAGATATAGATGCATAATAGTGTCACTCATCTATGGGCTTTAAGAAAAATAGAAGACATTCTTGCAATAAATTTCAGAGACAAAAGAGAGGAGGGCTACAAGTCCAGCTCACTACATGAAGCTCACCACAAAAAGTGGTGAGTGCAGTAAGAGAAATAACTACATTGAGAACTATCATAACAATGTGAATGAATAAGGGAAGTATTAAGCCTGTCTAGAGTACAGATGGGGGTGGGGTAGGGAGGAGGGAGATTTGGGACATTGGTGATGGGAATGTTGCACTGGTAAAGGGGGGTGTTTTTTACATGACTGAAACCCAACCACAATAATGTTTGTAATCAAGGTGTTTAAATAAAGGTATTAATAAAAAAATAAATAAAATAATTTTATGAACAGCAAAATAGTTAATACAATTGTTGACAAATCTGAAAGAAGATATCAATAGCAACACAATAATTATGGGAGACCTCAACACTGCCCTGTCATCCCCTTGATAGGTCAATCAGACTGAAATACAACAAAAATATACTAGCTCTGAAAAGAGAAATGGAATAAAGTGGCCTAGTAGATATATATAGAGAGATATATATAGATACAGAGAGATACAGATATAGATATAGGGCACTTCATCCCCAGAAACCTGAATATACATTCTTCTCCAATGCACATGGGTCATTCTCCAGGATAGATCACATGCTGGCCCATAAAACATACCTCCATAAAATCAGGAGGATAAAAATCATGCAGACTTACCTTCACTGATCACAAGGCACTGATATTAGACATGAACTACAAAGGGACACAGAAGAAAAACTTTAACACCTGAAAATTAAACAGCTTACTACTGAACAACCAGTGGGTCAAAAATGAAATCAAAGAGGAAAAAAAACATTCCTGGAAACAAATGACAATGAAGACACAAATTATCAGAATTTATGGGACACAGCAAAAGCAGTACTGAGGAAAATTTATAGCCTTGCAAGCACACATCAGGAAGGAAGAATGGGCCTACATGAATAGCTTAATGACACAGCTTATAAAATTAGAAAATGATCAACAAAAGGAACCAAAAGCAGAAGGAAATAACAAAGCTTAGAGCATAAATCAATGAAGTGGAAACCCAAAAATGCCAGGTCATGCATAGGTATCTCCAAATAGGGCAATTCAGCAAGTCTGTCAGATGCTGAATTTTCCTGACATGGATAACTTATTCACCCCAAGAAATGTTTCACCAGGAGGCCTGATATGGAAGATTTTACCCCTGTGTGGATCACTGGAAATATTTCTGAAATTCGTGTTATGGTCCTGACATTATATTTCCTTTATATTATTTGGCATTAATAAGTAATTCTCCCTTCTGCTGATATTTACAAGTAAAATATAGCCTTGATTAAAACCCGTTAAGCTAGATAATATTTAACACCAAATCAAAGACAGAAAAAAAAAATCTCTCTTTTCAAAGTGTCTTCACAGCCTCGATTTCTGGGATGGAAGGGCATAACTAGAATACAGATCTGGGCTATTGACTTTCCCAGAAAAACAATAGCTACACCCTACTAGATTTTCTTTCTTTCTCTTTCTTTCACTTGACCTCTAAAATAATAGAGCCCATCTCAGTGAAGATAGAATTCCTAGATTTTTTTCTATTTATCGCTAATCCCTTACTTTGCATTTAAACTTAGTTTGCAAAGAGCTGCCTTGAATTATGACCTCCTTTGTAACTGAAAATTCTTGCTGCTTACACCCATAAGTTGATGCATTATTTATTGTTAAGATCTTCTTTGTAATTGTAAAATCCTTCTCTATACCTATGACTGGCTTTTACCCCTTATATACTCCTAGATTGGAGATTTAATTTATAACACGCTTTCTGAACGTGTTTTCCAATATATTCATTGTGTGGTCTCATTTTCTTCATATTTCACCATCCGTGTATCCACCCTCTTCAAAGAAGACTCAAAGAAGCCCTCCAATGCATCTGGACTCCAAGAGCCAGTCCACAAGATCTGATAAATCAAAGCTAACCTGCAACACAAAAAAACAATCCAAAAGATCAATAAAAGCAAAAGTTGGTTCTTTGAACAAATAAACAAAATTGATAAACCATTGGCAAAACTCACAAAGGGGGAGAGAAAAACATGATAAACTGGACTAGAAATGAAAAGGGGAAGATCACTACAGATATTGCTGAGATTCAAAGGGGATCAGAGACTACATTGAGAAACTATGCCACAAAACATGAAAACCTGGAAGAAATGGATAAATTCTTGGACAATTATAACCTTCCATGGTTGAATCAGGATGATGTAGCATATCTAAACAGCCCCATCACTATAAAGTAAATTAAAATGGAAATCAAAAGTTTTCCCAAAAACAAAATTCCAGGCCCAGATGGATTCACTAAAGAATTCTTTCAAACCTTTCAAGAGGAGCTACTATCAATACTTGTCAGACTCTTTCATAAAATTGAAGGAACAGGAACACTTCCAAATAGTTTTTATGAAGCTCAAATCACCTTAATACCAAAACCAGAGAGATGCTGCCAAAAAATAAAATTACAGAACAGTATCCCTGATGAACACAAATGCAAAGCTCCTCAACAAAATTCTGGCAATAGGATCCAATGCCTCATCAAGGTCAATCACCACGATCAAGTAGGATTCATCCCAGGAATGCAAGAATGGTTTAACATAAGTAAATCAATCAATATAAAACACATCAACAAAAAGGAAAATAAAAATTACATGATCATATCAATAGATGCAGAGAAAGCATTTGATAAGGTCCAACACCCATTCTTGATCAAAACTCTCAGCAAGATGGGAATGGAAGGAACCTTTCTCAATATAGTTAAGGCCATCTACCACAAGCCAGTGGCAAGTATTATCTTCAATGGAGAAAAACTAAAAGCCTTCCCTCTAAATTCTGGCACAAGACAAGGCTGTCCTCTCTCACTCCTATTCAACATAGCACTGGAAGTACTTGCTATAGCGATTAGGCAAGAAAAAGATATCAAGGGAATCCAAATAGGAAAGGAAGAAGTCAAGAAGTCAAGCTCTCACTGTTTGCAGATGACATGATACTCTACTTAGAAAACCCTAAAGACTCTACCAAAAAGCTTCTAGAAACAATAGACTCATATAGCAAGGTGGCAGGCTACAAAATTAACACACAAAAATCAATGGCCTTTCTATACACCAATAGTATAAGGAAGAAATGGACATTAAGAAAATAACCCCATTCACAATAGTGCCACACAAACTCAAATATCTTGGAATCAACTTGACTAAAAATGTGAAGGACCTATACAAAGAAAACTATAAAACTCTGCTCCAAGAAATAATGGAAATGGAAATGGAAGCACATACCCTGCTCATGGATTGGCAGGATTAACATCATCAAAATGGCAATACTCCCCAAGGCATTATACAGATTTAATGCGATCCCTCTAAAGATACCCGTGACACTCTTCAAAGAAGTGGATCAGGCACTTTTGAAATTTGTTTGGAACAATAAACACCCTAAAGTAGCTAAAGCAATTCTTGGGAAAAAGAATATGGGAGGAATTACTTTCCCCAACTTTAAACTCTACTACAAAGCAATAGTTATCAAAACGTCATGGTATTGGAATAAGGACAGGCCCTCAGATCAGTGGAATAGGCTTGAATACTCAGAAAATGTTCCCCAGACATACAATCACCTAATTTTTTTTTTTGGTTTTTGGGTCACACCCAGCAGTGCTCAGGGGTTACTCCTTGCTGTCTGCTCAGAAATAGCTCCTGGCAGGCACGGGGGACCATATGGGACACCGGGATTCGAACCAACCACCTTTGGTCCTGGATCAGCTGCTTGCAAGGCAAACACCTCTGTGCTATCTCTCCGGGCCCACAATCACCTAATTTTTGATAAAGGAGCAAGAAATCCTAATGGAGCAAAGAAAGCCTCTTCAACAAGTGGTGTTGGCACAACTGGCTAGCCACTTGCAAAAAAATTGAACTTAGACCCCCAGCTAACATCATGTACGAAGGTAAAATCCAAATGGATTAAAGACCTTGATATCAGACCCAAAACCATAAGATATATAGAACAACACATAGGCAAAACACTCCAGGACATTGAGACTACAGGCATATTCAAGGAGAAAACCACTCTCAAAGCAAGTAAAAGCAGAGATTAATAGATGGGAATATATTAAGCTGAGAAGCTTCTGCACCTCAAAGGGAATAGCGCCCAGGATACAAGAGCCACCCACTGAGTGGGAGAAACTATTCACCCAATACCCATCAGATAAGGGGCTAATCTCCAAAATATACAAGCCACTGACAGAAATTTACAAGAAAAAAACATCTAATCCCATCAAAAAATGGGGAGAAGAAATGGACAGACACTTTGACAAAGAAGTAATAAAAATGGCCAAAAGACACATGAAAAAATGCTTCACATCACTAATCATCAGGGAGATGCAAATCAAAACAACGATGAGGTACCACCTCACACCACAGAGAATGGCACACATCACAAAGAACGAGAATAAAAAGTGTTGGTGGGAATGTGGAGAGAAAGGAACTCTTATCCACTGCTGGTGGGAATGCCGTCTAGTTCAACCTTTATGGAAAGCGATATGGAGATTCCTCCAAAAACTGGAAATCGAGCTCCCATACGATCCACCTATACCACTCCTAGAAATATACCCTAGGAACACAAAAATACAATACAAAAACCCCTTCCTTACTCCTATATTCATTGCAGCACTATTTACCATAACAAGACTATGGAAACAACCAAGATGCCCTTCAACAGACGAATGGCTAAAGAAACTGTGGTACATATACACAATGGAATATTATGCAGCTGTCAGGAGAGATGAAGTCATGAAATTTTCCTATGCATGGATGTACACGGAATCTATTATGCTGAGTGAAATAAGTCAGAGAGAGAGAGAGAAATGCAGAATGGTCTCACTCATCTATGGGTTTTAAGAAAAATGAAAGACATTCTTGCAATAATAATTTTCAGACACAAAAGAGAAAAGAGCTGGAAGTTCCAGCTCACCTCAGGAAGCTCACCACAAAGAGTGATGAGTTTAGTTAGAGAAATAACTACATTTTGAACTGTCCTAATAATGAGAATGTATGAGGGAAATGGAAAGCCTGTCTGAGTACAGGCGAGGGTCGAGTGGGGAGGAGGGAGATTTGGGACATTGGTGATGGGAACGTTGCACTGGTGATGAGTGGTGTTCTTTACACGACTGAAACCCAAACACAATCATGTATGTAATCAAGGTGTTTAAATAAAATATATATAAAAAAGGAAAATAGACAACTTTTCTGCTGATTTTATTTATTCTCTCTGCTGGGGCTAAAGGGGGGAATAGGTTATGGGTACCCCTGGTCCCTGGGACTAGTCACAGGATCAGATCCTTTCTTCATATTTCCAGCCCAGAGGGAGAGATCTTGACCCTGGGACTGAAAACAAATGGAAAATAAATATAGTGTTTCACTCTAAAACTGAATTATCTGCATCAACATAGAGAGTGGGCATGTAATGGCCAAGCCTGCTGCAGGAGTGACCCACCTCCCTGTGTGGGGCTGAGAACCACTTTTTGGGGGTCCTAACATGTGCACCACTACCCTGGAGAATCATGGAAAGGTTTTTGCTCCCACACACATCAATCCCAACACCAGTACAATCCCATGTGTAACAAATATCAAATGTCCTTTGACAGAAAATGAATGAATGGATAGTCACAGAGTGGAGAAAGGAAGAAAAGGAGGGAGGGAGAGAGGAAGGAAAGGAGAATGAGAGGAGAGAAGAAGGAAGGAAGGGAAGGAGTTTGGGAGGGAGTGTGGGAAGGAAGGAGCAAAGATGGAAGAAAAGAATGTAGAAAGGAGTGAGGAAGGAAAAAAGAAAGGAATGAAGGAAATAAGAAAGGAGTCAGTCTCTTCTGAGATTAGAACTCAGTGCAGAGTCCTCTGAGGATCTTGTGACAAAGGTCCCCTGAATCTTTAGGCTCTCAGGCCCCTGATTTTGTGCTGTGACCACTGGCCCAACAGTGCTTCTGGAAGCTGTAAGTGATCAGAAGGTTCCCAAACTTACTTGATCTACCCCACTTATCAGAAAAATTAGTAATAGTTTTCCAAGATGTCTCTTGGGACTCTTTCTTTAAGCAAACAAACATGCATCCTAAAGCTACCCAGCGTCACATCATTTAGCTGCCACTAGGGGGCAGTATTGTCCACTCTGAAACCAATGGTCATAATGACCTGGGCTGACAGGCCATAGGAAAGTAGGAGTTGCATGGCCTGGTTCCCCTCACTCTGGCTGGGCTCTTGGTATCTGGAGATCTTTGAAATCATTTGTACCTTCCACTCTTCACAGTAATGAACTTCTTTTGGCTTTTTTCTGCTCCTGCATGTCCCTCATAGTGCCCCAGTCATTCCTGCTGACACTGTCCTCTAAAAGATTCTTCCACCCTAAAGACTTCCTTATACTCCCCTGGCACTGTTCTGCCCCATAAACGCCTGTGATCTGCTCCCACCAGGACAACAGAAAAGATGACATTGGGGCCGGGAAGGTGGCGCTAGAGGTAAAGTGTCTGCCTTGCAAGCGCTAGCCATGGAAGGACCGCGGTTCGATCCCCCAGCGTCCCATTTAGTCCCCCCAAGCCAGGGGCGATTTCTGAGCGCATAGCCAGGAGTAACCCCTGAGCATCAAACGGGTGTGGCTCAAAAACAAAACAAAACAAAACAAAAAACAAAAAAAAAAAAAGATGACAGATGCTCAGAGGTCTGGAGCACATCCTTGCATGTGAAACATTGAGTTTAGTCCCTGGCACTACAAAGGCTGCTTCACAACTCATGTGGAGCCATGGAAGCCTCAGTACTCTGGACAGAGCATTGATTTATCTTACCTATACAGTATGGCTTCCAGGGGTGGTCAACCTCCCTAATATGCTTTGGTGACCCCAAGAAGAAAAGGAACCAAAATCAATGGAACAGCAGGCTCCATCGCAGCCACTGTCCAGGAACAGGACAAGAGAGTGTCAGTCCTCCCACCTCCAGAGGGGCCAGTTCACTGTCCTTCAGACTGTTGGAGGGCAAGATTATAGTAAAAAAAAAAATTATGAACAAATTTCTATGCACACTGCATATATCTTATTTAGAAGTGAAGAAAAAAATGGGAATAAATACAATATGTGGCCCATGGGCCGTAGTTTGAAGACCCTTTCTTAAAAGTCCACCATGTCCCAGTTCACTTTAGACTGTCATTAAATGCTGTCAATTGCTCTTCTATATGTCCACAATATACCAGAGACTCTTCTATGATAAAGAAGGTTTCCAGAGTCAGAAGAATCTGACAGCTCTTCTGGGAAAACAAGACATTTATCTGGGCCTGCATGAACAGTTCAATAGAAAACACAGCCCTGGATCCCGCTGACCTGGGCCATAGCCCAAGACACAAAGATGGATTTTACAATGAAGTAACCAAGAAGCTTTCTCTTTGCCATTTGTCACCACTCCCTGACCTTGGAGCACTAATAGATGACTTCTACTTCACAAATAGAAAAGGCCCAAACTGCCTCCATCAACCCCTGCCTCTGTGCTCACACTGGGTTTAACACATTTAGGAAAGCCAGCTCAGATCCTCATGTACTGTTCATGGTCCTGCTTGCTCTTTTAAGACTGTGACTCGATGAGAGTGAGATGAGGTGGGTGCTCTGTTAACATGTGAACCCAGGACTCAGGACATGAACTCTCAGTGATTCATCACAACTCAGCATGGCCAGGTCATATCTTACACACTGGGGAGTTGCACTAGTAAAGTAAAGTAAAAATAGTAAAGAGACTGGCATTTACCTTGCTGAATCCAGTTTGATTCCTGGAATCACATATGGCCTGGAGCCCATCAGGAATGATTCCTGAGAGCTGAGCCAGAAGTAACCACTGAGCACCACCAGTTGTGGTCCCATAAAACATCTGATCCACTCAGACCTACTTGGACTCAGACTGGCCACAACTTCGTCCTGGTTAATCCAGCAGGCCCCACCCTGAAGGGGACGAGGATAAGCATTATCGTGTCTCATGAGGCCAGAGTTCGTAACCAGGATCAGAACAGGATCAAAACTCAGACTTAAGATGAGAAAACATGAAGGAAGGGATGAACCTTATAACCAGATAAGACCTAGCACAGAGGAACGATGATGCTGGGACAACCTTAAACTTAACCCTAGGGCTTCCCTCCTCACTTTTGACACTTGGTTCTGTGTTAGGACACCCCATGACACTAATTCCTGGGGGGACAAGGAGAGCTGCAGAGCTACTGCTCTAGAGAAAAAAGTCAGGAGGGGGAGAAAGCAAAAAGTTGGGGGTCCAGTGCACCTCAACCAGAGCTCTGGGGACTCTGACACAGGACTGAGTCTAATAAACAAGAGAGAGTGTGTGTGTGTGTGTGTGTGTCAACATGTGTGCATGTGTATCTGTGTGTGTGTGAATGTGTTGTATGTGCGATCTCAGCTGAAGAAGAGAATCCTCAGCCCTCTCTGGGAGGCAAAAAAGACAGGAAAGGGGTGAAGGGCCAGAGGGAGAGGAGGGACAAGTATCCGCCCCAGCACATGACCAACTGAGACTCCTCCCCTGGAGCAGATCAGCTCAGAAGGAGGAAGCTCCAGGGCTTACACGTCTGCCAGTTGGTCTGTGCCTCTGACTAGGTTCAGAGCTGATCCTTGATTTTCTTGGGCCTCCAGCTCTTCTCTCAGCTAGAAAGACTCAGCAACAGCGGCACATGGAGTCCCCCTCAGTCCCTGCCCACAGAGGGGCCTTGCCCTGGCAGGGGCTCCTGATCACAGGTAAGGAGGTTCCTGGGGGTGGGGATGGAGAACAGACACTGACTGGGGTCTCCTGCAGGACAGGGCTCAAGAGAGGACACAATGATCTCCTGGCATGGGGGAGGTGGGGAGTGCACAGTAGAACAGAGTGAGATTGTGAGAGTAAGTACAGTGGGAAGGTGTCTACTTTGTCTGTACCCAAGTCGAAATTGATCCCCAACATCCTACTTATATGGTCATCAAGCCCTATCAGGAGCACAGTAAGCCCTAAATACAGTGGGTATCGTCTAAAACAAAGATTAGGGAGATGGCTAAAGGAACTAGGGAGCAGGCTTTGCATCTCAGAGGCTTGGATTTAATCCCCAGAACCACACAGTTCCCCAAAGCACAGAGACAAGAGTAACCACTAAGCAGCAATAGATGCAGACCCAAAGTAAATGACAGATTGGGTTGTGGGTCCACAGTAAAAAGAACACTATGAAGTATACATGTGGACATGGTGAGAGGCAAGAAGCCAAGGCACTGAGTATTGTCCTACCAGACACAGTCCTACAGAAACACCTAAGACAGAATTGTAAAGGCCTGAGGGCCCATCACTCAGCACCAGGTTGGCAGCAGATTCCAACAGGGGACAACAGTGCCACACAGGCCTGTCCTCACATTCTCATCTCTTAAGCTCAGGAAGACAGATCATGAGGAGTCTGTCCACCAGTGACAGACAATAGCTATGCAGGAACTGGGGGAACAGGACGAGGTGTTAAGGCTCTGGTCTAGCTGCAGTTAGTCACATGGATGGGGCACCAGAAAAACCAAGAGTAACCCTGAGCAAAGTCAGTAGAATTCTTAAGCGCCCCATGTAAAATCAAAATCAACTCCCCAAAATAAAGACTCCATAGTGAAGGGGAGAGATGACCCCAAAAGGTCAGGAGGCATTGCCCAAGGGTACCTAAATTGAGCAAGAAGTGAGGACAGGAGTGGGGGGAGAGAGAGGTAGACTCCAGGGGAGAAGATGACAGAACAAAAGCAGGGGACTGAGGTCAGAGTGGCCCTGCTGCCGACCCTGACCTGTGGGGACACACACAGAGACACAAACAATAGGACTTGGGATTTGATCAGCTTCTGGGAAACATCTTCTGCCCCAAGTAGAATTTGTAATATAAATTCTCTCTCTCCTCTCTCTCTTTTTCCTCTCTCTCTCTCTCTCCCTCCTTCCCTCCCTTCTCCACCTTCTTCCTTTTTCTCTCCTTCCCTTCCCCTTTCTCTACCTCTCCTCACATCCAGTCTCACTCTTAAGCTTCTGGAACCTGCCAATCACTGCCCAGATCACAGTTAAATCGGTACCGCCTGATGTTGCTGAAGGGAACCCAGTCCTTCTACTCGTCCATAATATTCCCCCAAAACCTGCAAAATATAACTGGTACAGAAATGACATTAATGAGAGCATGAGCATTATAAAATTTATAGTAAACCCAGAAAACACAACCCATGGACCTTTGTACAGCAACCGAGAGACCATTTATTCCAACGGGTCCTTGTTAATCCAGAACCTCACCAAGGAGGACTCAGGGAAATATGTCATTCAAGTCATCACAGAGAACTTTGAATCACCCACTGGAAATGGACAGGTCCATGTGCATGGTAAGTGATCCTGCTCTCATCTCAGGAGCTGGGGGGAGGGGGGTTGACTCTAATCACACACAGAGTGGGTCCTGAATGAGGCTCCCTTCATCACTCACACCCATGAAGCTCCCCACTTTGAGTATTTTTGCAGGACCTATAGGAGAAGGGGAAAATCCGGGTTCTTCCCAGAGGACTACATGCTACCCTCTCAGAAACAGGCCAGTTTGGAAACTCACCCAGCATAGGGAGGGCAGACCCAGTCCAGTCACCTTGCCCCAAGATTAGGCGCATGAGAAAGACACTGTGGGAGTCATTTTGACACTGACCTAAGAGCTCCCCAGGATTCCTAGAGACTCAGTCTGGGAAGCCCCCACCAGGCCTGACTCCATTGCCTTAGGAAGCCCATGGGGGGGGGGTGGTCCTGGAGGACCATTAAGGAAAAGGTTCTTGTGTCCCCAGGTGCCAAGGTGCCTGAGTTGGTGTCAGACAGGGTTCAGTCCAGGGTCACATGTAGCAGGGACACAACTGGCCTTACCCTCAGTCTCAGCACAAGATGGGAGTTAGGGGACAGGTCCCCAGGCCACCGGACTATGTACCTGTGAGCCTTAGGTGACTCCAGAAGAAGGTCAGTGACCCCAGAGTGGACAGGAGGAAAGATGCTCCTGGTAGCCCTACCAGGACTCGCAGGGCCTCCCAAGGAACAGTGATAGCAGAGGCCGCTCCTGGGCACAGCTTCACTCTCCTGGACTTTGACATCAGTAACTGACCCAAGAAGTTTTCTTTACAGGCACCGCATGGTCCACTGAGAGTAACTGAGGCACAGGGAAATAATCACTGAGTCAAGCACCTAGCACAACCTGCCAATCAGAAAAGACCCCTGCAGTCACTGTCCAGGGGCCTGACAACACCTCTGAGGCCACGACACCAACCAGGAATTAAAATTCTTTAGGGAAACTCATTAGGTTGAGCATGAGCATCAGCTTTTAGGTCCCCAAAATCTGCCAGGGGACCAAACACCACATGGTATATCCCTAAAACAAGCAGAATAAAGATTCTTTGTTTAACAAGCATATAAAATAGATTTATTTGTGCCTGCCAGGGGGCAGGCTTGAGAAATTGGAGACAATATTCAAGGGAAATTTATACTGGTGATATAAAATAATATAAAATAGTATTTTATTTAAACACCTTGATTACAAACATGATTGTGGTTGGGTTTCAGTCATGAAAGAACGCCCCCCCCCCATCACCAGTGCAACATTCCCATCACCAATGTCCCAAATCTCCCTCCTCCCCACCCCACCCCTGTAATCTAGACAGGCTTTCTAATTTCCTCATACATTCTCATTGTTAGGATAGCTCTCAATGTAGTTATTTCTCTAACTAAACTCATCACTCTTTGTGGTGAGCTTCATGAAGTGAGCTGTAACTTCTAGTCCTCCTCTCTTTTGTCTCTGCAAATTATTGCAAGAATGTCTTTCACTTTTCTTAAAACCCATAGATGAGTGAGACCATTCTGTGTGTGTGTGTGTGTGTCTCTCTCTCTCTCTCTCTGACTTTTTTCACTCAGCATAGTAGATTCCATGTACATCCATGTATAGGAAAATTTTATGGCTTCATCTCTCCTGATGGCTGCATTATATTCCATTGTGTATATGTACCACAATTTCTTTAAACATTCATCTTTTGAAGGGCTTCTTGGTTGTTTCCAGAGTCTTGCTATGGTAAATACTGCTGCAATGAATATAGGTGTAAGAAAGAGATTTTTGTATTGTATTTTTGTGTTCCTAGGGTATATCCCTAGGAGTGGTATAGGTGGATCGTATGGGAGCTCAATTTCCAGGTTTTGGAGGAATCTCCATATCGCTTTCCATAAAGGTTGGACTAGATGGCATTCTCACCAGCAGCGGATAAGAGTTCCTTTCTCTCCACATCCCCACCAATACTGCTTGCTCTCATTCTTTGCATGCCAATCTCTGTGGTGTGAGGTGGTAAGATCCTTTCTTCTTAAGGACCTCTCAGAGAGAAAGATGCTAGACTGGGTATTGAGCACCAGTGGAAAATTAATTCAGAGTGTTCACTTTAGAACTGAATTTCCTACATCAACACAGAATCAGCTCAATGCCCCGGCTTGCCACAGAGGTGACCCACTTTCCTGAACAGCATGGGAACAACATATTGGAGTCCTGATATGAGTCCCTTCCCTGAAGAATAGAGGAAAGTTCTTTACCACCCATCCTCCATACATCCCTGTACAAGGTCCACATAGACCACCCCCCCTCAGATTCTGTGATGAGAGAATGAGGTGATGATGGATGAGGGTCTGTAAATCTTCGGAGCAGAACCCAGATGCAGAATCTGGAAGGTTCTGTTCACCAGGACTCCTTTGTCTCAATGAGGGGACCCTGCTCCCCCTCTGACCACTGACCTTGAAGCACACCAGAAGCCATAGGGCATGGTGACTGTAGACTCAGAGAGATAAAATGGTTTGGGGATACACCAGGTCTGATTCCTGATTATGGGAATCTCTAACTTTGGGTATCAGAGGTCACTTGAATCTGTATTCAGTGGACACTTCTGTTCTCTGTTCCTTCCACATTCCTCCTCCTCCATCACATCTAATGCTGTTCCTGCTCCCACAGTTTCCTGAACCTCTCTAGAAACTCACACTAGGACTGAATGCCAGCCCATCTAGCTCTATGAGCAGCTGCAGCTGACAGGCAATGAGAAGAACTTAGAATCACTGGGGGTAGCAAACACATGTCAAGTCCCTGATTCATCCCAGCTGCCAGTCCCTACAGGCTCTCTTCCTCCCAGTGACAACAAGAGGAGTCACCAGACAACAGGAAACTGAGATCCTGAGGTCTTCTCCTACACTGACCCACACACACACAGGTCAGGCAGAATGAGTGTCTCCAGCCTCAGACGTCCCAATCTGTGGAGTCAGAGCAATAATACAGGGGTAGAGCACTTGTCTTCCATGTCACAGGTCCAGATTTGATTCTCAGAACTACATAATATCTCCTGATCCCTGGCAAGAATGATCCCTGAGTGTAGAACCAGGAGTAAGTCCAGATCGTTACTGGGTACAACCTCAAAACCAAAACAAGCAAACGACCTGGTCGCACCTGAGTCCAAAACCACAGACCCACACCCATTGAGTCTCTTGCTCCTGGTGTGAGGTTCCTGCTCCTCCCAGAGCCCTTGAGACCTTCCCTGGAGTAACTAAGCCCTACACCCTGACTGACTCACTAAGTCACAGAAATGTGTTGTCATACATATTTCCATAGGGCAAGTTTTCGGCTGCTGAGACCCAATGGGAAAGATTGACTCCAACTTGAATTATGTTTCCAGAACTGGAGGGAAAAGTCATAGCCTGTGTTTGGTCTCTTCTCTGTTGCCTCAAAAACGGTCTCATATTTGGGTTCTGAATAAGAATGTTCACACATTCTTCCAATTTTAGCCTCTCTTCCAGCTTTTAGCTTCCAGAATTTTAGCTTCTCTTCCCTGTCTCTAAACAACAGAAATGGTCACAAGGCCGGTTTTCTAGCAACTTCTACACTCACGGTTCCCATGGTCACTCTCTGCACCTGCTATGGTGAAGAAGGTTCAGGAAGAACCAACACAGCCTCAGAAGGAGACAGAGGCCAAAGGCAGAGATCTGGTTCTGAAGCCAAGCAAGCTAGCTTCCACCTGTCCTCACATGGTTCTAGATCCTTTCATGGCCTTTGTTCTACCTACTCTGACTGCTGTTTGTCAGTCACAGTGAGCATCTGGACAAACTGTCCACTCCTGAGCATGATGATAGACAGACCTAGCCCTGTCTGCTTCTGGTATCCTATTTCTGTTCAGATACCCAGTTGCAGGCTTTGGCCCAGGCTTCTAAGGACTGAAGGTCTGTAGGCTAGGCTGCACCCCCACCTCTAGGAATCTGCCAGTGGGGTCCCAGGAATAGCACACAGAGAACAGGTAATACAGGTGTGGGGGGGGGGAAGGGACCCACACATTCCAGCGTAGCACTGTGAGACGAATCATGCCTTCCTGGAGAGAGAACAAGAGAGGCACTGATTCTGCCAATGCTATCCATGTCTTCCCACACTCACACTCTGGAACTTTCGTAAACCTGAGTCTGAGCTTCTTCCTGGACAAAGCAGACCCTTTCAGTCCCTGAGCTTGACCCTCACCCCTTTCTCTCCACACTATACAACCCCTCAACCCCTCATAGTCTAAGGCAGTGGTCCTCAAACTACGGCCCGCAGGACACATATTGTATTTGTTCCCATTTTGTTTCTTCACTTCAAAATAAGATATATACAGTGTGCATAGAAATTTGTTCATAGTTTTTGTTTTTTACTATAGTTTTTACTATAGTCCAGCCCTCCAATGCTCTGAGGGACAATGAACTGGCCCCCTTTTTGAAAAGTTTTAGACTCTAAGGGATGAGAAGGGAACATGGTGATTCTAATGACAAATGCCATAGAAGGAATCTGGTCACTACAGGGTCGTATTCTCTGTTCCTCTCACAGCACTGTTACCCCAACCCAACATCACAGTCAACAACTCCAGCCCTGTGGAGCAGAAGGACTCAGTGGTTTTGATGTGTGAACCTGAGAGTTCAGGCACGACCTACCGGTGGTTCAACAACACTCAGCCCATCCAACCCAGCACCAGGCTGCAGTTGTCCCCAGACAATAGGATTCTGACTGTGCTCAACGTCACAAGGAATGACAGAGGACCCTATGTGTGTGAGACCTCCAACCCAGTGAGTGTCCAACGCAGCAACCCATTCTACTTGACTGTTCTCTGTGAGTAACTTTTGTCCCTACCTAGGGGGCTGCTCCCCGTCCACACTGACAAGGGCCAGGTCACATCTGACCACTCAGGTCCAGGTACACAAACCTACCCGACACTCAGACTGGTCACAACACCACCCCAACATGTCCAGCAGTCACAATCCTCAAGGGACAAGAAGGGTTGGAGCTACCATGTCTTGGGAGGCTCAAGTCAGTGATCCATGATCTAAACTGGGTCCCACCTCAGACTCAGGATGAGAGAACACAAGGTGCAGGGGAGCAGTTTAGAGCCAAGTGAGACCTGACTCAGAGAGACATGGAGGCTGGGACAGGCTGAGGATTTCCTTCCCACACCCCATAATCCTGGCACTTGGTTTCTGTGTGTTTCAGATGGCCCAGATGACCCCACCATCTCCCCCTCAAAACGTGACTATCTTCAAGGAGAAAACCTCAGTCTCTCCTGCCTCACAGCTTCTTACCCACCTGCAGAGTTTTCCTGGTTCGTTGGCGAGAAGCCCCTGGGGTTCACACAGACTCTCTCCATCCACAACCTCTCTTTGAATGACAGTGGGTCCTATTCCTGCCTTGTCAATAATTCAGCCACACACCTCAATAGGACCACAGTGATCAATATCACAGTATCAAGTAAGTGCTTATCTGGAGCATGACATTAAGTTTGAGTAGACATTGTTTTTCAAAATACAAGTCTGGGCCAGAATTCTACTTTATAAGTATGAGTCCTGGGTTCAAGGTCCTCTGTTGCTTTGAATCCTGAGCACCAGCCCCTTAGCACCACCAAATATCACCCCCCCACACCAAATAAAAAAGACAAATAAGGGGACGGAGAGATAGCATGGAGGTAGGGTGTTTACCTTGCATTCAGAAGAATGGTGCTTCAAGTCCCGGCATCTCACATGGTCCCCTGAGCCTGCCAGGAGAGATTTCTGAGGGTAGAGCTAGGAGAAACCCCTGAGCACTGCCAGATGTGACCCCCCTCCAAAAAAAAAAGATGAAGAAGCCATTTTCCTATGTCCAAGGACACAAGTAAATTTCAAATTCTTTCCCACCCCAGGCCTCCCTCTTACTAGATCTCTACAATCTTCTCCTCCACATGTTTAAGATTTCTCTTGGCTGACATGGTTGAGACTGAAACATTCTGAAGGACCCCCCCCCCAGTCCAGAGGTCCCTAAAAGGGGAGCAGTTTAGGGAGGACACTAGTGTCCAGCTGTTCTTTCTATTTCAACAAGTACCTCTGACCCTATTTTCTGCTGTCTGCTCCCTTCGCTACAAGGGAAATAGGTGACTTTAACACTTTCCCTAAAGAGAGATGAGATGATCTCTCACAGCTCGGGGACAGGATAGAGCCCAATCTCTGTTCCCCCAAGACTGCTCTGATGTCCTCAGGGGTAGGATCAGGAATACAAGGAAGAGGCTCATCCTGTGCCACCAACTGAGACTGGAGCTTTCCTCAGGCCAAGTTACATGGATGAGGATGAGGGCTTGAGAGACTTGGTCCTAGTCTCAGCTGTTTAACATTGTGTGGCATTAGCCCATATGACAAGACCCCCAAAAGGGAGAGTTTTAGAATGTACAAGAGATAGGACACTTGCCTTGCATGCAGCCAACCAGGGTTCAATTCCCAACACTTCATATTGTCTCCTGAGCACTGCCAGGAGTGATCCCTGAGCTCAGAGCCAGGTTCAAACCCTGAGCATTGCCAGGTGTGACCCAAAAACAAACAGAAATAACAGGCCTATGGTGTCTAATCCTGAGATATGTCTTAACCACAGACATGGTTAAGTAGTGAACAGTACCAGCCTTTGGTGCACTTTCCTAGAGATCCTTTCCTAGAGGATTCATTCTCTGGGAGATTAGAAACAAGGACTGGGAAGTAAACACCTGAATTGGGAATAATCCAGGGCCTGAGGTCAGGAGGACAGGAAGAGCTGTCCTACTCTCTACTAAAATATTAAACAAGAAAGCCTCTTCCCTTTTTCCTATAAAGCCACTGCAAGATAGAAGGGTCTGACCTTTATAGAGACTCAGAAGCTGTAAGAAAGGAGAGGCAGTGGGAGAACAATCCCACTGCTGAGGTGCTAGACACACACTGAGAGGAAGTTCCAGAAGCTGCTGACACAGAGATGGGGAGTAGGTGCATTGGGGGTCATCTTGAGGTAAAGGGGGGTCAGAGGTAGAGAAGCTGCCTTTTTCTTAGAGGTTGTCACAAAATTAACTCCCTCGATGTGGCCGAATTCCCTCTGGTGCCCTCTGCAGAGGGCTGTGGCCGAGGGGGACTGAGGTGTCTGTAAAAAGAGCAAGCCCAGGCCCCAGCCCCTCTGGTTACCCGCATCCTGTTTCCCCCACAGAGTCAGTGACCCTGCCCTCTATTCGAGCGTCCAATACCACGGTGACAGAGGGTGCCGGCCCTGTGGTCCTGACCTGCCTCACGAATGACACTGGGATCTCCATCCGGTGGTACCTCAATGATAAGGATCTGCAGCCCGCAGAGAGGAGGAAGCTGTCTGCGGACAACAGGACCCTCACCCTCCAGCCGGTCTGGGAGGCCGATGGGGGAGACTATCAGTGTGAGGTGTCCAACCCCGTCAGTTCCCGCAGAAGTAACCAAGTCAGGCTGAAGGTGACATGTAAGTGACCGGGTGCCTCTCCTGTATATTCCAGGAGAGACGCTCAACAGTGGAGAGTAACACAGGGGAAGTCATAGGGGCAGACAATCGATCAACAAACCACTACAGTTACCAAAAGGACAAAATGTCAAGAACTCGGTCTTCAAATCAAAATGTTTAGTTTCTTATCCTGAGTCTCACATTTAATTTCTGACCTTTTAAAAGATGTGGGTTTTCTCCTTATTACCACATTATGTAGTAAGATTTTACCATTTTTACCATTTTAAGTGTACAATTATTCAGTGGCAATGGTTATTCATATTATTGTGAACCATTGCCTCTATCCAGAGCACTGTCATCCTCCCATACTAAAATTATTATTTCATAGTAATTTTCCAACTCCTATTTCAGTCTCTGGCAACCACCATTTCACTTCCTGTTTCTATGAAGTGGACTGTTCTAAAGATTTCATTATCTTCCCCTCTGTGTGTGACTATTTCACGTAGCATCATGTCTAAAAGGTTCATTCATGTTGTAGCATATATAAAAATTTCATTCTTTTTCAAAGACTAAATACATGTGGGGCCAGAGAGCACAATAAGTAGAATGTTTGCCTTACACACAGTCAACCAGGGCTTGATATATGCGTGGATATATGGTTCCCAGCTCACTTCCAGTGATTTCTGAGCACAGAGCCAAAATTAACCCCTGAGCATTGCCAGGTATGGTTCAAAAACAGAAACAGAACCAAAAAAAATATCTTAGATGCACATAATAATATGTTGTTTAATAACAGTTAACAATAAACCATATAAGACAGTGGTCTCAATAGGTCACCAGAGAGGCTAAGTGTGTATGGGCTCTGTGATCTAGGTCTGTGTAAGAGTACAATTTGCACAGTCACAAACATTACTTAACAACATGTTTATCAGAATGTATCTGGACATTATGCAAAAATTAGTAGCATTATTATATTTTGCTTATCACTTACTTATCTATAAAGTCTTAGACTTTTCTGTTGTTATGAATAATGCTTCCATAAACTCTGGTATATATACATCTTTACCTACATTTCCTCAGGGGCTGGAGATGTGGCTCAGCAGTACAAGACAACTCAAATGTGTGGGGCCCTGGGTTAACTTCAGCACTGAAAAAAATATCTGTTCAAATTCCTGCTTTCAGTATTTGGGGTCATCTAACCATCAGTAGAATTATTGGTAATTCCTTATTCAATTTTTGGGGGTTTTGGGTCACACCCGCAGCGCTCAGGGATTACTCCTGGCTCTATGCTCAGAAATCGCTCCTGTGGCAGGCTCAGGGACCATATGGGATGCCAGGATTCGAACCACCGTCCTTTTGCATGCAAGGCAAATGCTCTACCTCCATGCTAGCTCTCCAGTCAAACCTTATTTAATTTTTTTTATAGGAGCCATACCTAGAGGTGCTGGAGGGACCACTAGAGTTAAACTCAGAGGTTCTGGGGGGTTCATGTGGTATCAGAGATTAAACTCAAGGCCATAAATATGCTAGGTATGTGCTCTACCACTAAGCCACATTCAGCCTTTTGTTCAAATGCTTCTTTTTGTTTGTTTGTTTGTTTTTGTTTTTGGGTCACACCTGGCGGTGCTCAGGGGTTACTCCTGGCTGTCTGCTCAGAAATAGCTCCTGGCAGGCACGGGGGACCATATGGGACACCGGGATTCGAACCAACCACCTTTGGTCCTAGATCGGCTGCTTGCAAGGCAAACACCGCTGTGCTATCTCTCCGGGCCCCACTCAAATGTTTCTTTATAAAGTACAATACCATGTTTTATTGGCTGTATTACACTTTCACACCAGAAATTTAGAGATTTTCTCCACATCTCTGCTAAAACTAGTTTTTCTGTTTATGCTTTAGGGGAACTTTTGTATAATAGTCTTCTTACTGAGTATGCAGTGATTTCTCATTATGGATTTGATTTATGTTTCCCTCCTAATTAGTGGTGTTAATTATATATTCATTTTACACTTATATATCTTTGGAGAAATGCTGTTCAGGTTTGTTCTGTGTTGTTTTATTGTTCTGTTACTGATCTGTATTTATTCCACCAGTCTCTATATCTATCTTAATATTTAGCTCACTTTTTAATTTCAAAACTACATTTAAAATGCCTTATACCTCATTTTAATATTTGTTAGCATGAAATAATATTAAAGTTTTGTCAGATGGCTTATACTTTTCAGTCAACTTACTAGTACAGAGATATTTGTATTATCTGTTCATAATTAAATGTTGGTAGATTTTGTCTTTCTAAGAAATTTATTCATTTCATCTAGGTCATTCAATTCATTGACATAATTATTCATATTAATCTTATAATTATTTTTCTGTCTACCATTATACTTATATCCACTCTAAAATTTATCATTTCCTTTCTTCTGCTAGCTTTTTTAGTTTATTCTTTTCTCCAATGTTTTTTTTCTTTTGTTTTTGTTTGTTTGTTTGTTTTGTTTTGTTTTGTTTTGTTTTGGGACACACCCAGCAGTGCTCAAGCATTACTCCTGGCTTTGCACTCAGGGCTCATTCCTGGCAGTGTTCAGGGACCATCTCGCATGCTGGGTATCGAACCCAGGTTGGCCATGTGCACGGCAATCATCCTACTGCATTTTTTTCTTTTATTCAGTCACAATGAATTACAAATGTATTCATGTTTGAGTTTTAGGCATACAATTTTCCAACACCAATTCCTTCCACTTCCACTTCCCTTCCAATGTCCTCAGTTTCTCACCCACCAGCCTACCTGACACTTTTTTTTTTTATCAATTCAATGGTATTTTTTTTTATTTTTTTATCTTGACCGTATTTGCCGGGTTATAAGATGACTGGTCGTATAAGACGACCCCCTAATTTTACAGTTAAAACATAGGTTTAGGCCTATATTCGCTGTATAAGACAGAATGTCCCTGTGCTGCAACTGTATGTACCACAGTGAGCCAATCACAACAAGCAAAGGTTCAAAGATAATAGACTTCCTCTCTGACTCTGGCCAATCTGAGTACGCTTTTGACAGTGTAGATTCGGGTACAGAATATTGTCTAATTTGCATGCATCAAAAGCCTGCTTGGATTGGCCAAGTTAGAGAGGCGGTCCGAGCAGCCTTGAAGTGATTGGTGCAGGATCGAGTTGGAAAATTCGTTTCGTGGTAATATCCAGATGATTTTCCTTTAGCAACATATCGAAATGTTTTTCAGGATATACTGGCGTATATGATGAATCCCGATTTTCGGTTGACTTTTTTCGTTTCAAAAGTCGTCTTATACACTGGCAAATACAGTATTTAAACACTGTGATTACAAACATGACTATAGTTGGGGTTTAGTCACACACAAAAACACCCCCACCTTCACCAGTGCAATATTCCCACCACCAATTCACCCCATATCCCTTCATCCATACCCCCTGCCTGTATTTGACACAGGCATTCTACTTCTCTCACTCATTAACATTGTCATGGTAGTTGTTAGTGTTCTAACTGCACTCACCCCTCCTTGAGGGGAGCTTCAGATCATGAGCCAGTTCTTCTGGCCCTCATCTCTGGGCAATATTACAATAATATCTTTTATTTTTCTTAAAACCCATAGATAAGTGAGACTATTCTGTGTGTGTCTCTCTTTCCCTTTGACTTATTTCACTCAGCATAATAGTTTCCATGCCCACTTCAATAACAGAACAATAAATAACAGAACAATTTTCATAGGAAAATTTCATTACTTCATCTCTCCTGACAGCTGCATAATATTCCATTGTGTATAAGTACCATAGTTTCTTTAGCCATTCATCTGTTGAAGGGCATCTTGGTTGTTTCCAAAGTCTGGCTATTGTAAATAGTGCTACAATGAATATAGGTCTGAGAAAGGTATTTTTGTATTTCATTTTTGTGTTCCTAGGGTATATTCATAGGAGTGGTATAGCTGCATCATATGGGAGCTTAATTTCCAGTTTTTTTGAGGAATCTCCATGTTGTTTTCCATAAGAACTGGACGAGGTGACATTCCCACCAGCAGTGAATGAGAATTTCTTTCTCCCCACATCCCAGACAGCATTTATTGTTCTTGGTCTTCATGATATGTGCCGATCTCTATGGCATGAGATGGTACCTCATTGTTGATTTGATTTGCATCTCCCTGATGATTAGTGATGTGGAGCATTTTTTTCATGTGCCTTTTGGCGACTTGTATTTCTTCTTTGAGAAATTGCTTATTCATTTCTTCTCCCCCTTTTTTTGATGGGGTTAGATGTTCTTTTCTTGTTAAGTTCTGTCAGTGACTTGTATATCTTAGATTTTAGCTCCTTGTCTGATGGGTATTGGGTGAATAGTTTCTCCCAATCTGTGGGTGGCTTTTGTATCCTAGGCACTATTTCCTTTGAGGTGCAGAAGCTTCTCAGCTTAATATAGTCCCATCTGTTTATCTCCACTTGTATGGAGAGTGCTGTTTCTACCCTTAAGATGCCTTTAGTCTCAGTGACATGGGGTGTCTTACCTATGTGTTGTTCAATATATCTTATGGTTTCAGGTTTGATATCCAAGTCTTTACTCCATTTGGATTTGACCTTTGTGCATGTTGTTAGATGGAGGTCTGAGTTTGCTTTTTTTTCAAGTGGCTGACCAGTTGCTCTAACTCCACTTGTTAAAGAGGCTTTCCTTGCTCCATTGTGCATTTCTTGCCCCGTTATCAAAGAGTAATTGATTGTATATCTGGGGTACATTCTTTAAATACTCTAGTCTATTCCACTGATCTGAGGATCTGTCTTTATTCCAATACTAAGATGTTTTAATGACTATAGCTTTGTAATGCAATTTAAAATTTGGGAAAGTGATGCTTCCCATACTCCTTTTCCCAAGGGTTGCTTCTGATACTTTTTAATTAAATAACTTATTAATTAAATCACTGTGAGTTACAAAGTTGTTCATCAGGGATTTTCAGTCAATGTCCAACACCGATCCCTTCACCAGTACGCATTTCCATCACTAAAATGACAGACTTTTTAAATAAAATTTTGGCTCTGTGGTTTAGAATACTGTTACTGATGCATTTTCATGCAAAAAATTTCCATCAATCCTTCTCTTCCCAAGTGAACACTTCCAATCAGGCATGGGTGGTTCACTGGTAGAAGTCTCGCCTGCCAAGTGACCACTTTCCTGTGACACTGTTACATTCTCTTCCCTTCTATTCTATCCCCTACATTGCTCCCTCCCCCAGTCCTTCCCTGTGTCCTTTGTTTCAATGCCCTTGGGTATCTACTATTCCCCTTCTGTATTTCTTTATATCGAGCATATGAGAAGTCATTCTGTTTCAGTCTTTCTTCCTCTGACTAACTTCACTGAGTCTTATACTCTCCAGGACCATTCTCATAGTAGCAAATTACATAATTATATCTTTGCTTTTTCTTGGTTCTTAAAGTTGTAAAAGATTTAAGATATTTCTTTTTTAATATCAGTATCAATTTTTCTTATAAAAGATCAAAAATTCCTGAGCCAGAGAGGTTGTACAGCAGTAGGGCGTTTGCCTTGCACATGATAGAGCCAGGACAGACCTGAGTTCAATTCCTGGCATCCTATATGATCCCCCAAGCCAGGAGCAATTTCTAAGCACAGAGTCAGGAGTAACCCCTGAGTGCCACCAGTGTAGCAAAAAAAAAAGGGATAAAATCATTTTTAATTTCTCTACCATTCATATTCTTGAACTGAAGATTACAGTTAAGTATCTGTTTCATGAACTTTTTTATTTTTATTTTCTGTCTACAATGGGGAGTGTTTAGGAGTTACTTCCTGGCTCTACACTAAAGAATTACTCCTGGTGAAGCCTGGGAACATATTGGAAAGCAGGGATTGACCTGGATTGCCTGTGTACAAGACAAATGCTGTACTATCACTCTGGCTCACAAACTTTTCTTTTTTTGTTTGTTTGTTTGTTTGTTTGTTTTTGGGTCACATCCGGTAGTGCTCAGGGGCTACTCCTGGCTCTATGCTCGAAAATAGCCCCCAGCTATATGGGATGCTGAGGTTCGAATCACCGTCCTTCTGCATCCAAGGCAAATGACTTACCTCCAGGCTATCTCTCCGGCCCCCCATAAACTTTTCTAATATTTTGAGTTTTAATGTCTAGCCATCTAAACTAGGGGACTGGAAAGATATTACAGTGGGTAGGGAACTTGCCTTGTGTGTAACTGACTAAATACAATCCTCAGCATCTCATATGGTCCCCTGAGCCTCACCAGAAATAATTCTGAGTAAAGAGCAAGGAGTAACCACTAATTATCTTTGTGTCCCCCCACAAAAATCGAATAATAAATTGACCTTAGACACAATAGAAATGTTATAGACATGTTATCTAATAATATATTATATGGTTATTGTTAACCTCCATGGAGTTGGGTGATCTCAGAGTCACATCTCAAATTTACCTCTTACTAGTCTTGTAACTAGGTAAAAAAATCTTCAAAGTTTTTTTTAATGTGAAAAATGATAACAATATTTACTAACAAGGCTGTTTGAATCAAATGAGATATATACAATGAGTTTAGTGTGGAAGCCTGGTACATATTAGCATCCTATAATAGTAATTACATTCTTAATCATCCTACAGACAACAAGAACCAAACTTAAGAAATGAACACATAATGTATATATGATAGGCAACAGGCAAAAGCCAAAACATTGGAACATAATTACTAAGTAAATATGGGAGAGTTGGGGAAGGAAAGAGCTAAGTGCAATATTTAATGACTGGTAAGTTGATTTCCACTCCCAAAATGCAATCAAAATGAGATGAAACGTTAAGATATTGGGGGAAAAATGTGAGAAAGTGATGCACAAATGGAAAGAGCTGGGAAGAATCCTCAGATCATCATGTATAATTGCTGTAAAAAAGAAAGAAGAGGAGGTTTTTAACTGCAGCAAGGTTCTAACTCAGCAGGCTGACAAGGAGTCCAAAGCTTTTTCTCCCAGGATTGCTTTCATATCCCAACTAGGAACCTGTGGTAAGTCTCTGTGCAAAAGAGATGGTGAATTTAGAGTGCAAAGCCCAGACATTCCTCTTTCCACAGGAGCTCTGAACACTGAAAGGCTCATATTCATGGCTGCTACATTGGGTACAGAAAAAAAAAAAATACAGCGATGAAAACAAGGAAAGATATCACATACAAAATTAGTCAATCAGCCTTTCTCACATTTCTAAAGCCCTCAAAATTTACTAAGTGAAGAAAGGCAAGTCTGATCATAGAATAGATAAGAGAAATAGAAAGAAATAAATAGGAAAGAAAAAAAACATTTAAAAATACGTCAGGGAGGGGCCAGAGAGATAGCATGGATGTAAGTCGTTTGCCTTGCATACAGAAGGACGGTGATTCGAATCCTAGCATCCCATATGGTCCCCTGAGCCTGCCAAGGGCAATTTCTGAGTGTAGAACCAGGAATAGCCCCCTGAGCGCTGCCGAATGTGACCCGAAAACCAAAAAAAAAAAAAAATCAGGGAAAAGTTACTTCATCACAAACTTTCACAGGAAATAAATTCCTCAAAGGAACAATTAGAGATTGCTTCAAGTTGAGGGGCATTTCCAGGGCATGTCCACTGTAAAATAATAGTAATTACACTCATTCTTCCTTCTCTTTCCATAACAGCTACTTCTGGCCTCTCTGCTGGAGCAATTGCCGGCATCGTGATTGGAGTCCTGGCTGGAGTAGCTCTGATAGCAGCACTGGTGTACTTTCTTTATGTCAGAAAGACCGGAGGGTATGAGGCCTTTCTTCTGGTTGCCTTTTCCTCTATTCTAGTCACATGTTTGGGAGAAGGAAAGAGTCTGTCCTTCCACCTCTGGGCCTGGATCTGCTCCTTCCTGAACCCCTGCTTCTCAGCATGAACGGCCGCTGGGGCTCTTCTTCCCTGTTCCCATGCTTCCTGTGCCCCACTGTTTCTTGGCTTTGGTTATTCCACTTCCCATATAGTTTAAAGTGAGCAGATCCATCTGTATGCCTCTGTTCCCTACTGAAAAAAGTCAAAATCCATAAAAGAAACAAATGAAAGAAAAGGAAGAGTAAGAGAAAGCAATTTATGTAGCTATGTGCCCTGTTGACCACAGTAGCAGGAGGAATGAGGGAAAGAACAGAAAGAAACCTAAGAAAAAGTGGCTGGTCCAATGGCAGTGGTTTATCACAACTTATTAACATTAGTATCACAAAAGTTGGTATAAAGCCCCCCACTGCTCAATTTGACAGAAAGAAAGAAAGAAAGAAAGAAAAGAAAGAAAGAAAGAAAGAAGAAAGAAAGAGAAAGAAAAGAAAGAAAGAAAGAAAAAGAAAAGAAAGAAAGAAAGAAAGAAAAAGAAAGAAAGAAGAAAGAAAGAAGAAGAAAGAAAAGGAAGGAAGGAAGGAAGGAAGGAAGGAAGGAAGGAAGGAAGGAAGGAAGGAAGGAAGGAAGGAAGGAAGGAAGGAAGGAAGGAAGGAAGGAAGGAAGGAAGGAAGAAGAAAGAAAGAAAGAAGAAAGAAAGAAAGAAAGAAAGAGAAGAAAAAGAAAGAAAGAAAGAAAAGAAAGAAGAAGAAAGGAAGGAGAAGAAAAGAAACAAAGAAAGAAAGAAAGAAAGGAAAAGAAAGAAAGAAGAAAGAAGGAAGAAGAAAGGAAGAAAGAAAGAAGAAACAGAGAAAGAAAGAACGAAAGAAAAAGAAAGAACGAAAGAAGAAGAAAGAAAGAAAGAAAGCAGACAGAAAGAAAGAAAGAAAGAAAGAAAGGCAGACAGAAAGAAAGAAAGAAAGAAAGAAAGAAAGAAAAAGAAAGAAAGAAAGAAAGAAAGAAAGAAAGAAAGAAGAAAGAAAGAAAGAAAGAAAGAAGAAAGAAAGAAAGAAAGAAAGAAAGAAAGAAAGAAAGAAAGAAAGAAAGAAAAGAAAGAAAGAAAGAAAGAAAGAAACCCATAGCATTATTTTAATAAATGTTATAATACCAACCTAAAAAAAAAAAAAGAAAAAGAGAAAAAGAAAGAAAGAAAGAAAGAAAGAAGAAAGAAAGAAAAGAAAGAAAGAAAGAAAAGAAAAGAAAGAAGAAAGAAAGAAAAGAAAGAAAGAAAAAAGAGAAAAAGAAAGAAAGAAAGAAAGAAAGAAAAGAAAGAAAGAAAGAAAAGAAAGAAAGAAAGAAAAGAAAGAAAGAAAGAAAGAAAGAAAGAAAGAAAAAAGAAAGAAGAAAGAAAAAGAAACATCATTGCCTTTCATTTAAAAATAAATAAATAGCCCAAGATCTATTAAGTCTTTAGAAGAGTGAGGGGGTGGGGGAAGTATCTACCTTCAAAGAGGTAAAGATCGGAAATAAATAATCTTAGAAGCAACTAATAAAGAAAAAACACACTAGAAGGGATCATGGGCAGATGGAAGAAGGTCCCTAAAATCCACCATTAAATGAACTCAGAGGAACCCCAGGTAAACAGCTGCTGATAGTGTCCTTATTGAAACAAGGAGCAAAGGTTCTATGCTTGGAACAGCAGTCACAGTGTTTGATATTTGTTTAGGGCAAACGACCAGCGCCACCTCACAGAAAACAAACTCTCAGCTTCCAACCACAGTAAGTATAGCATTCACCCTATGACAGTTGGTGTGTCCCATGTGCCTTGCCCAGCAGGGAACCTTAGACTCCCGACCACTTTCGAAGTTTCAGATAGATAACTAAAAGATCTCTTTGTGATACCTCCCAGGAGAGACTTGCTCGATATAGGCCAGGCAGGCTGGAGCAATATGGCATGCTTCCAAGAGCCATTTCCTCATCTTTACTTCTCCCCTTCTGCCTCTGTCATTGATGTGGGAATTCTCATTGGGTGAGACTTTTCCTGTCCTATGGTGCTATGGGTGCTGTAGGCCTCAGTGCCCCTCTTTGCCACTGGAGCTTTATTGCTGAGAAACACACTTGGATAAAAATCAAGGTCTTGGAACTGGGAGAAATCAAACAGGGAATGAGGCCTTCTCAGCTCTATGCCTGTGGTACTAACACCTGGGAATGCACCAAAGACTTAAGGGAAAAAATTCCTTACTGGATTTTTAAGCCACCACTCACCAGCCACATCCTTGAGCTAAAAAGGCCATAGACAGCTTAATATTCCATGAATTAATGACTCTTCCTTTGCCTCCCTAGGTCAGGACCACTCTAATAACTCATCAAACAAGGTAAGCATAGCCAGTCTCAATGACTTTGTTCCTCAAGAAAATACCTAGGTAGAATGGGTCACTCTTGTAGGTACTAATGTAAGAATCAAGTCTGGGTCAAAGTTTCTTAAAGCAGCAACAATGTAATGGTGGTCCCATTAAATTACTCCCATGAATCTACCTCAGAGCAGGGATAAGAACTGTGAAATTATCCTCATTCTATGTTGGAATCCTGGCTGTGACTCTTATTAGCTCTGAAGTTGGGAAACACTTAATCTCTTTGGTCTTCAGCTTCATCATCTGTAAGTTATGCATGCTGACTATTTCAAACAGGATTCAAACAAATGCAAAGTTTAAACAAATGCACAAAAAAAGATAGTAGATCTTTCTCCTTCCTCTTCCCTTAATCTTCCTGCTTTAAAAAAAAAATCACTTTCATTCTAATAGGTCTGAGATCTTGTTACTTTATAATAATTTTAGAGAATGTTTCTCTAATGATCCTAACCTTCCAACAATAAAGTACACAAAAATGCATAAAAGTACTTAAATCATAAGAATATTATAACAATAAATAAAGTTTCACAAATTGCACATACTCATATAAAAAGCAGCCAAATCAAGAAATAAAATGTCACTCTCCCACACAAAAAAAGCTTCCAGTCACTTCCCTTCTACTATTATTTCCTCTGTTTTAACACAAAGAAAAAGTGCAGAATATACTTATAAATGTCTGATTTCATTCATTGAAAATGTTGATGATTCATTCATATGTTGCATGCAATTATAGTATTTTTTCATTCTCACTGCTGAATCTTCAAGTTCATTATACAAAAAAAATATGTTTACTAATGATCATTCATCAGATGTTACAAGCAGAGATAATGGGTTACAAAAACCCTTCTTCAAAGCTACAAGTTTCAAAGGGTGTAAGCATGTGGTACTGAATCACACTTGATTAAGTGAGGGCCTGGCCTGAACACTGATTTAATTGTCTACTATTCATGCTTTACAGATTGAAGAAGTTGCATATTCTTCCCTGGACTTTGATGCCCAGAAACACATAAAGAAACAAGTTGCAGAGTCTCAAGGCCCAAAATCTACAGAAACAATTTATTCACAAGTGAAAAAGAATTAATTCAACCCAACATGGTGGTGCCTCAAGATACTCCTCCCCATCACTGGAAGATACTTTCACCTTCAGGGGAAAGAGGAAGTAATTTCTTCCCACCCACTCGCTACTCTCTACTAGGTACCTCCAAGCTCGCTGGCCAGAGACCATCCCATCAGTGTCAACAGATGAAAAGAATTTTCCTGGAGTCTTCAGAAAACCAAACTTTCTTCACTGAAATTTGGCAAAGCAAATTTTTGAGGACAGTTGCCAGAACCTAAAATCTCTCCCCTTTTCAAACTTAGAGTGGTGTGTGTGTGTGTGTGTGTGTGTGTGTGTGTGTGTGTGTGTGTGTGTGTGTGTGTTTGTGTGTGTGTGTGTGTGTGTGTTGACCACACCCTGTGGTTGGTGCTCAGGGATCATTCATTGTTGGAATCAAACCCAGGGCTCCCATCCCACATGCAAGTCACATATTCCAGACTTTTCTCTTTTGCTATTTCCTTTGCCTCCCTCCAAACTAGTTTTAAATCTTCCTATTTAAAGCATCTTAATTTCTTTAACTAAGGTCCTATTTATTCTCTCAGGGAAAACTAAATTTGCCACACTCTTAAGAGGTACATATCTACTGAAATAAAGTGCCAAAAAAGAAAAAGGAGAAGAGTAAAGTTTCTCTCTCTACAAATGTTCAGCATAAAACCTCCTTACCACTCCAAGACTCATAAAACCAAATGCATAGCCAGTTATGGACTGGGAAATTCTATGTCAGGGCTTAACACCTTGCTGCTTAGCTAAAACACCTATGCCCTCTGGCAAACCCATCTTCAGAGAACCTGAGCAGCAACTAATAAAACTATTTTCCAGATCCATAGCAATTCCTAATAAAAACTCAAAAGTTACACTTACTTGAATAACTATGATCTTTACTCAAATAAACACCCACAAAGAGAAGAGTTACAGCTTCAGGGAGTAGTCAGCGTTTAATAGAAACAATCTGCTAATACTTTGGGACAGGACTCAAGAACTATGACTTAGAAGTGATTAAAAAATAATCAATGGGCTGGGAAAATAGCACAGAGGTAAAACAGTTACCTTGCAGTGGCCAACTCAGGTTTAACCTCTGGCACCACATATGAGTCTTCAAGTACTGCCAGAAGTAACACCTGAGCACAAATGTGTGGTCAAAATAATAAAACCAAAATAAATGTTGTTGGACAGTACCAGTTCATGGACCATAAGTTGAAAACCACTGGTTTAATTGTCTAAAGAATGTACATTTGCGGAGTCTGAGAGATAGCACAGTGGTAGGGCATTTGCCTTGCACACAGCCAACCCAGGACAGACAGTGATTCAAATCCTGGCATCCCATATGGTCCCACAAGCCTGCCAGGAGCAATTTCTGAATGCAGAGCCAGGAGTAACCCCGGAGTGCTGCCAGGTGTGACCCAAAAACAAACAAAAAATGTACATTTGGGGTATATAGTTTTTTTTCCCTTTTCTTTGATACATTTTGCTATTTAAACACTTATGACTTCCTATTTTTGTGAAAGGGAATTTTTTTGTTTGTTTGTTTACGTAGTGGATCTGTGACTTACAATCTGTGTAAATCAATTTGACTGCCTTATGTCATCCCTTTGGCCAGGAGCTACTCAAAGCTTTATGTCAAAGGGTTCTAATAGAAAATTTAGAAGCAGTTTTCCTCCTTCATGGCTAAAAGTGGACTAACTCAATTTTTTGTCTGATCATCAAGGGCCATGCTAATCCAGATTTCAGCCTGTGCACATTCTAGTTTCCCACCCACCCACCCACCCATTCACTTTCTCAGAAAATGTTGGTCTCTGCTAAGGTATGTTTGGTTATTAGGGGAGCACTCTTTTGAACTAGAAAGATGCACCAGGGCTAATGCATCTCTCCTTCAGATGTGAAGGCAAAAGATGGTGCACAGGAGGAGAATTCTAACTGAGCTGAGTTTTTTGGACAGTCTCTGAAACATGCTTTCTCTAATCACATCATAATAAACAAGGAAAGGAAAGAGAAGCAGAGAACAAACTTCTTACTCAGTCCTCCTCTGCTTGGGGCTATAGGAAAAGGTTTTGTTGACTGATTTCCTGCTGTGCCCAGGAGGCTCCCCTGGAGATGGTTAACAGGTTCTCTTCTCAAGTCCATCTATCAGGGAGGTTCTGCCTGGACACAGACTATATCTACTATCCTGCTATTCTGTTATTTAATTTTGCCTAGTTAAGGCTATTTCTGAATTATTTGTAAACTGCATTGTTTATAATAAAAAATTAAATATCAGACAACCTACTGCCTCACTGTTAATAACTTAGACAATGTTTTCTTTACAGGCCAAAACTGCTTAACTAGGGATTGGCGTAATGATATTTCTAAGTCTTCAGGTCTCTGATGTAAAAATCAGAGAATGTGTCAAATCATTTGCACATCTAATAACAAAATATCTTTCAAGAACAACAGGCTACAGCAACAAACTGCCCCAAATTCTCTCAGCCTCTTCTTCACAAGGGGCAGATAACAACCAGATGCAGCAGCAAGGTTCAGTCACACAGAAAATCTCTCTGCCAATACTCTCTTCCTGCTCCCATTCCCTTTCCTTTGCCCTGCTCATGGGGATCGGATCTTTTCTATTCTAAATATTCTTCTGTTTACTAATGTCACTTAGTATTAGCATATGGTCTCATTTCTGCCACTTCTAAATAATTAAGACTGTTGTGCTGTCTTTCCCCTTCTTCCTCACCACCTAATTTCTTTCCTCAGCAGTGGTGCCTCCTGCCCAATGTCACTAGAAAAAAGCGCCAGAAAATTAGCCAAGTTCAGAGATATTTTCATAATACTCCTGTTGTTAATTTTCACAACATCTAAGACCACACATTTCCTTCTTGCACTCCTTCACCCCCATGTATGAACTGTACCCCTCACCAGGATTAGCATTCAGACTGTACCCACTTCCCTTTCTGCAGGTGACCCCATCATCTGTATCTAGAATTTCCACTACTCCCCCTCATCCCCCTAACTCACACCCCCACATACCTGCTGAATTTACTCATTTAAATTGGGTTTCCCTACAGATCACTTGTTTCTCTCTTTCCAGATCATCAAACAGTATAAATCTCTCTCCTCTCTCCCTCTCTCTCTCCTCTCTTCTATCTCTCTTCTCTCTGTCTTTTCTCTCTCTTCCTCTCTCTTCCTCTCTCTCTCTCTCTCTCTCTCCTCTCTCTCTCTCCCTCCCTCCCCTCACTCTTTTGTTTGTTTGTTTGTTTGTTTTAGTGTCACATGTGATGACACTCAGGGCTCTTCTGGCTTTGTACTCAGAGATTCCTGGAGGAGATTGGGGAACTATATGGGATGATGAGGATCAAACCCAGGTCGACTGAGTACTAGGCAAGTGCCATTTTCACTGTACAGAAAACTATCTCTCTAGCCCTACTGAATCTCTTTAGACATCTCTTTATTTTCTCTTTATTCTCATAAATCTAAACAGACACCCACTGCTGAAAGTTTAACTTGACTTCATGTCTTGACTTCTTTCTCTTGAAATGTTCCTGTCAGAGCCCTATCAAACAGAATGCCCCAGACCAGCAGAGTTAGATGAAGGATCCAGGTGAGGAGCTAATAAACAATCCAAATGCAAGCAGAAGTGAAGCGTTGGAGCTCTCCACTGGTCTGAAGGACTCAGGCAGCGCAGGTCAGGAGACTGAAGAGCACATGTCCTGGAGCCAGACCTGGCCCTGGACTTCTGTTCCTCAGAGCCTACTGTGAGATTGTAGGCCAGCAATTTGTGATGCCTCTGGGCCTCTGATTCTTTACCTAGAAAAAGACTTTATAACAACACACACTCCACAGGGCTGTTGTTCATGAGTTCATCATGTGTGAAATGCTTAGAAGGACATGAGTAAACTATAAATGTTCACTGTCATGGCTACAGTCTCCCAGTCCCCAATATCAAACATTTCTGAACTGTTCAGATTTAAGTGTTTAGTTTCCTTTTGTTGTCTGCACACTTTTACTTGTAAAGTGAGTCCTATCTTATAATCTTCTTTCTCAGAACCTAGCCTGAGGCCATGTGCATCAGAGGTGCTGATCAAATGATTCCTTTCAGGCAGTGCAGAGGTTCCTCTAAAAGCCTGCTTACCCCCCCCCCTTTTATTCCTTTATGATTTAAAACCTCAATTCTTGAAATTCTTTGGGTTCCATCAGCTTTCTGTCTTATCTCTGCCGCTTCCTTACTCTGCCCTCAGGTGTTCACTCACCTCTGTTCTCTCTGCAGCTGTCCCAGTGCTTCCTCTAAAAGACAGCTTTATTTCTAAACAATCTCTAGTTTATCTAATCTGCAAATAAAATGGGTAAAAAGAGGCATTGTGCCTATACTAAGTAGACTCTTTTAGAAAAAAAGAAAAGCAGTTGATTTGGTAGCCAAACTAGAAAGCCTTCAAAAAAAAATAGGCCCATCTTTCTTGAATCTGTAGGCACCATTGTACAGGGCAGCACTAATACTTTAATGGAGGTTTAGTGTTCAGACACTGCTAGGGAGGGAAAGGAGGCATAACACAGGGAGACCTGCTTTATTTTCATTTTCGCTTAGCAAACTGCAGAAAGCAAAATTTATCTTATCCCCACCCCCAACACACACACACACACACACACACACACACACACACACACACACACCACATATTTGGAAGATATCCTAATTTCACTCTATCTAGCAAGAGATAGAGAAAGGGAATACAAGATTCAGAACCATAGACTCCAGTCAGTGACAGGCTTAACGATGAGGAAGAAAGGTCAGATGCGGGTCTCATTCAAGTCATAACTCTCTGTACAAGTGCCCTCTGCCCTGAGCAGCATGATCCTGGTCTTTCACAGTGGAAGTTGCTGGTTGAATATTAACTGCCCATGAATGATGAAAATAGAATCCTACAGAGCCTCTCCCTACCCAGATTTCCCAAGTTTCCTTGGGATGAGGACAATCAAAGCAATGTCTCCAACGCTATAATTTGACGCTTTTTTTCCCTTTTATAAAGGTCGTAGAAAGAATGGACAGTAGACAATATGTGGCACTTCAGAGACCACACCAGAAACAGAAACTCAAATATTCTTTGTTAAAGTTAAAGGTTTTGTAACATGCCAATATCCCTTTACAGTCTGAACTCTAAGACAGTGCAGCTTGCTCCATATTTATGGCTCGATCTAACCCCATAAATTCATTTAAAATTAAAAACAATTGAATGATTAAACTTGTGAAAATTAGGGCCCAGAGAGATAGCACAGCGGCGTTTTTTGCCTTGCAAGCAGCCGATCCAGGACCAAAGGTGGTTGGTTCAAATCTCGGTGTCCCGAATGGTCCACCGTGCCTGCCAGGAGCTATTTCTGAGCAGACAGCCAGGAGTAACCCCTGAGCACTGCCAGGTGTGGCTCAAAAACAAAATCAAAAACTTGTGAAAATTAGGATTAGAAAAATCAGGATGGGGAGCCGGAGCAATAGCACAGAGGGTAGGGCATTTGCCTTACATGCAGCCAACCTAGGATTACCAACCAGATTCAATCCCTGACATTCCATATGGTGCTTCGAGCCTGCCAGGAGCAATTTCTGATTGCAGAGCCAGGAGTAACCTCTGAGTACCACTGGATGTGGAAAGAAGAAAGAAAAGAAAAAAAGAAAAAAAAGGAAGAAGGAAGGAAGGAAGGAAGGAAGGAAGGAAGGAAGGAAGGAAGGAAGGAAGGAAGGAAGGAAGGAAGGAAGGAAGGAAGGAAGGAAGGAAGGAAGGAAGGAAGGAAGGAAGGAAGGAAGGAAGGAAGGAAGGAAGGAAGGAAGGAAGGAAGGAAGGAAGAAGAAAGAAAGAAAGAAGAGAAGAAAGAAAGAAAGAAAGAAAGAAGAAGAAAGAAAGAAAAAGAAAAAGAAAGAAAGAAAGAAAAGAAAGAAAGAAAGAAAGAAAGAAAAGAAAGAAAGAAAGAAGAAAGAAAGAAAGAAAGAAAGAAAGAAAGAAAAGAAGAAAAAGAAGAAAGAAAGAAAGAAAGAAAGAAAGAAAGAAAAGAAAGAAAAAGAAAGAAAGAAGAAAGAAAGAAAAAATCAGGATGGTATTGGAAATAATAACTCAAGGGATGGAGCACATGTTTTGTGTGCAGGAGACCCAGGTTCCATTCCCTGACACTACATGGTTCCTCAAGCACTGTTGGGTGTAGCCCCAAAACAAAAAATAAGTATCAGGAAAAGAGGTTTTGAATTTGGTTCAAATGGTAGAACATATATATGCCTGGTTTGTGTGAGGCCCTATGTTCAAATCTTGACACTGCATGGTCCTTAAGTAATACTCATTATGTTCCTAAACAACCACCCCCAACATCATAAGATGTAGTTTCCATGTCAATAATAGGAACAATAATCCAAAGCATAAGAAAAGCAAAAAAAAAAAATTTTTTTTAAAAAAAACTAATTGTAATGTGTTTTTTGTTTTGTTTTGTTTTTGGGTTTGTTTGTTTTTGTTCTTGTTTTTTGGGGGGGGGGGTTTTTTTTTTTTGGTTTTTGGGTCACACCCAGCAACACCCAGGGGTTACTCCTGTCTTTACACTCAGAAATCGCTCCTGGCAGGCTTGGAGGACCATATGGGATGCCGGGATTTGAACCACCATCCTTCAGCATGCAAGGCAATTGCCTTACCTCCATGCTATCTCTCCAGCCCCTAATTGTAATGTTTGTGGAAGGCCAGTGTGGTTGAAGAATTATGAGCAAATGTACAATATTATTAGATATGAATGAAAGGTGGCAAAGATTCTAACAGTCCTATACTATTATAAGGGATTTATATTTTGAGGGTCACATGGTGAAATATGTTTATGTTGCACTAGCACTCTTTTTTTTTTTTTTTTTTTTTGGACAACATAGACCTCCCTCAAAATCTAGGAATTGAGTCTCCTTAGGGTCCAACAACTCCACTCCTGGGAATATGCCCCTGGGGTTCAAAATCACAATGAAGAAAAGACATCTGTACTCCTTTGTTTTGTGAATAGCCAAAATCTGGGGAAAAAATCCAAGCATCCAAGAACAGATAACTGAAATACTACTAGACTTAAGAAAAGATGAAGTTATAAAATTTCTTACTATGTGGATGGATCTGACATGTATCATGTTGAGTGAAGTCAATTAGGAGAAAGAAACAAACTCAGAATGATCTCTCTAATATAAAGAAACTTAGGGATATCAAATACCCAATGGCAATAGAGATATAAAGCAAGAGAACTATGATCTTCAGTAGGAAGCATGCCACAGAGGCTGGGTGGGGCATAAGTTAAGGAAGGGAAAACTGGAACAATGGTGGAGGATAAAGTGCCCGCCATGAAGCAGGTGGCAAGAAATGAGGAGCCCCCCCCTCCATGAAAGGTAAACTTGGGATATTGGTGAAGGGTAGGGGACACTGGTGATTAGTATTGATAAATCGCATGCCTAAAACTCAATCATAAGTATCTTTGTAACTCAAGATGATTCAATTAAAAGAATTTTAGATGAATACTCTTGTTTTCCAAAATTCATTTATGTACCTTTTGCTACAAATGTTTTTTGTTTAGTTGGTTGGTTGGTTGGTTGGTTTTGGGTCACACCCGGGGGTGCTCAGGAGTTAGTCCTGACTCTGTGCTCAGAAATCGCCCAGGCAGGCATGGGGATGCCGGGATTCGAACCACCATCCATCCTGTATCAGCTGCTTGCAAGACAAATACCCTACCATTGTGCTATCTCTCCGGCCCCTGCTACAAATGATCTAAAGAAAACTAGAAGACCCACAAACCCATAACATAAACCAACACAATTGGAGCAGAATAATAAACAAAATGAAAGTGAAAAGAATGAAAGTGAAAAGAATGCTAGGCAAGTACTACCCTCAGATATATTTTTTCACATAAAAATCAAAATATAATTAGGGAGTCATCCACTAATAAAATAAACAGGATCAAAGGTTTGACTGGCTCAGACAGATGACACTTTTTGCCAGGAAAGTTTAGCTACAAACCTAAGACTATCCTTTCATGACAACACCTGCATAGAACATATGGAACCATTTTCTTCCTATAACAAAGGGAAGCACAGGAAATTAAGTCTCACTAAAGTTTCTCTAAAATTCCCTAAGCTTGCCCCAGCTTTCTGCCTTATGGTGGTTTCTAGATGAGTACATCTAGAATGAGGCCATGCAATCAGAGCACAGAAACCATGCCAAGGCTAGAATCTCAGGAAGCAGGGACAGGGCATGCAGCAGACACTCCAGAAAACTGTCCTCCAGGAACAGGACAACCTGACCTCAGGTAAAGGCACACCAAGTTTTGCCTAAACTAAAGTTAAATACAAGTAAACTAAATTTAAAAACAAGTCTCCAGGAGCCATAAGAAGAGAGCATCAAAGTGTTGCACAAAGAAACAGATTTTTATATGAATAAACATGCTCACTGAGGGTGGCAGAGTTACAGCAGAGCACGTAGGGCATTTGTCTTGCACACTACTGACCTGGGTTCAATCCCTGGCATTCCCTATGGTCCCCTGAGTCTGTTAGGAGTAATTTTTGAGTGCAGAGCCAGGCGTAGTAACCCCTGTGAAACCCCCCCCCAAATGCTCAGTGAATCTAATATGTGATATCTACTAAAAAAAGGAAAATAAGACCTATTTAAAAAGAATCAAATGTTGGTGTAGACTCCTCTTTCAATACCCATTACCATATCCCTTAGTTTTCTAGACTTGAAAATTACGATTGTTTTAAGAATGCTCTATACGCAATATAACCCCAGAAGTCTTTCTTCAGTAAAGTTTATCCTCACCAATGATGATTGGCTTAGAAAATGGAAAACCTTTCCATCCGACTTGCTGATCTTTTATGTGTTCTGATCCAATCCACCTGGGACAGCTTTTATAGAAATTTCTTGTGTGTTTAAGAGAAACCCAGTTTTATGCTCATGAATTCATCTAATTGTTGTTTACTTGAAAAGCTCTTTATCTTGGTTGGAGTTTTCTTCCCCCGTTATGGGGCCACAACTGGCACACACAAGGGTTACTCCTGACTCTGAGCTCAGAAACCATACCTGGCAGACTGAGTGGACTATATGGAATATTGGTGATACTCTACCCACTGTGTATCGCTTCAGCCCAGAGATTATTTTCTTTTAGCACTTTGCATACCTTATGCCTCTCCTTTCTGAGGTTCTGTGAGAAATCTGCTAGCAACCTTAGAGAGGGCTTCTTTAGTATTATTTTTTCTTTGATTTTTGCCATTTTAATTATAATGTGTCTGTGCACATCTGTCTATCTTATTTGGAACTCTTGGAACTTCCTGGATCTGTGAGTCTAACCCTGTACTCAGCTTGAGGATCAAAAACACTTGCGTTCGAATAAATTTTTCAAAAAGAGGGCTCAAATGACTATACATAGCCAACCTGATTTGATTCCTGCTACCATTTAAAAACAAAAGACTTAAAAATAGAAAATGTTACTGGACTTTGCACATTCTAGATTCTGGCCTGGGAAAGAGCCACAATCATCACAAAATGTGGTTGAAAATCCAACTGAAAACTTAGTATCTTCCTGAATCTTGAGACTCAGATGACTTTGAGACAAGAGCAAATCAATTTTTTGTGAGTTTTGAGCCACAACCAGTAATATTCAGGCTTAGTCTTGGCTTTGCACTCAGGAATCACTCTTGGTGGTGCTCAGGGATCATATGGGATACCAAGGATCAAGTCTAGTTCCTACTATACTATGAGTTTGAGCCCACAACTCAATTTTTAAGGTCATATTCCTGTAATTAAAGTAGTAAGAAAGGATGGGATATAGAAAGGTTCAGCAAATTCTGTATATGAACAATGTCCAAATATCTTATTGATTCCTACATCCCATGACCACAGGTCAGAGTAAAGCATTCTAATGAGAAGTAAAAGAACTAGAAACTACACCTGCCAGTGGGGCCCGACTGTGAAAAATTGTGAGTGCTGCCTGTGTGTGTCTGTCTACTGTCCTGTCGCGTGAAACTCTTGGGAGTGGGCCGAAAAGAGGCTCCAGAAAACTTGCTCTCCCATAGGCCCATTCTAGGGCGGAATGCCAAGGAACTGCTCCATAACGTGAAAACCAGCTATAAGCAGTACTTTGCAGAAGCCAGGTCCCCTGTTTGTGACGTCAGGCTGGGAAAATCTACAAAACTATGCCTGCCCAGTGGGGCCCGACTGTGAAAAATTGGGAGTGCTGCCTCTGTGTGTCTGTCTACTGTCATGTCATATGAACCTCCGAGCGCTCTTTCTAAGGAAAGAACGACATCGCAACAAGAAGAAAAAATCACACTAAGAACTGTGCTGGATCACTGAAGCCCAGCATTTCTCTCTGGACTGTCTTCTCTGCAACGTGCTCAAGCCTAAGATTTGATCCTGTGTGAGGATTCATCCACGAAGGACTCCCCTCCCTTGGAGGCAAGTCGACCCATCCAGAAAGGGCAAAACCAGAGGAGTGTGGCTGCCTACATCATTTAGCCAATGAATACCACCACAACACATAGAAAAGCCCACAATACAAGTGTGACAATGGGGAAACAACGCAGGCAAGCATCAGACATAGAGAATGAAGATGACAATTCTGATGACCAGATAATGACCAACCAACTAATCAACTTCTCAGATAAGGACTTTAAACAAGCAATATAGAAGATGCTCAAAGAACTCAAAGAAACCATGGATCAAGTTGAACAGAACACTAAAAAGAACCAAGAAAATATAAAGACAGAAATCACAAAAGTCCAAACTGAAATAACATGTCAACTAACAGGCCTGAAAAACTCAGTAAATGACGTGAATAACAAAATGGATAAGCTCTGGGACAGGGTATCAGAAGCTGAGAATAGACTTGGTGCTGTGGAAGATGAGATAAATAACAATTCCATACAGCGGGAGAGATTGGAAAAAAACTTAAAGCAAATAAACAGAGGAAAAATTAGACAAAGAATGGGAACAGATGAAAATAGAAGTCTAAGATGGCTCAACAGAAACAACTTAAGAATCATTAGAGTCCCAGCGACCCAGGAAGAAAATTTCCAGGAAGAATCAACAGTCAGGAACATCATTAAAGAGAAACTTCCAGAGCTAAAGAATATATGTGATCAAATCCTGCATGCTTGAAGAGTACCAACCAAAAGAGACCCCAGGAAAAATACCCCAAGACACATCCTAGTCACAATGACAAATCCCACAGATAGAGACAGAATTCTGAAAACAGCAAGATCAAAAAGAGAAATTACATTCAAGGGAGCGTCCTTGAGATTTACGTAGACCTGTTACCAGAAACACTCAAGGTCAGAAAGCAGTGGTGGGATATTGTGACAAGACTGAATGAAATGAATGTTTCACCTAGAATACTGTACCCAGCAAAATTCACTTTCTGGTTTGACGAAAGAATACATGGTTTCACAGACAAAAAACAGCTCAGAAACTTTACAGATTCAAAACCAGTCTTAAGAGAAAAACTGACAGACCTAATTTAAGACAAGACTAACCAAAAGACACACCAAATTTCAATATAAAGATGGCATTAAATCCCAGGACAATTCTTTCTCTCAACATCAATGGACTAAATGCACCAGTTAAGAGACAGAGTGGCTAAATGGATCAAAAAACTCAATCCAACCTTCTGCTGCCTACAAGACATGCCCCTGAATAGTCAGAACAAAAATAGACTCAAAATAAAAGGCTGGAGAAAAATTATCCAAGCAAACAACACCCATAAAAAAGCTGGAGTGGCCATACTAATATCAAATAATGCAAACTTTATACTCAGGAAGGTTGTAAGGGACAAACATGGACATTTTATATTAATCAAGGGGTATGTAGAGCAGGTAGAAATAACTCTCCTAAACATATATGCACCGAATGAGGGGCCTGCAAAATATTTAATACAACTGTTGACAAATCTGAAAAATAATATCAATAACAACACAATAATTGTGGGGGACCTGAACACGGCTTTGTCAACACTGAATAGGTCAACCAGACTGAAACCCAACAATATACTAGACCTGAGGAGAGAAATGGAAGAAAGAGGCCTAGTGGACAGATATAGGACACTCCATCCCCAGAAACCTGGATACACATTCTTCTCCAATGTACATGGGACATTCTCCAGGATAGACTACATGCTAGCACACAAAATATACCTCCATAATATCAAGAGGATAAAAATTTTGCAGGCTACCTTCGCTGGCCACAAAGCTCTGAAATTATTTGTAAATTCCAAAGGGACACAGAAGAAAAACTTTAACACCTGGAAGTTAAACAGTCTCATACTCAATAACCAGTGGGTCAAAGATGAAATCAAGGAGGAAATCAAAAGGTTCCTGGAAACAAATGACAATAAAGACACAAACTATCAGAATTTATGGGACACAGCAAAAGCAGTACTGAGAGGAAAATTTATAGCTTTGCAAGCACAGGTAAGGAAGGAAGAAGGGGCTTACCTGAGTAGCTTAATGACACAGCTAATAGAACTAGAAAGTGCTCAACAGAAGGACCCAAAATTAGGGAGACAGAAGGAAATAACAAATAACAAAGCTGAGAGCAGAAATCAACGAAGTGGAAACCCAAAAAACAATCCGAAAGATCAACAAAAGCAGAAGTTGGTTCTTTGAAAAAATAAACAAGATTGATAGACCACTGGCAAAACTAACAAAGAAAAAGAGAGAGAGAAACTTGATAACTCATATTAGGAATGAAAAAGGAGAGATCACTACTGATATGACAGAGATTCAAAGGGTAATCAGAAACTACTTTGAGAAACTCTACGCCACTATAAATGAGAACCTGGAAGAAATGGATAAATTCTTGGACTCTTATAATCTTCCACAGTTGAAGGAAGAGGATGTAGCATATCTAAACCCACCCATCACTACTGAGGAAATTAAAACAGTAATCAAATGTCTGCCCAAAAACAAAAGCCCAGGCCCAGATGGATTCACTAATGAATTCTTTCAAACTTTCCAAGAGGAACTACTACCAATCCTGGCAAGACTCTTTCATGAAATTGAACAAATGGAAACCCTTACAAATAGCTTTTATGAAGTCAACATCACCTTGATACCTAAACCAGACAGAGATGCTACGAAAAAAGAAAATTACAGACCAATATCGCTGATGAATGCAGATGCAAAGATCCTCAACAAAATCCTGGCAAATAGGATTCAGTGCCTCATTAAGAAGATTATCCACTACGATCAAGTAGGTTTCATCCCAGGAATGCAAGGATGGTTTAACATCCGTAAATCTATTAACATCATACACAACATCAACAACAAGAAAAATAAAAATCACATGATCATATCAATAGATGCAGAGAAAGCATTTGATAAGGTTCAACACCCATTCTTGATCAAAACTCTCAGCAAGATGGGAATGGAAGGAACCTTTCTCAATATAGTTAAGGCCATCTACCACAAGCCAGTGGCAAATATTAACCTCAATGGAGAAAAACTAAAAGCCTTCCCTCTAAATTCTGGCACAAGACAAGGCTGTCCTCTCTCACCACTCCTATTCAACATAGCACTGGAAGTACTCACTATAGTGATTAGGCAAGAAAAAGATATCAAGGGAATCCAGATAGAAAAGGAAGAAGTCAAGCTCTCACTGTTTGCAGATGACATGATACTCTACTTAGAAAACCCTGAAGACTCTACCAAAAAGCTTCTAGAAACAATAGACTCATATAGCAAGGTGGCAGGCTACAAAATTAACACACAAAAATCAATGGCCTTTCTATACACCAATAGTAATAAGGAAGAAATGGACATTAAGAAAACAACCCCATTCACAATAGTGCCACACAAACTCAAATATCTTGGAATCAACTTGACTAAAAATGTGAAGGACCTATACAAAGAAAACTATAAAACTCTGCTCCGAGAAATAAGAGAGGACACACGGAAATGGAAACACATACCCTGCTCATGGATTGGCAGGATTAACATCATCAAAATGGCAATACTCCCCAAGGCATTATACAGATTTAATGCAATCCCTCTAAAGATACCCATGACATTCCTCAAAGAAGTGGATCAGGCACTTTTGAAATTCGTTTGGAACAATAAACACCCTAGAATAGCTAAAGCAATTATTGAGAAAAAGAATGTGGGAGGAATTACTTTCCCCAACTTTAAACTTTACTACAAAGCAATAGTTATCAAAACAGCATGGTATTGGAATAAGGACAGGCCCTCCGATCAGTGGAATAGGCTTAAATACTCAGAAAATGTTCCACAGACATACAATCACCTAATTTTTGATAAAGGAGCAAGAAATCCTAAATGGAGCAAAGAAAGCCTCTTCAACAAGTGGTGCTGGCACAATTGGATAGCCTCTTGCAAAAAATTGAACTTAGACCCCCAGCTAACATCATGTACGAAGGTAAAATCCAAATGGATGAAAGACCTCAATATCAGACACAAAACCATAAGATATATAGAACAACACATAGGCAAAACACTCCAGGACATTGAGACTACAGGCATATTCAAGGAGGAAACTGCACTCTCCAAGCAAGTGAAAGCAGAGATTAACAGATGGGAATATAATAAGCTGAGAAGCTTCTGCACCTCAAAGGAAATAGCGCCCAGGATACAAGAGCCCTCCACTGAGTGGGAGAAACTATTCACCCAATACCCATCAGATATGGGGCTAATCTCCAAAATATACAAGGCACTGACCGAAATTTACAAGAAAAAAACATCTAATCCCATCAAAAAATGGGGAGAAGAAATGGACAGATATTTTGACAAAGAAGAAATACAAATGGCCAAAAGACACATGAAAAAATGCTCCACATCACTAATCATCAGGGAGATGCAAATCAAAACAACGATGAGATACCACTTCACACCCCAGAGAATGGCACACATCACAAAGAATGAGAATAAACAGTGTTGGTGGGGATGTGGAGAGAAAGGAACTCTTATCCACTGCTGGTGGGAATGTTGTCTAGTTCAACCTTTATGAAAAGCAATATGGAGATTCCTCCAAAAACTGGAAATCGAGCTCCCATACGATCCACCTATACCACTCCTAGGAATATACCCTAGGAACACAAAAATACAATACAAAAACCCCTTCCTTACACCTATATTCATTGCAGCACTATTTACCATAGCAAGACTATGGAAACAACCAAGATACCCTTCAACAGATGAATGGCTAAAGAAACTGTGGTACATATACACAATGGAATATTGTCAGCTGTCAGGAGAGATGAAGTCATGAAATTTTCCTATACATGGATGTACATGAAATCTATTATGCTGAGTGAAATAAGTCAGAGAGAGAGAGAAAAACGCAGAATGGTCTCACTCATCTATGGATTTTAAGAAAAATGAAAGACATTCTTGCAATAATAATTTTCAGACACAAAAGAGAAAAGAGCTGGAAGTTCCAGCTCACCTCAGGAAGCTCACCACAAAGAGTGATGAGTTTAGTTAGAGAAATAACTACATTTTGAACTGTCCTAATAATGAGTATGTATGAGGGAAATGGAAAGCCTGTCTAGAGTACAGGCGGGGTTTCGGTGGGGAGGAGGGAGATTTGGGACATTGGTGATGGGAACGTTGCACTGGTGATGGGTGGTGTTCTTTACATGACTGAAACCCAAACACAATCATGTATGTAATCAAGGTGTTTAAATAAAAAATATATATAAAATAATATAATATATAAAAAATAATACAAAAAAAGAAAGTTATAAACCACAAATCTTCAACTTATGAAGGAAAAAATCATATCTGTAAATCTCAACAAAAAGCTCAATAAAACTAGATATTATTATTATCCCTAGTCCAAACTAAAACCTATTTTATTTTATTTTATTTTATTTTGGGGGGGTTTGGTTTTTGGGTCACACTTGGCAGCGCTCAGGGGTTACTCCTGGCTCTATGCTCAGAAATAGCTCCTGGCAGGCTCAGGGGACCATATGGGATGCCGGGTTTCAAACCACCGACCTGCATGAAAGGCAAACGCCTTACCTCCATGCTATCTCTCTGGCCCCCTCTTTTATTTTTTATTTTTGTTTTGGGCCACACCCTGAGGCTATCAAGGGTCACTCTTAATTTTGTGCTCAGAAATAACTCCTACCAGGCTTGGGGGACCATCTGGAATGCCAGGAACTGAACCCAAGGTTGGCCACACACAAAGCAAATACCCTACCTGTTGTGCCATCACTCTTGTCCTATTGCCTCTTTTAAAAGCAAGGGATCATTTTGGGTTTTGTTTTGTTTTGTTTTGTTTTGTTTTGGGGTCACACCCAGGAGTACTCAGGGGTTACTCCTGGCTCTACGCTCAGAAATCGATTCTGGCAGGTTCGGGGAACCATATGGGATGCCGGGATTCGAACCACTGTCCTCTGCATGCAAGGTAAATGCCCTACCTCCATACTATCTCTCCAGCCCATATTTTATATTTCTTAGCATTCCCCCTTTGACCTACTCATGGCTGAGAACATTCAACTCTATTGTATGGTAAATTTCTCTTCCAAGTGTTTTGTATTATTTCATTTAATCCTCACAATTTTCTCATAAATGAGAGCGCTGAGGAACAGAAGTGATGAAATGGCGGAGGTCACCAATTAAAAAGTAACAGAGCTGTGACGGTAATCCAGACACTTTGTCTTCAAAAAGCCGCTAGTCATAAACTGGTGCCCGTAATCGACCCAAACTTCAAGTGAGGCAGGTGTGCCGGAACTGCTGCCCGATCAACCAAGCCATTCCCAGGGTGGGGCAGAGCGACAGTGTGAAGAGCCAAGATACACACAATGAGGAAGTAAAACGCTTATAATCCCCATCGCACTGGGGCCCATATTTGGTGTTCTTTGGGTTCCTACATGGTCTCTTTAGCTGCCTGGCATTATCCCTTCATCCTGTATCAATTTAGACATTAGCCCCAGCCTGTTTCACAGACGATTTATCAGGGAACCCTGATCAAATAGGCACATCAGGAAATGCGAAGCCAGATTCCTCTAGAAGCAGAATCCACTTGAACTGATTCTCGATAACTGACTCCCTGGGAGGTAGCACCTCCCTATGGCCTCCTGGTTTCAGTGCTGTATTTTCCTTTGGAAGCCTGTTGGGCAACTTTGGGATACAGGAACAAGATATTTGCCAACAAGCCCTGAGTGACAGAACTGAGACAGAGCCTGACACCAGCAAGCTTATGTCAATAGGATCTGTGTCTCTCCACTTCATCCTGACCCACTCTTCCACTGTTAGCCTCCTGTGACCAAAGAACTAGATTTGGTGCCTTTTGTGTCGATCACTTAATCTCAGTGAACATGCTGTGAGTTTACACCACACAATATAGTACACAAGTTCAGAATCCTCAGCTTGCTGGGGCAGGAGAAATAGTACAGTGGTAGGGTAGGTATTGCACACAGTTAACCTAGATTCAATCTCCTAAAATCTTATATGGTCATCCAAGCCTACTAAAATTGATTCCTAGGCAGAGAGCAGGAGTAAGCCCTAAAATTGAGAATTCAAAAAAACAAAAAAACAAACAAATAAAAAAAAACAAGCCAATATCCTTGATGAACACAGATGCAAATATCCTCAACAAAATACTAATAAAAAAATCTAACAATTTATCAAAAAATATGATATAGGGGCCGGAGAGATAGCATGGAGGTAGGGTGTTTGCCTTGCATGCAGGATAGTAGTTTGAATCCCGGCATCCCATATGATCCCCCGAGCCTGCCAGGAGTGATTTCTGAGCATAGAGCCAGGAGTAACCCCTGAAGGCTGCCGGGTGTGACCCAAAAAAAACAAAAAAATATATATGTGATTACCATAACCAAGCAGGATTTATCCCTGCATGCAAGGATCATTTAATATATGTAAGTCAGTCGGCATAATACACCATGTCAATAAAAGAAAAAAATCATATGATCATATCAATAGATGCAGAGAAAGTATTTGACAAAATCCAGTACCTATTTATGATTAAAACACTCAACAACAACAACAACAACAACAACAACAGAAAAACCAAAACATTCAGAGCCGGAGAGATAGCATGGAGGTAAGGTGTTTGCCTGTCATGCAGAAGGTCATCAGTTCGAATCCCAGCATCCCATATGGTCCCCCGAGCCTGCCAGGAGTGATTTGTGAGCATAGAGCCAGGAGTAACCACTGAGCGTTGCCAGGTGTGACCCAAAAAAAAAAAAACACTCAACAAGAAGAATTAAAGGACTTTTTCTCAATATCATCAAAGCCATTTACCACAAGCCACAGCAAACATTATACTCAATGGGGGGAAATTAAAAGTCTTTTCGCTAAGATTTGGCACACACAAGGTTGCCCACTCTTGCTACTTCTATTCAATATAGTATTGGAAGTACTTGCCATGGCTGAGAAGAAAAATATATCCAGGTAGAAAAGGAAGAAGTCAAGCTCTCACTATTTATGATGTGCTACTATATTTAGAAAATCCTAAGACTCTACAAAATAAAGGTATTTAGAAGCAATAGATTTAATAGTAAAGTGGCAAACTACAAAATCAATACACAACTACAAAATCAATACACAAAAATCCATGGCTTTCCTACATACAAATAATGAAAGAGAAAAAGTTAGGTATTTAAAAAAAACAATCCCATTCACAATTGTGATTCTGAAAATCAAGTATGTCGGAAATAACTAACGAGGTGTAAGACCTACACATTTAAAACTACAAAACACACTTCAAGAGATAAAAAAAGACACATTCCCTTTCATGAATTGGGAGAATTAATATCATTAAAATGACAATACTATCCAAAATACTGGACAGATTCAATACAACTCATAAGAATTCCCAGGGTTACTCCTGGCTTTGCACTCAGAAATCAGGCTTTGCACTCAGGAGGCAGGCACGGGTGACCATATGGCATACTGTTCATCCTGGTTTGGCTGCGTGAAGGCAAATGCCCTACCACTGTGCTATCTCTCTGGCCCCTCCCATGACATTTTCAAAAAAAATGGATCAAACACTTCTGAAATTCATAAGGAACAAAAAACATCCATGAATAGCTAAAGCAATCTTTAATAAAAAAAGAAGAGGGGAGGGGAGGAGTGATAGCACAGTGGTAGGGCATTTGCCTTTCACAAAGTCTATCCAGGATGCACTGTTTGAATCCCGGCGTCCCATGTGGTCCCCCAAGCCAGGTGCGATTTCTGAGTGCATAGCCAGGAGTAAATCCTGAGTATCACCAGGTGTGGCCCAAAAAAAAAAAAAAAAAAAGAAGAAGAAGAGGGGAGGCATCACTTTTCCCACTTAAATGAAAGAAGTAGTAGTAATTTAATTACAAAGTAATAGTAATTAAAATGGTATGGTATTGGAATAAAGACAGGCTTAAATTAGTGGAATAGAAATGAATATCCTAAGACAAATCACCAGATATGCAACAAGTTAATTTTCAATAAAGGAGTAAAAAATATGAAATGAAACAAGGAAAGTCTCTTAGTTTTCACCTCTTTAACAGGTGTTAAAGAAAACAGGTGAGCTACACACAAGAAAATTAACTTAGACCTCTTTCTAACACCATGCACAAAGGTCAAATAGAGATGGATTAAAGACTTTGATATCAGACCTAAAACCATAGGTATATAGAGAAAACTGTAATCAGAACTCTCCATGACAATAAAGCTAAAAGCATCTTTAAGGATGAAACACAACTAACCAAGCAATTGAAAGCAAAGATAAACAAATGGGACTACATTAAATTAGGAGTTTCTGCACCTCAAAGGAAATGATGACCAGAATACAAAGACCACTCACAGAATGAGAGAAATTATTACCCCATACCCATTAATATCTATGATACATAAGGCACTGATAAAATTTACCAAGAAAAAACATTCAACACCATATTAAAATCGAAAGGAGATGAAAAGGAACTTCCTCAAAGAAGAAATAGTGGACAAAATGGACATGAAAAAAATGTTCTACATCATTAATCAACAGTGATATACAAATCAAAACAACAATGCAATATTACCTCACACCACAAAAACTAGCATACATCAAGAACAAGAGAAACTCAATGCTGGTTGAGATGTGGGGGGAAAGAACTGTTCAATGCTGGTGAAAATTTTGACTAGTTCAACTTTTTGGAAAACAATATGAACTTTTCTTTAAAAAAAATAGTAGAAACTGAGCTTTTATTAAATTAACATCTTTAGGGGCCGGGCGGTGGCGCTGGAGGTAAGGTGCCTGCCTTGCCTGCGCTAGCCTAGGACGGACCGTGGTTCGATCCCCCGGCGTCCCATATGGTCCCCCAAGAAGCCAGGAGCAACTTCTGAGCACATAGCCAGGAGTAACCCCTGAGCATCACAGGGTGTGGCCCAAAAACCAATAAATAAATAAATAAATAAATAAATAAATAAATAAATAAATAAATAACATCTTTATTTAAACACCTTGATTACAAATATGATTGTAGTTCGGTTCAGTCATGTAAAGAACACCCTCCTTCACCGGTGTAACATTCTCACCACCAATGTCCCAAATCTCTCTCTTCAGCACCCCACCCCCACCTGTACTCTAGACAGGCTTTCCACTTCCTTCATTTATTCACATTGTTATGATAGTTCTCAGTGTAGTTATTTTTCTTTTTTGTGTGTGGGTTTTTTTTGGGGGGTTTTTTGGGGGGGAGGCTCACACCCGGCAGTGGTCAGGGGTTACTCCTGGCTCCATGCTCAGACATTGCTCCTGGCAGGCATGGGGGACCATATGGGACGCCGGGATTCGAACCGATGACCTTCTGCATAAAAGGCAAACACCTTACCTCCATGCTATCTCTCTGGCCCATGTAGTTATTTTTCTAACTGCACTCACCACTCTCTGTGGTGAACTTCATGTCGTGAGCTGGACCTTCCAGCCCTCCTCTCTTTTTCTCTGAGGATTATTCCAAAATTGTCTTTTATTTTTCTTAAAACCCATAGATGAGTGAGACTATTTTGTGTCTATCTCTCTCCCTCTGACTTATTTCACTCAGCATAATAGCATGTACATCCATGTATAAGAAAATTTCATGACTTCATCTCTCCTGATGGCTGCATAATATTCCATTGTGTATATGTACCACAGTTTCTTTAGCCATTCATCTGTTGAAGGACATCTTGGTTGTTTCCAGTGTCTGGCTATTGTAAATAGTGCTGCAATGAATATAGCTGTGAGGAAGGGATTTTTGTATTGTATTTTTGTGTTCCTAGGGTATATCCCTAGGAGTGAAATAGCTGGATCATATGGAAGCTCAATTTCCAGGTTTTGGAGGAATCACCATATAGTTTTCCATAAAGGTTAGACTAGACAGCATTCCCACCAGCAGCAAATAAGAGTTCCTTTCTCTCCACATCCCCGTCAGCACTGTTTGTTCTCATTCTTTGTGATGTGCGCCAATCTTTGTGGCGTGAGATGGTAGATCATAGTTATTTTGATTTGCATCTCCCTGATGATTAGTGGAGTATTTTTTTCATATGCCTTTTGGCCATTTGTATTTCTTCTTTGGCAAAGTGTCTGTTCATTTCTTCTTCCCCATTTTTGATAAGATTAGATGTTTTTTTCTTGTAAAGTTCTGTCAGTGCCTTGTATATTTTGGATATTAGCCCCTTATCTGATGAGTATTGGGTGAATAGTTTCTCCCACTCAGTGGGTGGCTCTTATATTCTGGGCACAATTTTCTTTGAGGTGCAGAAGCTTCTCAGCTTAATATATTCCAATCTGTTTATGTCTGCTTCCAATTGTTTGGAGAGTGCTATTTCCTTCTTAAAGATGCCTTTAGTCTCAATGTCCATGGAGTGTTTTACCTACATGTTGCTCTATATACCTTATGGTTTCAGGTCTGATATCAAGGTCTTTAATCCATTTGGATTTTTACCTTCATACATGGTGTTAGCTGGGGATCTGAGTTCGCTTTTTTGCAAGTGTCTAACCAGTTGTGCCAACACCACCTGTTGAAGAGGCTTTCCTTGCTCCATTTAGGATTTGTTCCTTTAATAAAAAATTAGGTGATTTAATAATTTAATAAAATAATTTCATAATTTAATTAAAATAAGATGATTTAATAAAATGTAATAAAATAATTTAATAATTTAATAAAATTAAGTGAATGTTCTGGGGAACATTCTCTGAGTACTCAAGCCTCTTCCACTGATCAGAGGGTCTGTCTTTAATCTAATACCATGCTGTTTTGATAACTATTGCTTTGTAATAGTTTAAAGTTGGGGAAAGTAATGGCTCTATATTTCTTTTCCCAAGGAGTGCTTTAGCTATTCAGGGGTGTTTATTGTTCCAAATAAATTTCAGAAGTTTTGATCCACTTCTTTGAAGAATGTCACGGGTTGTTTTCTTAATGTCAATTTCTTCCTTATCCTTATTGGTGTATATAAAGGCTATTTACTTCTGTGTGTTAATTTTGTAGCCTGCTACATTGCTATATGAGTCTATTGTTTCTAGCAGCTTTTTGGTAGAGTCTTTAGGGTTTTCTAAGTAGAGTATCATGTCATCTTCAAAAAGTGAGAGCTTGACTTCTTCCTTTCCTATCTGGATTCCCTTAATATCTTTTTCTTGCTTAATTGCTATAGCAAGTACTTGCAGTACTATGTTGAATAGCAGTGGGGAGAGAGAACAACCCTGTCTTGTACCAAAATTTAGAAGAAAGATTTTTAGTTTTTCTCCATTGAGTCATTGGCTTGTGGTAGATGGCCTTCTTTCATTCCCATCTTGCTGAGAGTTTTTATCAAGAAAGGGTGTTGGACCTTATCAAATGATGAGGGGGTTGTAGTTAGGACAGAGAAGGAAGCACTATGACAATAATTGGAAATGATCACTCTGGACAAGAATGGGGAGCCAAAAAGAAGTAAAATGATATGATGTTACCACTTTTGCATTATATGCATGAAAAGCATGGTGCTTAAAAAGAAAAAAATGAGGGCCGGAGAGATAGCACAGCGGTAAGGTGTTTGCCTTGCAGGTGGAAGGTCGCTGGTTCGAATCCCAGCATCCCATATGGTCCCCCAAGCCCAATAGGGGCGATTTCTGAGCGTACAGCCAGGAATAACCCCTGAGCATTACCGAGTGTGACCAAAAAAAAAATTAGGGGCAAAAGAAAAGTTTCTGCCATAAAGTCATAATGGCAATGGGGGTAGACTGGAGAAGGTAACTGGGGAACTTGATAGTGGGAAATGAACACTAGTGAAAGGATGGGTATTGGAACATGTATGGCTGAAACTCAACTATCAACAATTTTTAACTCAGTATCTCATGGTTATTTAATTTAAAAAAAAAGAGTGCCAGATTGCTGTTTATGAGTTATATTTACTTGGATCTGTTAATTAACTTCTCTGTGTCTCAATTTCCTCATCTAAAAATGATAAAAAATAAATTACTCATAATCCCTAAAATTATGTGAGAAATCGCTATATTATTAAGTATAAAGCACTCAATACATATACAACAGTAGATGGGCATCGTCTCCATTTTACAGATGTACTAACTAAATTAGAGCATGTAAGTAACTCTTTGAGGTCACACAGTTAGTAAGGGACAAATCATAATTTAAATACAAGTTTGATACTTCCTCAAACCAAAGACATAAGGACTCCTGACAAAGCATATACTTAAAAGGCTTTCTCCCTCCTTCCTCCTGCCTTTATGCCTGCCTTCTTTTCTTCCATCCTTCTTTCCATCCTTCTGCCTTTCTTCCCTTTTCCCTTTTTTTCTCTCTCCCTCCTCTCTTCTCTTTTATTCTCTCTTCTCTCCTCTCCTCCCCCACACCATCACTAAATTGTATGAAATGTGTGTAGGGGCCAATGACAACCCTAAGAATCTCTGTATGATTCTTAATTCAAATTAATCCAAAATTCTTAATTCTTATTCTTATAAATTCAAAATTATTTTCTTTTTAAATTCAAAATTCTTAATTCAAATTAATACCAAATTTTCCATTAACCCAAATAACTCCCTGATTTTACAGAAGTAACATCAAATATCAAAAGTCAGAGCAGGGCCCAGAGAGATAGCACAGAGGCGTTTGCCTTGCAAGCAGCCAATCCAACGACCAAAGGTGGTTGGTTCGAATCCCGGTGTCTCATATGGTCCCCCGTGCCTGCCAGGAGCTATTTCTGAGCAGACAGCCAGGAGTAACCCCTGAGCAACGCTGGGTGTGGCCCAAAAACCAAAAAAAAAAAAAAGTCAGAGCGATAGTACAGTAAGAAGGCCTTGCATATGACCAGCCTGTTTGATCCCCAGCACCCCATATGGTTCCCTGAGCACATGTTTGTCATGAGCTAAATATGAACCAGTACATTTAGCATATGTTCAGCAAGTGTGTTTATAATATATTAAATATGTGCTAGTCTATTATTTAAGCTATCTTCCTGACCCTTCACTGCTATTGTCCTTACAAATAGCTAGAAAATTCTGTTTCTAGTCTCCTAAAGAACATTTACTCACTTCTGGGGTCCAGGAAAAAAGTACAGTGGGTGGGGCCCTTGTCTTGCACACAGACAACATGGGTTCCATCCCTGGTACCCTATTTGGTTCCAAGCCTCACCAGGAGTGATCCCTGAGTGAAAAACCATAAGTAAGAGCACCACCAAGTATGGTCCAAAAGTCAATAACAAAACAAAACAAAAAGCCAAAAAAATAGAAACCCTGTTTTTGGTCTTTTGAATAACATATATTCACTATCTCTTTCTCAAGAAATGCTTGAGACTTGCTCTCAGGTCTTGAGAAAACAAAGACAAATTGAGGAACAATATCCACCAAATGATTTCACCATTTCTTGAGAAACACAGTTTCTTGCCTCTCCAGGATCACTGTACTCATGCAAAGGAGAGCACAAGAGTACAGGAGCACAGAAACTGGGCTTCAGCCCCACTCTTCCTCAAGCTGCTTTAACATCTGACCTGCCCATCTGGTTCAAAGCATTCTCAAAGGCTTACCAAGAACCACAGTGTTAGAGAATCATGGCAATAGAAAACCTATTCAAGAAAAATTTAGACTTAAGAACAGGGCTGGGATTCCAGTTATCTTTGAAAATCCAGGATTTGTTAGGGAGGTGACAGTATCGATGAAATAAAATTGTTTTTAAAAGCTGGAATGCCTGCGTATTGGTTTGGAGTAAACCACAAATTTAACCAGTTTCCTGCTTGTCAACTTGTCTCTAACCTTCCCAGACAGAATGATAACTCTAACAATATAAAGTTTCAAATCCTTTGGATCTTACTCATAAATCTAAGGGTGGTAACAGCTAAATAATCAACATCTAATTTTCTGAGAAATGACCTCACACTGTACAGGAAAAACTGGTGTTTCATTTTCCACCTTCTCACTGCAGACTGGATTAAGAAAATTTCTATGTGTTTTTAAACATCCTTGTGACAACACAATTTATCAGTACATTGGGTAAAAAGCTAAAACATAAAGAAAGCAAACCCCACACTTTAATCACTTCCTCTCAGCATCAACTGCCATTGATCCCACACTCTGACCACATCCAGGCATATCTAACATACTGGTGTCCACTTTAAACTCGTGACAGCAACATTAAGACACCATCTTGTTCACATAAGTACCATGCAGGCTCCAGGTCATATTGACAATTTCATACCACCACCCCTTGTTATACATGCATCCTGGGAGCTTGCATAGGTGTCTGTGTTCTGTGTCTTCTGTGAGGTTCTATGAGAACCTATGAAAAAGAGGAAAACGTGAAGCAGAGATCCTTATGGCTATGAGTTTTAGGTAGAAAACAAGTCAGAAAAGCTGTCAAAATAATTCTCACTCACTCTGGAAACTGAATATGATGCCCAGGGGTAGAGTGTAGAGGAGCTGGGAGAACAGGAAGGAAAGCCATGTCACCAGAAAGAAGACTGTGCTATCACAAGGTTCCCTCTTTGCCATTGCACAGAACCACTGAGGCTCTCCTTCCCTAATGTCCAGGAGATTCACAACTCGAGAACTCTCACTATACCAACTTTGGGCAGCAGCAGGCCACTGATATATATAGAAAGCAGAGCAAGAACAGGCATAAAAGAACTTACAACCTGCTTGTTTGGGGAAAAGCCATGTAAATAAAACCAAGAAAGAAAAAAAAATGGGAGTCAGGATGAGATTCAAAGGGCTATAGTGCAATGCCTTGCATACTCAAGGTCATAGTCAAGGGCCAGATTTGGTCCCTGGCACATAAATGCACCCCTTCAACATTGTCAGGTATAATACTGCTGACCCCATCACTGATAAGCTAAGTATTGAAATATCATTAGGTGTGGTCCCTGGAGCACTGCTTAGAGGCTTCTGTCCCTCCTTCATGGTACCAACCATTGATTCAGCAAGTAATTTTCTCATAATGACAAATGAAGTTGGCAGCTTAATACAGAACCAATGTCATGGGTTCCAGTTCAAGATTACTCAACCCCCCCAACTATGGAACCTACCAAAGCCATGGTATATGAACATCCTAAAAGTGTCCTGAATAGGGCTGGGGATGAGGCTTAGAGGTAAAGTACATAGCTTACATGCATATAATTTGGATTCTATCTCCCACACCTCCAAAAAAAATGATTGACATATGCCTGGAACCTGTAATTGGTCTTATGCCAGGATGCTTCAGGGGTAAGGTCTCCCTGTTTTTAGGCCAAAGAATTTTTCTTTCCATTTTCCCCATATTTTTCTGTGCCTATGCAAAAAAAAACTGCCATGCACACCCCATTTTTATTATTTATTGTATATTTTAATCTTTTATCTTTTGAATCGGGCTCCCACCTTTTTCATAGAACCTTTGGACATGGATTGCTTTATTTTACCATATATTCCCACATTTTTTCTAAAAAACTAAGAGGAAATGAATAGAGAAAGGCTGGGGGCCAGGGACCAAGTGGTCTTGGATGCATTGGAGGCAAAATAAATAAGGACAGAACTAAATATCCAAGCCAAAGTCAATGATAATAGAATCGAGGGATCTAAACTTTCTAAACTCAAAGGGGCCTGTTACATTGGCAGGCCAAGGGGCAAAGGTGGCAGGATAGGATGCACTCTGGGGCCATTGGTAGAAGGAGGTTGACACTGTTGGTGGGAAGGATTCTGACTCTTTGTATATCTGAAATTCAACTATGAAGAACTCTGTAGATCACAAATGTTTCAATAAAATAAAAAAAATTTTAAGTGACTAGCTTAGACTCTCAAATGTCCTCACTCAAAATGGATGTAACTAAATCAGCCCTCCAAGCTTTCAAGTGAGTGAGAAAAATATTCCTGTTTCCTCCTGTTTATCTGCATTGCCTGGCTCAGAGACCTTAGGAAGATTAGCTCTACATTTCAGAAAAAAAGGCAATCTCATGCCCACCACTGTTCTGGCTGCAAGATTTCCATATCATGTCCCAGGCTGCCACTCCATCATCCTCACTATTGTTCCCTCTATTTCCTTACTCTTGAATAGAGCAAAAGGTGAAGCTCATTCATTCGACCTCCCCCTAACAGTGTGACTGAGCCTAAGAGGAACCTCCTCAGGTTCCTCTCCCAGTCTGCATCCCACATCTACCACTGAACAACAAACCACACTGATGATTGCCTTCCCACCCCTAGTATATTTCCCTCTGGGTGGTAAAATACCTCAGAGAACAGACAGAGAAGTGAAACTCAGCCTGAAGAGGAGTTTGGGGGGGAGATATTTTAAGAAGAGAAAGAAGTAAGTGAAGGGTTAAGTGAAAATGTGAATAAAAAACAGCCTCAAAAGACCTCGCCTAACATAAATGTCAGCATCATTTCATCTGTTCTTAAAATGGAAGTACCCCTCCAAAAGGCAGAGAAAGGAAGCAAGCATTGATTACTTTGTTGATCTCAGAGAGGGGCAAGACTCATACTGTGAGCAACTAGAAATGCCAAGATACTACTGTATTTTGAAAGCCAGACATTCAGCTGAAATTCAGGAAGTATCAAATAGTGTCTATAGAACTTAGTTGATTTGTTTCATTTTGTTTTTAAGGGTATTCTGGAGACCTGGGGGCTGGCCTGTCCAGGTAAGTGGTTCAATGTGAGGACCTGAAGATACAGTCAGGCTTGAGTGGTCAGGCCCTGCAATGCTGGGAGTTCCAAAGACCAACAAGAAGCACTGTGTTGTTATTTTTTAGCAAAAATAATAGATAAGTCTCATATTGATTATCCAAGAACCACTTTCTTCCTGGACAGATAACTTATAATAAGCACATGCTATAAAGTTGCCCTAGTCAATTGAATTTAAAATTTGCCTTGAGAGCTTCAGCTGTTAGGCCCAGAGCAAATCACTGTATCCACCTCCCAATTACAAAATTCAGGGATGTCACCCAGTGAAAGCATGCAGTGTCCAGCATGTATAGCTATTCCATCAGTACAGACTTGTTTCACTTATGCCCACTGTCTCACTTATGCCCACCTATCTAGTATTATCAGTATTTTGGGGGTGTGCCACATTTGGCAGTTTTCAGGGGCTACTCCTGGCTCTGCACTCAACACGACTGAAAGGGGAACCATATAGAATGCTGGGATCAAACCTGGGTCAGCTGCGTGCAAGGAAAGAGTCTTAACTGCTGTACTATCGCTCCAGCCAATATTAGTATTTTACATTGCAATATGTACTTATACAACTCATTGGCACAGGACAAAAGCAATAGTACAATGGAGTGGGAGCTATTTCACCTGCAGCCTACTTAGGGTTAGTGCTCCAAGCCCCTCTACAAGTGATCCCAAAGTACATAACCAGGAGTACACCCTGAGCACCAGTAGGGGCAGCCAAAAAAACAAAAACCACATTGGTCCAAAATACTATCGGGTCGAATAATTTCTAAGCTAAAGAGAGCCATTAAAGAAGATTTCTAGACCTAATAAATTAGTTACCAGCTTAATCCTTCTAAACTATTTTTCCTATTTTCTTTGACTACTAGTCTCAATCTTCTGCCCAAGCTTACTATGTCCTCAACAAAACTTAATACTGTGCTGTTGTGCTTTTTATGAATGTTAAGCTGTTTATAGAGTTTTTATTTCATGCTCCTCTCCATTATCTTTCAACAGAAGTTCTTCCTTTTCTTATCCCCTTTTAGCTCTCCCCTTCCTAGAGTCATAGCCATTTTCCTTCCCATCTATCTTTCAGAAACTTTTTGTGTGTGGGTTTATTTGTCTGTTTGTTTTGGGTCAAAGCCATCGATACTCAGGGGTTAGTCCTTGCTTGGCATTCAGGAATCACTCCCAGTGGGCTTGAGGGACCACATGTGATGCTGAGAATGGAACTGGATAGTTCATGTGTGAGCAAGCAGCAGACCTGCTAGCAGTACTATGGCTCCAGCTCTTAGAAGTATTTATTAAGAATTAGTTTACTCGAGGCCAGAGAGATAGCATGGAGGTAAGGCATTTGCCTTGCATGTAGAAGGTCGGTGGCTCAAATCCCGGCACCCATATGGTCCCCTGAGCCTGCCAAGAGTGATTTCTGAGCATAGAGCCAGGAGTAACCCCTGAGCTCTGCTGGATGTGATAAAAAAAATAGTTTACTCAATACAAAAATGTCCTCTGTATGCCTATGTTCATTGCAGCTCTATTTACAATAGTCATAATTTGGAAACAACCCAAATGTCCAACAACAGATGAGTAACTAAAGAAACTGTGGTATATATACACAATGAAATACTATGCAGTTGTCAAGAAAAATGAAATAGTGAAAATTTCCTATACATGGATAAACATGGAAACTGTGAAGTGAAGTGAGTCAGAGGGAGATAGACACAGAGTAGTCTCACTCAGCTGTGGGATTTAAGAAAAATAAAAGACACTATGGTAATAATATCTAGAAACAACAGAGATGAGGGCCAAAAGGACCAGCCCATGATATGAAACTTACCACAAAGATTGGTGAGTGCAGTTAGAGAAATAACTACACCAAAAACTATCATGATAATGGTAATGAGAGAAGTAGAATGCCTATCTCGAAGAGAGGCAGGTGGTGGAGGAAGAGGGAGATAGGGGGCATTGGTGGAAGGTTGCACTGATGAACAGAGGTGTCCTTTTCTATGATTGAAACCCAATTACAAACATGTTTGTAATCATGATGCTTAAATAAATATATAATAAATTAAATTAGTTAAATTTAATAAGTACGTGTTTACTAGTTTGGGGTACAAAGTAATTGATAAAGCACAAAAGTATAATTTAAAAAAATATATATCTAAGTGCACAACTCCCATTTTCTAAATTTTTTTTTCCTTTGGTTTTTGGGCCACACCCAGTGGTGCTCAGGGGTGACTCCTGGCTGTCTGCTCAGAAATAGCTCCTGGCAGGCACGGGGGACCATATGGGACACCGGGATTCGAACCAACCACCTTTGGTCCTGGATCGGCTGCTTGCAAGACAAACGCCTCTGTGCTATCTCTCCGGGCCCTTTCTAAAATATGTAGAGGCCATTCATGTGTTACTTTCATGCTAAGACTATCTACCTGGCTTAAGCTCTGAAATGTCAATGAGGCAGAGTAGCCTGTGCAGAGTGACGAGGAGACCCAGTCTCATGAGTCGCAGCACCACTGCATTACTTCAACCTCTGGGTTTATGCCCTCTCTACAAAGATCCAGTCCCAGCTGCCTTTCAGAGCTGCTTCCCTCTGCCCACTCAGTTTCCATCCAGCTATACCCAAGATTAAGTTTAGATCACAGTCCCTTTCTAACCTGCCTTCATCTATCTCCAGGTTAATGTCATCAGATCCACCCAATAGCCTAAGTGAGGCCCAGTCCTGGTCATCACCGATTATCCCACAGGCCTCCTACTCCAGTGACACACTGGCCTATAATTTTCCTATGTGGCTCTCCATGCAGCCAAAGTGTGTGTGGATGCACACAGATATCATCAGCTTGGTTCCCAATCATCTATGCTCCCATTGACAGGAACTGAAGTACTTACCCCAGTAGTTAGGATTCCCCAAGTTTAATTGACTCCCTATTCTTCTTGCTACATTAAACAATCTAAAATAAACCAGGCCAAAAATAGACACCCACTCCATGCCACTCCACTAAAGGCCAGCCAACCAAAGACATAACTGAGAATTCATCCCCTCTCCTACAGAAACAAACTAAATTAATTTTATGTGTTAGTAGATTCTTGGATGATCCCAAAAGTAGAATTCTGATTTCAGCAAGAAATTAAGAAATAAAATGTCTGACCAGAAGATTCAATCTATAGGATCTGAATTCATGTAGTCAAATCTTCCCAGTTGCAGCAGGCAGTGGTTGAAAAAAAATCAAATTCAAGGTTACAGCTTAGTCATCAGCATCAGGAGCCATGTCCTCTTGTCCACAATTTGTCTTCTGCCAAGAGGTCTAAAAGGCTATCCCATGTTTTGGATTCCCACCACCTTCCCATTTCCCTGGACACAACTCAAGATCCCCTAACTCTACCCCCCAGAAGTTTGAAGATTCTAAGACGACCTGAAAAGAGCAGAATGGGAAAGCATGAACAACTGGCATCAGTTTCAGGTGGAAATCTTGGAGCCAAAACAAGGACCTTTGACTATAGGAAAAATAGGCCCATTGTCTTAGTGGGTGGAACCACACCATAGCAAGAACAAGAAAACCAGTTTTGTACCCAGAGATCAGGACGTGCCCTAAAATGCCAATATGGGGAGGCGGAAGGGAATACATACTTTAAGAAAACAGAAGCAATTACAATAGTACTTATTCATTCCTGGTTTTTGGGGTTTTGTTTGTCTTTTTTTTCTCACATGACTATTCTGCCTAAACTCTCAGTCTCCCCAGAAATAGGCAGGTCAAGAAAAGGGTGACTCCCTAAAAGGCTGAAATGAGCGAGTTGGAGAAACAGTAGAATGGATAGGGTGCTTACCTTTCATGAAGTCAACCTGAGTTTTATCTCTCGAACCCCAAATAGTCCCTTGAGCCCAAGAGTAATTCCTGAGTGCAGAATCTAAGTAACATTCATATTGCCCGCTCCCCAAAGAAAGGTGAAATAGGGGCAAGAGAGATAGCATGGAGATAAGGCGTTTGCCTTTCATGCAGGAGGTCATCAGTTCGAATCCCGGCGTCCCATATGGTCCCCCGTGCCTGCTAGGAGCAATTTCTGAGCGGGGAGCCAGGAATAACCCCTGAGCACTGCCGGGTGTGACCCCCCCCCAAAAAAAAGGTGAAATAATGAAGATGAAACTTAGAAAAGCTCTACTATAAGGTTCTTAATAGAGAAAGGAGTTACTTCATTCTTTAACTGATGTTTAAACAAAACAAACAAAACCTCTGGATTGAGCTATGGCTGGGGGTAGTACAGTGCATGCCTCACTCATGTGCAAGGCTCTGAGTTTAATACCTAGTATCAAATGTCTCTTGGCTCTGTGGCATTACATATTGTCCCCCTATTTAAAAACAAAAACAGGACCAGAGAGGTAGTACAAAACAGAAGGATCTTGTCTTACATATGACCAACTCTGGCTCAATCTCAGGCACTGCATATGAGCCCTGAGCACACCCCCAAAACAAAAGCAAAATTCTGAGTTATACGTCCTTCCCTCAACAAACAAAGCCTCATGCAGAATACAAAGGGCTCTACCTACTTTGGTAGTGGAAGAAACAGTAGCAAGAAAAAGCAGAAAAGGCTACACCTTAAACACGTAATCTTTCACAAACATTGTCCCCAGTGATTAAGTCTAAAGTCATCTGAAATGACTCCAAGTTGCCTGAATATCTCAGTTCATTCACCTCATAAAAGAACTCAAGACCAGATTTAATAAAACACATATTTTATTTAAAGGATGGGGGAGAAGATGACAAGAGAGTAACAAGTAGCAAAGTCAAGAGAGAGCACAGGCTTCTCAAAGGTGGAAAGAGCCCCTACACAGCCAGCATGAAACTACACATCTCAAGAAGGGAGATGCAGGCAACATGTGCTCTGGCACCATGTACCCAGGCAATACAGGTGCCTCAGACCATATTCCTTTATGCCTAGATATTCTTCCTTTGGGTATAATCCAGTGAAGTGTTGAATTTTTTTCTTTTTGGTTTTTGGGCCACACCCAGAAGTTTTCAGTGCTTAGTCCAGGTTCTGTACTCAGGAACCACTCCTGGCAGACTTAGGGTACCATACAAAGTGCCAGGGATGGAATCTAGGTCAGCCACATGCAAGGCAAAATGCCCTACCCACTGTACTATTGCTCCAGACCAATGATGAATCATTGAAACTGACCTTACATTCAGGACAAAGTCTGTCTTAGTCTTAGCAAATTCAAATGGCAAGCTCTGTCTGGGACCTCAGAGGCTCACACAGGCAATTGCGTTTTCCTCTGTACTACTACCGTACATTGAGCGATGCTTCTATTCAGCATTCTTTAATGCAGTGATATTTAATTATTTTATTGTTATTTTTTAATCAAGATAAAAACAGTTTCAAAAGATAGGTCAATGGGCTAGAGCTCATGTTTTGCAGATTCAATCTCTGGTACCACATGATATCCTGGGGCAATACCATGACTGACCCCTCAAGCACAGAACGCCACCAAATGTGACCCAAAAACCAAATATATGTGTGCAAATATACACTGATAAAGAAAACAAAAAAATAGGGCCAAATAATAGTATAGGTTTTCAATGCTTGCCTTGCATCCTACTTACCTGGCATTACATATGGCTCCTAAAAAACATCAGGGATTACTACTGAGCACATAGCCAAGGAATAGTCTTCATTCAACTCCAGGTACAACCCAAAACTCCAAAAGAAAAAGAAAAAGAAAGTATGGCCAACACTCCATTTCTACCCGTAAACCAGATGTAAACTAAGCATTGGCAGAAGTGAGCACCATCAGTAGGGTTCAAAATAAAACAAAAAAAATAATTCTAGATATAAACTTTGGGGGGGCTTGGGGGGCCGCACTCAGTGATGCTCAGGGGTTACTCCTGGCTATGCACTCAGAAATCACTCCTGACTTGGGGGACCACGTGGGACGCTGGGGAATGGAACCACAATCTGTCCTAGGCTAGCACTGGCAAGGCAAACAATGCCTTAGTGCTCCACACCACCACTCTAGCCCCTAGATATAAACATTTACTATTTAAATGTTGACTATTTTGGCATATCTTTTTCTTCTTCTGAATGACCAAACTGGAAAGAAAGACTTTTCTGGCTATTTTTATAATTTTGAGGGTGAGAATTCTAAAATGGGTCCACCAGGTTAAAAATGAGATATCAAATGACAAGTATTCCTTTTGCAAGTTCAAGGAAGAGTCCATTTTCTTATTTGACCCAGCTTCTAAAAGCTGGCTGCACTCTTTGGTTCATGATCCCTTTTCCATCTCCAGTAAAGGCTGGTCAATGGTATTTTCAAGCTCCACTATCTAGACTCTGATTTCCTAATATCCTTTGTTCACTTATGGGGACCTCAGTGATTATACTGGGCCCATTGGGTAATCTGGGATATTCTAAACATCATCATATCTGCAAACTTCTTTTTTCACAGTTTCAGGGATTAAGATATGGACATTTGGGGAAAGCCATTATTCTGTCTATCACAAGTACCTTTTCTAAACTTTGCCCACAACATAAATTTACTTTGTGAGGCCAGAGTGATAATGCAGTGATAGGGCATTTGCCTTGCACGTGGCTGACCCAGGATGATCCCCAGCATCCTATATGGTTCCCCGAGCCTGCCAGGAGCAATTTCTAAGTGCAGAGCCAGGAGTAACCTCTGAGTGCGGATGGGTGTGGCCCAAAAACCAAAAATAAAAATTTATTTTGCCTTCTTCCTCTGTCTTTCACTTTAGAGTTACAAGAGTGCAAGTTCTGAGGTGAAATGTACTAGCTCTGTCTCTGTAAACTGAGCTAATCACTCTACCTCTCAGCCTTTTTTTCCTTATCCATAAAACAGAATAAATTTAAGTTCATTAGTTGTTAATATATATTAAATCAGTATTGTATATTATGAGCCCTCAGTAAACATTTCTTCCTTTCAATTCCATTTTCTCTTACCATTTTCAACAGCACCTCCTTTTTCTTCAGATTCAGGCTAACCTCAATCTAAACACTTGTCAAAGCAAGCTGCAATACCCATCTTTTATTATGATTCTCTAGATATTTCCTGGGGCCAGAGCAGTGACACAAGAGATAAGGCATCTGCCTTGCATGCACTAACCTTGGACAGACCATGGTTCAATCCCCCAGTGTCCCATATAGTCCTAGGAGCTATTTCTGAGCACATAGATAGGAGTAACCCCTGAGCATCACCAGTTGTGACTGGAAAAAAATAAAGAAGATTCTACTTAATGTTTCTTGGAAGAAAGTCTGCTATCTACTCAAGGAAACATAATATATTTCCATTGTTGTTTTTCACACCTTTTTAATGTTCACATATAAAGTCCTTAATTTATATACCAATTCTGTGTATGGATAAATTATAAATGTAACCTAAACTTATTCTCTTACTTGTTGGTCTTCCTCTTTATAAGTAAGAAAAATACAGAGACAAAAATAATGCTGGGATGTTATTTCTTTAGCAAAAAAAATTACATTTGTGAGAAATCCCTTGAAAGTTGAGGTTTGGGTTTCAGCAAAAGCATTTAACTCAGGCCAGAAAGATAGTACAGTGGGTTGGGCATTTGCCTTGTGCACAGCCGATTGGCATTACATATTCCCCCACCCCAAGCTCACTAGAAGTGATTCCTGAGTTCAGTCAGGAGTAACCTCTGAACACTGCCAGGTGTGGCCCCAAAACAAAATGCATTTAACTTTCAGACACATTCCAAACCTCTAAGGACATAATTCTGGGAGAAATCACTTAACCTTTGGATATTCTTTTTGTTTGTTTGTTTGTTTGTTTTGTTTTGGATTTTGGGTTTTGGGTCACACCTGGCAGCATTCAGGGATTACTCCTGACTCTATGCTCAGAAATAGCTCCTGGCAGGCTCAGGGGACCATGTGGGATGCCGGGATTTGAACAACCGACCTTCTGCATGCAAGGCAAATGCCTTACCTTCATGCTATCTCTCCGGCCCCAACCTCTGGATATTCTTGCCATTAAATAAAAACATTTCTCAGAATGATGTTCATGAATTGCTGCTTCCCAATCCTTCCATGACAAGTTAAGCTACTCTTGTCATTTTTTTCTCAGTTGACGTACCAGAAGATAGCTATAAAATGATTCCCCACCTGAGACAGTAAATGAGGTCCTCTGACTATTCCTTTCTTTACAGCAGCTCATTTTTACTCTGTGCTAACTGTGTGCCAGGGACTATTCCATGGATTTAATAGGCAGCTACAGTTCAATTCAATTCCATGAATGTTATTTCTTACATCATTACATATTAAAAAATAAAACAAGACAAGCTGGGAAGATAATGCTAAATGGTAGAGAACATGCCTGGCATGTGCAAGGTCTTAGAGTTCAAGTCCCATCACTCTATGCCTCTCCCCAACACTGAACTGGGTGTAGCCCAGGTGGTCCCTAGACCTCTCTCAATACTGCTAGAGGAGGCTCATTTTGAAAAATTTAAAAATACAGAGAAATTAAGCCATTTAATTAGCGTCACACAACTTCAAATTTTATCCTCATCTGCCACCCAAGTAAACATTAATAATTAATCTAGGCCAAGAACACCCTAAGATTCCTGAGGTTTCCTGAACAAAAGTCCAACTTCCTGGGCCAGGGCAATAGCACAGTGGGCAGGGCATTTGCTTTGCATGCAGCCAACCCAGGTTCAATCCCATAGAGTCCCCCGAGTTTGCCAGAGGTAATTTCTGAGCTCAGAACCAGGAGTAACCAACCCCTGTGCACCACCAGGGGTGGTGCCTCAAAAAAAAAAATAAAAATTAACCCTTCCAGTTCTCCCCTTTCTCTCTCTCCCTCTCCCTCTGTCTCCCCCTTCTCCCTCCCTCTCTCCCCCTTCTCCCTCTCCCTCTCTCCCCCTTCTCCCTCTCTCCCTCTTATTCTCTCTCCCCCTCTCTCCCTCTCACTCTCCCTTTCTCATCTCTAATCTCTCTCAAAAAGAAAACAGAAAAAAAAATTCAACCTTCCAGAATGATCTCTACTCCTCTGAATTATCAGAATACAATAAAAAAAAAAAAACTAGCATTTCCATCTTGCACTTGGCTTAGGCACCTGCTCCCCACCACCATACAACCCATGTCCTTTTATAAAAGCTTGCCTTTATGCAAATAACTGGCAACTTATTAAAATTGCTTTTCATAATGACCAGTGATCGGACCCTTTTTATAATCCTTTTAGGAAAAAAATAGGCCATTGGTCATCACAAAAAGTAATTTTAATAAGATGTCAATTATTTGCAGTCATTCTCTGGCCATAAAGGGGGACCCTATGAAAATAAAGTGTAAACAGAAGGAAGCAAGAGGTGGGAGAGTCCCTGAAATAGTCACAAAGGGGAGGAGACTGCAAATGCAGAAACAGTCATAAAACACACCCAGAGCTGATGGCCTTTGTGAACAATGGCAGACACACCTGTCCTTTTCCATGCCTTTTGGCTTATGACTTCCTTCTCAGCCTGCCCCCCTCCTGGACCTGTCTACTCACACCAATACTAGAGGCTAGTCAGGGACCTAACAAAAGGTCTTGGCACTGAGCTGTATGGGTGGAGGGAGCACAAAAGGAAGCAAATGTTTAACTAATTTGGGCCCCTGACTCACCTATGTACAAGTCACTCGGGCAGGAAATAAATTCAAGAGAAGTGGCTATGCAGGACTTAGGGCTTAAGTGCTTTTACTATGCAGTGTACCTTCTCCGTGCTGACTGACTAAGAGCAAAGAAATGTGTGAGAGTTGTCATAGCTTTCCTTTGCTTACAAACCTACTGTCCCTCACTCTCCCTCTGTCAGTTATATTCCTCTATCTATTTACCAAATTGAGTTGTAGGGGAAAATCTAAGTTTAGTTATTTAAAGTCCTCAAAACTACATTCAGGAGTGTTAAAAACTCAATGATGACCAGATACAAAAAATATTTTTATATTTTTTGCAGGAAAGTTTGATGAGCACCTTGGCACCATCCACAAGCCCTCTAGAGCCCACAAAGCTACCAAGAGGTAGAAGGAACCTCCTGGGTTCTGGATATCTTCCTTCTGTATCTCATCAATGACATTTGGAAATGGGTACTATTATTCCTATTTTGCAAAGTATAAGCAAAAGCTTCAAGAAGTCAATTAATTTGTCTTCCCAAGAACTGGTAGAAGTCAAAATCAGGATTCAATTTCACATTTTTTAATATAAATAACATGTTTCCAGGCTGAAGAGATAGTAAAGCAGGCTGGAGGCACTTTGCCATGCATCAGGATTACCTACGTTCATTCCCCTGGATTCAGATCTTATATGGTCTCCCAAGTCCCACCAGGAGTGATCTCTGAGGCAGTAAACCCTGAGAGTAAACCCTGAGAATACCAGGTGTGGACCCCAAAGACAAACAAGCATAAATAATATGTTTTCACTATATACTATCCTATTTACCAGCACTCAAATAAAGGAAATATGGGGCTGGAGATATGACATAATGGGCTAAAATACATTCTTTGCAAACTGAAGACCTGGTTTCAGTCTCCAGTATCACCATGTCCCTTGAGCACAAAAAGAAGCTAACCCTGAGCACTGAGTTTAGAATAGCAACTGATCATTACTGGGTGTGATCCAAAGCCACACAAACAAAAAATGAAATGTGATTATTTCTGGTGCCAGAGAGATAGCATAGCGGTAACGTATTTGTTTTGCATACGGCTGACCTGGGACAGACCCAGTTCAATTCCTGACATCCGATATGGTCCCCCAAGCATGCCAGGAGTGATTTCTGAGCACAGAGGCAGGAGCAACACCTAAATATCACCAGGTGTAGTCCAAAAACCAATTGATTAATAAATAAATAAATAAACTGCTTTAAAAAAAGAAATATGGGGGCCGGGCGGTGGCGCTAAAGGTAAGGTGCCTGACTTGCCTGCGCTAGCCTTGGACGGACCGCGGTTCGATCCCCCGGTGTCCCATATGGTCCCCCAAGCCAGGAGCAACTTCTGAGCACATAGCCAGGAGTAACCCCTGAGCGTTACTGGGTGTGGCCCAAAAACCAAAAAAAAAAAAAAAAAAGAAATATGATTGCTTCTGACAGAAATATTCTGAAGAAATTTCAATAAAGAACAGGATATACAACAGATCTTAGGATAAACAATAATTCAAGTCGCAATGTAAGAAAGCAAGGATATTACAAGAAGAAAGAAAAGAATTAGAAAGACTTCAGAAGATGAGAAATGTGGGCTCAGGTCCTACAAGATAATATCTTTTAAGCTACAAGGGCTTTGAATTTGAACTTCATCTTAAAGATGACAGGAGACATTGACAGTTTTAATTAAGATCAGAAATGTAGAACCGGTGAGATAGCATGGAGGTAAGGCATTTGCCTTTCATGCAGAAGGTCGGTGGTTCGAATCCCGGCATCCCATATGGTCCCCCAAGGCTGCCAGGAGCGATTTCTGAGCATAGAGTGAGGAGTAACCCTGGAATGCAGCCAGGTGTAACCCAAAAACCAAAAAAAAAAAAATCAGAAATGTGATGAAACAGTGTTTGTACATTACTCTGAGAGTATTATTTAATAGTTCTCAACTCTAGCAACTTATTAATTGCCCAAAGCTTGCTTTCTTTCCTTTATTTTAACATAACTTTAGATATGCAGAAATAGTTTCTATATACCCTTCATTCAACTTCCCTAACTGTAATGTAGATAACCACAGTATAATTATTAAAGTCAATAAAATAGCACTGATACAGTACATCGAACTAATCTATAAGTCTTACTCCAATCTTAACAAATATCCTTTTTCTGAATTAAGATCTCATCAAGAATCACACAATGGGGGCCAGAGCAGTGGCACAAGTGGTAGAGCATTTGCCTTGTATGAGCTAACCTGGGATGGACTGGTTTGATCCCCGGCATCCCATATGGTCCCCCAAGCCAGGAGTGATTTCTGAACACATAGCCAAGAGTCACCCCTGAGTGTCACTGGGTGTGGCAAAAAAAAGCAAAAAAAAAAAAATCACACAATGTCCTCAGTTCAGATTAAATTTGGGGGAAGAATACCACAGAAGGAGATGCTATGCCATCTCAGTCCATCAGATCAGGAAACCCAAACTACTGACACCTCTTGTTACTGCTTATGGTAACACTGTATATTTGACTAAGGTCTTTCCACTATAAAATGATTAACTTAATTCAAAACTCTTGAGCTGGGGTCTGGAGAGAGAGCACAGCAGTAGCCTTGCATGCAGCCAACCCAGGACTGATAATGATTAAAATCCCAGCGTCCCATTTGGTCCCCCGAGCCTGTCAGGAGCAATTTCTAAGCCCAGAGCCAGAGTAACCCCTGAGCACCAGTGGGTGTGACTCAAAAAAGCAAAAACAAACAAACAAAAATACCCACTCTTGAACTACCAGTATTAGGCTACACTATAGACTAATAAGAGGAATAAAACACCTCCCCTGGTAGATTCTGAATGCCCTGGAGATAAAGCTAGTCAATATTCAGGGTCAAAAACCATGCATGGACTTAGACAATGGAGATTCTAATCCTTTAAATCAATCAAGGAAGCTATTCCTTGGGCCTCCCCATCAGTTCCAAGCACAGATAAATATATCTGGACTTTGGTATGGACCATGGTATGTAAAACAGAGGCCAAAAATCCCCTGAGAAAGTACTTGGTGAGTAGTCTGCATCTCAATTAAAAGAAAAGGTAGAGGTCAAAGTGATAGTACAGCAGGCAGGGCATTTTCCTTGCAAGTGACCAATTTAGGTTAGATCCCTGGCAACCCATATGGTTCCCCTAGTAATAGGAGCAGTTCCTAAGTGCAAAGTGATGAGTAACCCCTGAGCATCGCTGGGGTGTGGGCACAAAAAATGTAAAAGCAGGTCACTATGTACCTTAAATATAACTGTGAAAGATTTGTAATTCATGTTGGTCACAATAAAAATTATTTAAAATTAAAAAAACAAAAGTGAAGGCAGGCTGCAAAGCAAAGTGTCCAGTCCTCCTGGTCTATTTTCCCTTTATACCTCAAAGTAAACTTTGCAACAGTAAAGACACACTCTGCATAGAGTTTTTCTCTCAAAACAATGGCATGAGGTCCTGCCATCCATGGAAGGGAACTTACAGTTCGTGCTATAAATCAGCACACGTGCAAAAATTAACACTTCAGGCCGGAGCTGTGGTGAGGAGCTGTAAGGCATCTGCCTTGCCAGTGCTAGTCTAGGACAGACAGACTGCAATTCCATCCCCCTGTGTCCCATATGGTCCCCCAAGCCAGGAACGGTTTCTGAGTGCATAGCCAGGAGTAACCCCTGAGCATCACCGAGTGTGGCCAAAAAAAAAATGTTAATACTTCCTGATATAAATAAATTAATTTACAAACTCTAGCAACCTAGATCTTTTGTCCTAAATCTCTTTTGAAGTAAGAGAATAAAGGCCCTGTTGTAAATTTCATGAAAAAGGAAAATGTACACACTTCCTGTCACCAGATTACTGAAGCAATGATAAAGTGTTCATTAGATATCTTAGGGTCTCCATAGAGATTTCATCATCAACCCCTCCAATCTCCTAACATGCAAAAGGAACATAAGTTTAACCAATGTAAAGAGATGGGAAGGATCCTTTAGAGCAGGGGTCTTCAAACTACGGCCCACGGGCCGCATATGCGGCCCGCAGAGGAGTCTGATCCGTCCTGCCAGCAGTGAGCGCTGATTGGTTGCCAAGATACCTGCCAGCATATACACTCAGTGTATAGCCAAATATCAGGAACCATGCACTCAAAATGGTAACCATCTTTGGTAGCACTTATGTCTGTGAACACACTTTTTCAAGAATGAAACATCTGAAATCTCCAACCAGATCAAGAATGGGCCCAGAGAGATAGCACAGCGGCATTTGTCTTGCAAGCAGCCAATTCAGAACCAAAGGTGGTTGGTTCGAATCCCAGTGTCCCATATGGTCCCCCATGCCTGCCAGGAGCTATTTCTGAGCAGACAGCCAGGAGTAACTCCTGAGCACCGCCGGGTGTGGCCCAAAAACCAAAAAAAAAAAAAAAAAAAAGATTAACTGATGCCCACTTGCATCACTTGTTACGGCTGGCAGTAAAAAATATGGAACCGGACACTGACCATCTCATTAGCCAAAAGCAGGCCCACAGTTCCCATTGAAATACTGGTGTGATCTGTTTATTTATAAATGGTTTTCATTTTATTTATATAAGATATGTGCAGTGTGAGTAGGAATTAGTAGCTCATATAGTCCGGCCCTCCAGCTCTCTAAGGGATCATAATCCGGCCCCCACTTTAAAAAGTTTGAAGACCCCTGCTTTAGAGAAAGAAAGAACTATGTCCTAAGGCAGTCACGTAAGTACCGGAATCTTGCTGCAGTGCCAAAGAGCTTCTGCCCAGCAGTAACCAAGAAAGTAACTCTAACACTCAGGGAGAACTAAAAATAATAAATACACTGACTTACTATGACTCCAAATCCACGTTTTAAAAGCTTGCTTTGGGAGAAAAAAAGTGCTTGCTTTGGATGGTTTGAACTTGCTGCTAATATGTTCTTTTGATGACATTAGCTTTGAGTGGGACACTAGGACTTTCTCCTCACTGTGAACATAGTATAGAATAATGCCATTAAAACTGATATGCTTCATCTGAAACCCAAATATGAAAAACTTTGTAAATCAAAATGGTTTTAATAAAATAAAATAAAATAGCTGGTGTGCTTCAGAAGATCCTTATGAGGTTAACACCAGAGTTAGTAACAGTTAATAGTTAATGCATGGTGTCCATCATGCAATGAACATATAAATTTAGTTTTGCTTTGTTTGGAGGAGGGAGAGGGAGTTGTGGTTTAAGGTTATACCCATTGATGCTCTTGGCTAACTCCTAGCTCTGTGCTCAGACTTACTCCTGGAGGTGCTGGGGATCAAATTGCATGCAAGGCAAGTACTTAAATCCAGTACTATCTCTCCACCCTTGGATATCTAAAGCTTAAGTACCAGAAATTTTTGAGTACTTATAGGGAAGTTGTGTCTGGGAAAGGGACTCTGCTAATTTAAAGAATTCTCTGAAAATCTTGAGAAAAATCCCAGCTTCAGATGGTGATTCCTTGTTAGCAGCTTGCTAAATTGTGCAGTAGACTCAGAAAGATCTCAAGAAACATGATCCCTATCTTAGCATTCAGAGCTCGAAGACAATAGTTTAAACTATGTGGAAGTCTCACAAAGATAAGGAACATCTACTTCCTGTTCCATGAGACTTCTCTTTCCAGGCAGAAGTTCAGAAAATGAGACGGTATCTGAAAATAATAACATGGGTTATCTAGTAACATGGAATATTCCTTTATTTAGGTGCTAGAATTCAGCCTCCATCTTGTTAAGTTGACTCACCAATTCATAGAAAAGTACACTGCAAGTAACTCTGGACTTTGTCTCTTCACCTTTGCATCTGCCAGGAAAAATAGTGCAACTAGCTCTCATTAGTTTATAATACATTATTTTAGTATTGACTCATTAAGACACTATCATTCTGTATCCTACTGACTTGAATGATATAACTATTATAAATTAGATATTTTTCAGTGAAAAATAAAATATTAGCAGACAATCTCAGTCTCTGAGCAATAGCTTCAGCTTCCCCTTCAAATTTTTCAATTTTCTTTCATTATTACACAGTCAATTCCTCAAGGATCTCTCAAGGGCTACCACAAAATGTAAATGCTAATATGTAGGAGAAACTATTTCAGAATGGCGGGGTTAACTAGGTCAGCAATGACTGGGAAAGGCTTCACAAAAGACTAAAGTTTAATTTAAGCATTTGAATAGAGAGACCTCAGGGAAATGGAAACCAGAAGTATAAGCACAGGAAAGCTGATGGCATGCATCATTCTACATGCAAATTTAGAAGACAACTTCAAAAAGGAAAGTGTGTTTGCATATATGACATCACATATTCCTCTCAACTGCTGTATGAGGATTGTTTTAGAAGAGAATGCTGATCCTTGAAAGATAATGCAACTTGTCAAGGCCAATAGTGGATCAAAGATTAAAAACTAGGTACTAGTGCCGAAAAGATAGCATGGAGGTAAGGTGTTTGCCATGCATGCAGATGGTCGGTGGTTCGAATCCTAGCATCCCATATGGTCCCTGAGCCTGCCAGGAGCGATTTCTGAGCATAGAGCCAGGAATAACCCCTGAGTGCTGCTGGGTGTGACACAAAAATAAAAACAAAAACAAAAAATAAAAAAAGAAACTAGGTACAAGTATAGTTGTATATGTATAGGTATAGTTCTAACGATTGGAGCATATGCCTAGCAGGTGTCAGGTTCTGAAACCAATCTCTGGCACCACATCATCTTCCAAACACCATTGGTTATATCTCTAGTGGCCCCTAAGCGCTGTTAGAAGCATATCCTACTCGTCAGCTAAAAAAATTAAATTAATGGGCCAGAGAGATAGCATAGCTGTCTTGCCTTGCAAGCAGCCAATCCAGGACCTGAGGTGGTTGGTTCAAATCCCAGCATCCCATATGGTCTCCTGTGCCTGCCAGGAGCTATTTCTGAGCAGATAGCCAGGAGTAACTCCTGAGCACTGCCGGGTGTGGCCCAAAAATTTTTAATTAAATTAAATTTTAAAAGGCAAGTTCATACCCATACCTCTAAGAAAGAATGGGGGAGAGGATGTTTAGAAAACCAAAAGAAGCAGGGATTTCTTTTTTGTTGTTGTTTGTTTTGTTTTTTGGGGTTTTTTTGGCCACACCCGTTTGAAGCTCAGGGGTTACTCCTGGCTAAGTGCTCAGAAATCTCCCCTGGCTTGGGGGGACCATATGGGACGCTGGGGGATCGAACCGTGGTCCTTTCCTTAGCTAGCGCTTGCAAGGCAAACACCTTACCTCTAGCGCCACCTCGCCGGCCCCGGAGCAGGGATTTCTATGAGTTAAGAAACAGGGAAGTGGGAACAGAGTGTATAGTAAGAGAGGACACTTGCCTTGGAAACAGTTGACCAAGTTTGATGCCTAGCACAGAGCCAAAAATAACCTGGAATACCACCAGATGTGACCCAATTTTGAAGAAATATAAAGGGCTGGAACAATAGCACAGCAGATAGGGCATTTGCTTTGCATGCTGCTGACCTGGGTTCAATCTCCGCGTCCCATATGGTCCCCCGAGCCTACCAGGAGTGATTTCTGAGCATAGAGCCAGAAGTAACCCCTGAACACTGCCAGGTGTAGTGAAGGGGTGTAGTGAAGGAAGAAAGGAAAGGAAGGAAGGAAGGAAGGAAGGAAGGGAGGAAGGAAGGAAGGGAGGGAGGAAGGAAGGAAGGAAGGAAGGAAGGAAGGAAGGAAGGAAGGAAGGAAGGAAGGAAGGAAGGAAGGAAGGAAGGAAGGAAGGAAGGAAGGAAGGAAGGAAGGAAGGAGAGGAAGGGAGGGAGGGAGGGAGGGAGGGAGGGAGGGGAGGGAGGGGAGGGACGGAGGGAGGGGAGGGGAGGGAGGGGAGGGAGGGGAGGGAGGGAGGGGAGGGAGGGGAGGGAGGGGAGGGAGGGGAGGGAGGGAGGGAGGGAGGGAGGGAGGGGAGGGAGGGGAGGGAGGGGAGGGAGGGGAGGGAGGGGAGGGAGGGAGGGAGGGAGGGAGGGAGAAGAAAGGGGAGGGAGGGGAGGAAATGAGGGGGAGAGAGCGAGAGGGAGGGGAGGGAGGGGAGGGAGGGGAGGGAGGGGAGAGAGGGAGGGAGGGAGGGAGGGGAGGGAGGGGAGGGAGGGAGGGAGGGGAGGGAGGGGAGGGAGGGAGGGGAGGGAGGGGAGGGAGGGAGGGGAGGGAGGGAGTTAGGCAAGCTTGCTAAGTGGGACCATAGGTTGTACATTATGAAAACTGACAAAGACATTTGATCTTGATCTTGTAGGTGTAGGAGAGTGACTGAGGTTTTCAGTAAGGAAAAAAAATCACAGTGACACCTTAAACAAAAACAAAGGTGACAGTGGTAAAAAAAAAAAAAAAGGAATTCTGGGTTTCTCAGTTAAAGAGATGACACTAGAGAGATGAGACTAGAGATTTGTATCAAGTAAAACCCCTTGGATTTGATCACTGACATGTATGGTCCCTTTTGCCACCACCTCCAAGACCAACCAAGGTTGTTGGCCCCCTTTTTTCTTAAGTAAAATGGGTAACTACAAGCAGGAAAGAGAATCACACAATAGAATAGAGTGAGAAGTGGACTTAAGTTTGGGTTTGTTTGTTCGTTTTGGTTTGGGGGCACACTTATTGGTGCTCAAGGCTTACTCCTGGCTCAGCACTTCTGGTAAACTCAGGAGACCACATGGGGCACCCAGGGCAGCCATGTTCAAGGCAAGTACCCCACTTGCTATACTATTGCTCCAGCCCCGAAAGTTTGAGTTTAAATGCAGAATTACATGTTAAAGTCATGGATAAATTAGGCATTTTCCCTCTGCACTTGTCTTTTTTCAACCATCATCTGAATGAAGTGAAATTAATTTCTAAATAACATTCAAATATTTGCTACTAAGTGAGGGCCCATCAACAGCATCATCCAAAAGATTGCTATAAATTCAAATTCTCAGGCCACAAAATAAGATCTATATGGGGGAGGCAGTAAGAGGGACTCCCTAGCAGTAGGATGGTCACCCGCACAACTAGGAAGGTCATTGCAGCACTAGAAATTATACTAGGGCTTTGCATAAGACAGGCAAGTGCTCCAGTCCTTTGAAATACTTCCCGGGCCTTCAGATCTGTATTTAACAAGATCTTCAGGTGATAAGTACATTCAATATTGAGACATTTCCTACTAACATGTCCCCCAGTTCTAAAATTTATTATTTCAGACCCACTTGAATTATGCCACTTCATAGGAAAAAGAAAAATGAATAGAAATTCACCTTTTGAGAGAAAAAGGTGGGGGAAGGAAGGGAGGGAAAAAGGAAGGGAAAGATCTGCCATAGAAGCAGAATAGGAAGGCAACTGGAGACATGGAGACATTGGTGACCGGAAATTGCACTGAAGAGATGGATGTGGTACATTATATGTCTGAAACTCACAAACAGTTGCTATTGTAACTTATCTCACGGTGATTTTTTTCAACTCACCTTTTCACTTTATTTCTTCTCTTTCCCCAATCCCAACACACACTGATTTGTCACGTCCCTAGTTTTTAGGAAACACAAGTGGAGCATTGCTGACACCTGGTGGCCATATCAGTAAATTCACTTAATCTTATTCCCTCTCCAAGGAGTAAAGAAAGGTCAGAGAGGCTGAAGTTACTATTACAGAATAGATTAGTGCTTCTCAATTAGTTTCTGCATGTCCCCTAGGAAGAAGAAAACATTTTTTCAAGCCCCCCACGCGACTTTAAATAGTATCTTTATTTAAAAAAAACTTTAACCTGCAAAATAAAAATATATAAAATAATTTGAGCTGATTTTTAATGTCTAGGTTTTTCTGTTTGTTTTGTTTTGGGGCCACACCTGGTGAAGCTCAGGAGTTACTCCTGGCTCTGCGCTCAGAAGTCGCTCCTGGCTTGGGGGACCATATGGGACGCTAGGGGATCCGTCCGAGGCTAGCGCTGGCAAGGCAGACATCTAGCGCCATCGCGCCTGCCCCTAATGTTAATGGCTACAATGAGCACGTTTTGAAATGTATAGCTTTTCTTCTTTTTTTACTTTTCAGTGATTATATAATTCTTTTTTCATTTATTATACGTATGTTCTTTTTCATATATCTATTTAAACAGCTTGATTACAAATATGATTGTAGTTGGGTTTCAGTCATGCAAAGACACCACCCTTCACAAGTGCAACATTCCCATCACCAATGTCCCAGATCTCCCTCCTTCCCACCCCACACCTGCCTGAACTCTAGACAGGCTTCTACTTCTGTCATTTATTCAGATTGTTATGATAGTTCTCAGGGTAGTTATTTCTCTAACAACACTCATCACTCTTTGTGGTGAGCTTCATGAATTGAGCTGAACCTTCCAGACCTCCTCTCTTTTGTCTCTGAGAATTACTGCAAAAATGTCTTTTATTTTTCTTAAAACCCATAGATGAGTGAGACCATTCTGCGTTTTTCTCTTTCCCTCTGGCTTATTTCACTCAGCATAATAGATTTTATGTACATCTATGTATAGGAAAATTTCATGACTTCATTTCTCCTGATGGCTGCATAATATTCCATTGTGTATATGTACCACAGTTTCTTTAGCCATGCATCTGTTGAAAGGCATCTTGGCTGTTTCCAGAGTGCTGCAATGAATATAGGTGTGAGGAAGGGATTTTTGTATTGTATTTTTGTGTTCCTAGGGTATATCCCTAGGAGTGGTATAGCTGGATCATATGGGAGCTCAATTTCCAGTTTTTGGACGAATCTCCATATCGCTTTCCAGAAAGGTTGGACTAGACGGCATTCCCACCAGCAGTGATTAAGAGTTCCTTTCTCTCCACATCTCTGCCAGCACTGCTTATTGCCATTCTTTGTGATGTGCACCAATCTCTGTGGCATGAGATGGTACCTCATAGTTGTTTTGATTTACATCTCCCTGATGATTAGTGATGTGGAGCATTTTTTCATGTGCCTTTTGGCCATTTGTATTTCTTCTTTGACAAAGTGTCTGTTCATTTCTTCTCCCCCTTTTTTTTTTTTTTTTTTTGGTTTTTGGGCCACACCCGGTAACGCTCAGGGGTTATTTTTTGGCTATGTGCTCAGAAGTTGCCCCTGGCTTGGGGGACCATATGGGACACCGGGGGATCGAACCGAGGTCCATCCAAGGCTAGCGCAGGCAAGGCAGGCACCTTACCTTTAGCGCCACCGCCCGGCCCCTTCTCCCCATTTTTTGATGGAATTAGATGTTTCTTTCTTGTAAAGTTCTGTCAGTGCCTTGTATATTTTGGATATTAGCCCCTTATCTGATGGGTACTGCGTGAATAGTTTCTCCCACTCGGTGGGTGGCTCTTGAATCCTGGGCACTATTTCCTTTGAAGTGCAGAAGCTTCTCAGCTTAATATAGTCCCATCTGTTTATGTCTGCTTCCACTTGTTTGGAGAGTGCTGTTTCCTCCTTAAAGATGCCTTTAGACTCAATGTCATGGAGTGTTTTACCTACGTGCTGTTCTATATACCTTATGGTTTCAGGTCTGATATCAAGGTCTTTAATCTATTTGGATTTTACTTTCGTACATGGTATTAGCTGGGGGTTCATGTTCACTTTTTTGCAAGTGTCTAACGAGTTGTGCAATTTGCTCCATTTAGGAATTCTTGCTCCTTTATCAGAAATTAAGTGTTTGTATGTCTGAGGAGCATTCTCTGAGTACTCAAGCCTATTCCACTGATCTGAGGGTCTGTATTTATTCCTATACCATGCTGTTTTGATAACTATTGCTTTGTAATACAGTTTAAAATTGGGGAAAGTAATGCCTCCCATATTCTTTTTCCCAAGATTTGCTTTAGCTATTTGAGGGTGTTTATTGTTCCAAATGAATTTCAGAAATGTTTGATCCACTTCTTTGAAGAATGTCATGAGTATCATTAGAGGAATTGCATTAAATTTTTACAATGCTTTGGGGAGTATTGCCATTTTAATAATGTTAATCCTGCCAATCCATGAGCAGGGTAGTATGTGTTTCCATTCCCATGTGTCCTCTCTTATTTCTTGGAGCAGTGTTTTATAGTTTTCTTTGTATAGGACCTTCACGTCTTTAGTCAAGTTGACTTCAAGATATTTGAGTTTGTGTGGCACTACTGGGAATGGGGTTGTTTTCTTAATGTCCATTTCTTTTCTATCATTATTGGTATATAAAAAGGCCATTAATTTTTGTGTGTTAATTTTGTAGCCTGCCACATTGCTATATGAGTCTATTGTTTCTAGAAGCTTTTTGGTAGAGTCTTTAGGGTTTTCTAAGTAGAGTATCATGTCATCTGCAAACAGTGAGAGCTTGACTTCTTCCTTTCCTATCTGGATTCCCTTAATATCTTTTTCTTTTTTTTTTTTTTTTTTTTTTTTTTTTTTTGGTTTTTGGGCCACACCCGGTAACGCTCAGGGGTTACTCCTGGCTATGTGCTCAGAAGTTGCTCCTGGCTTGGGCGACCATATGGGACACCGGGGGATCGAACCGCGGTCCGTCCAAGGCTAGCGCAGGCAAGGCAGGCACCTTACCTTTAGCGCCACCTCCCGGCCCTTAATATCTTTTTCTTGCCTAATCACTATAGCAAGTACTTCCAGTTCTATGTTGAATAGAAGTGGTGAGAGAGGACAGCCTTGTCTTGTACCAGAATTTAGAAGGAAGGCTTTTAGTTTTTCTCCATTGAGGATAATATTTGCCATTGGCTCGCGGTAGATAGCCTTAATCATATTGAGAAAGGTTCCTTTCATTCCCATCTTGCTGAGAGTTTTTATCAAGAATGGGTGTTGGACCTTATCAAATGCTTTCTCTGCATCTATTGATATGATCGTGTGATTTTTATTTTTCTTGTTATCAAGGAAACTTTACAATGACAATTCTTTCTCACCCTAAACTAGAAAGTGTCTGCTACATATTGATCATCCCATTCTCTGCAAGCACTGAAATAATTATAATAATTATTAACACCTTGTCAGATTTCAAATTCTCAGACAACAGAGAGCAACTTCCCATATTCCTTTGAGTATTCTGAAGCTCCTTCCCTTGCCTAGCACTTTCATATTGATTACAGAAGAAACTCTGAATCCTGAAGTGTTCCAATCTGAAGAGCAGAACCAAGGGAATCTCCCTTTCTCCATTCTAAGCACTACTCCTCTGTGGAGAAAATTGCAGAGCAGAGAAGATAGAGACTCCAATTTCTCTGATTTCTGCTGTTAATCACCATGCCACACCAATGAATCATTTGCACTTATTTTCCTTTTTTGTATGCTTGTTTGTTTTTAGTGTTTTTTTTTTAGCCAACACACACAAACATACACACATATACACACAGCATGCTCAGGGATTAATTCTAGTTCTGTGCTCACAGATTATTCCTGGTGGTGCTCAGCAGACAATATGGGATGCCAAGGATCAATAGGCCACATCCAAGCAAGCACCCTTACCTGCTTTTGGGGGCAGAGGGGTTATTTGTTTGGGGGCTACACTTGGCAGTGCTCAGAGCTTATTTCTGGCTCTACACTCAAGAATAACTCCTAGTGGATCCAGGAGGACTAAATGGGGGGCCAGGGATTGAATCCAGGTCAGCCACATGCAAGGCAAGAACTCTACCTACTGTAGTACTCCAGCCCCCATTCAGTTTCATTTCATTGCTGCCTTCTACATAATTTGCACTGGAGAAGCAAAGGTGAATCAGTGCATGTTGTCAAAATTGTTAAGATGGACTTTAAACAGGTGTCAATATTAACAAGAGAAGTCTATCTTGGGAGTTATTTCATATCAATCAATTTTAAATGTCACAAGCTCCCTCCTGCAGCACAACAGCACACCTGGTCACCTCACCCCAAATCTATATATCTATATGGAGTGAATTGACAGGTATCCAGGATCTTATAGAAGTAGTGGAGTAAACAGATTGGGGGCACCCAGAGGAAGGCTACGGAGAACCTCCCTGATCCTACTATGGCCTTTGGGTGGACTAGCAGACCTACAACTTCATGGTGAAACTAAAAGCAGCCTCATCAAGCTCCTTGTATCTGTGAAATTATTTTTCATGGGATTTTCTTTCTGATAATGAGACACTTTTATCTTTTTTTAATATATTAGGTCTAGATAAAAGTTTGCACAGATATCATTCAACTCAACATTTATAGAGTACTCGTAGAGTGGAATAAAGTCTTAAATATATTTGGGGAACACAGAAATTAACAATAAGCAGTCCCTGTCTCAAAAGTCCCAAACAAATTAACTTTCAGTTAAAAAATAAGGTACCTGGGGCCAGAGCAGTGGCGCAAGTGATAGGCGTCTGCTTTGTGTACACTAACCTAGGACAGACCATGGTTCGATTCCCCCCCATCTTATCCCATATGGTCCCCCAAACCAGGGGCAATTCTGAACACACAGCCAAGAGTAACCCCTGTGCATCACCGGCTGTGGCCCAAAAACCAAAAAATAAATAAAAAAGAAAAAAAGCAGGCCAGCTTCATAGTCTCACTCTTTTCTCTAATGAGATGACCGACTGACCCATGCAGTGTGGCCCTCCTAATCACCTCTCCCTAATGTGGACTGTGGCTTGATATCGGAACTAGCTTCAAAGAACCCCTATTGCAAGAACTCTACCCAAGACCTCCCTACCTGGACTCTGCACCTCACAAGGAAATCTCAAAAGACAATGGGGAGGCCTATACTTTCATCATAAGTATAGACCTATATAACGCAACCTCTTATCCTGTTTCTCCCCAAATGTAAAGTGATCTCCGGTATCACTTTCTCCCTTTTTCTTTGTTTTGTTTTCTTTTTTCTTTTCTTTTTTATTCTTGTTAGTTTCTTTTGTTTGTTTTTGTATTGTTTTGTTTTAGTTTTTGTTATTTAATTTGATTTGTTTTTGCTTCTTTTGGGTCACTCCTCGTGGCACTCGGAGGGTGCTCCTGGCTCTATGCTTGGAGAACACCCCAGGTGGGCACGGGGAACCATGGGGGATGCCGGGATTTGAGCCACCGTCCTTCTACAGGAAGGACAGACACCTTGTCTCCATGCTATCTCTCCCGGTCCCACTTTATTCCTTTAATTACGTCTTTCTTTTTAAATAATTACGTCTTTTATTTAATCTTTTTTTGTTTGTTTGTTTTTTGGTTTTTGGGCCACACCCGGCGATGCTCAGGGGTTACTCCTGGCTGTCTGCTCAGAAATAGCTCCTGGCAGGCACGGGGGACCATATGGGACACCGGGATTCGAACCAATCACCTTTGGTCCTGGATCGGCTGCTTGCAAGGCAAACGCCGCTGTGCTATCTCTCCGGGCCCTAATCTTTTTTTTTTAAAAAAAAACTTTTTCCTTTAGATATGTGTGAGCATATTTATTCTTAGTTTTTGTCAGGTGTCTGTTTTCTTTTCTCTCCACCCCCAAATCCACCAGCAATATAATGTAGCACCAGTTTCTCCTGCAAGGACATATTAAACAAAGGGGAAATTATACGTGTAAAAACAAGCTCTTATCTACTAGGGACAAGAACTCATACTTGTTTACAACACAGAGACATCTCACACCCTGAATGTATGTCATGTGGAAACAACTTAGGCTCCAGAGAACTAGACACCGACAGTCCAGCCTTGATTCCTGGATCCCAGACATAGAAAGACAGAGTTCTCCACAACAGCTCCAGGAGCCAAATCCCCTCCAGGGCATTCACAATGCTGCTCTGACACCAATATGCACCAGTTCTAAATTAATAAGCTGACAATGAGGAAATGGGAACAACTTGATCTAAGAGCAAGTTGTCCTTCCTCATCAGCTAGCAATAAGACAAAATCAGAAAACATGTCACCCTTTGATCTGTGCAAAAGCCAAGATCACTATATACAGAAAACTGGTGGATCCAGGAGGACTAAACTAGAAACCAGGACTGGACACTACATATCCAGGGACCAACAACAACAGCAACAAAAAGCTCTAGCCTAGCTTTTGGTCTACGATCTATTCAACAAACAAGATCTCCAATTCCAGAGGTCTGACTGAGAGAACCGCAACTGAACGGGTCTTTCGGAAACATAACAAAAGACCTTATCCCAGGCTCCATCCCAGGAGCAACATAATGACCAAGACCACCAACTACAGAAGATGGATTAAAATAACACTGAAGAAGCATAACTGCTAGAACCACAAAGAAAGACTTCATCATAAGCTCCATTACTTGAGCTGCACAGTCACCAAGATCTCTAGATACAGAGGTCTGATTTTACCATCCAAGACGAAGCAGAAGTATTCCATACACCACGAAAGCACCAAGGGGAGAGTAAATGATCAGGCAAGGAGTCTATAGTTAATCCTATAACAGTATACTTCAGGGGTGGAGAAACCCTGTATCTCCTAGGCCAAGGGTATTCCCACTACAATGTTCCCAATAGTTACTGTGCCTATGCAGGGGGGAAAAGAAAAGGAAAAAAAAAAAAAAGCACAATCATTTTTCCACATATTTATTTATCGATTGATCAATCTTTTTGACATCTTGATTTTGGTGTAGAGATTGAAGATGATGTCTCCAATATTATTTTATTTTATCTTATCTTTCTCTTTCTTTTTGCACTCCAGCATGATTTGATTTCAGAACTGAGACTATTGTGTGGTGCTTGTCTTTATTGCTGTAGTGCTCACTGGATATTTAATTTGCTATTTCTTTCTGTATTGTTGTGGTGTTTCAATTACCTTTTTCACATCCTCTCTCAAACTGAGGTTGAAAGCCTCTAGAAGGACTCCGCCCATTTTCAGCGCATTTGACTTCTTTTTTTTTCTTATTTTTCTTATTGCTTTTCTTTCTTCAAACAAAACCTCATAACTCGATTTTTCTAGCTCCGCCTCTTAAATAGAGGGGGAAACAAGGGAGGGTACCAGGACCAAACAGATATATGATCACTAATAGTAAGCTAGAGGGGACCATCTACTCTAGCAGCCGGGGGGGGGTGATGGTGGGGTATATGGGTTGCAGAAAGGGAATTGGGATGGGGGGAGGACATATTTGGTGATGGGTATTCCTCTGATTCAATGTTAATATGTACCTAAAATGCTACTGTGAAAGATATGTAAGCCATTACGATTTAAAAAATTGTGTTTTGGGGCCAGGCGGTGGCGCTAGAGGTAAGGTGCCTGCCTTGCCTGCGCTAGCCTAGGACGGACCGCGGTTCGATCCCCCGGCGTCCCATATGGTCCCCCAAGCCAGGAGCGACTTCTGAGCGCATAGCCAGGAGTAACCCCTGAGCGTCATCGGGTGTGGCCCAAAAACCAAAAAAAAAAAATGTGTTTTAATCATTGACTTACATGTATTAATTACATGTATTAATAATTGACTTACATGTATTATTATATTATATTAATTATAGTATATGTTATGTTATGTTACTATATTATGTTATGTTAGTTCACCTCAATATGTTAATCAATTTTGTCTCTTGAATAAATTCTTACAATAAAAAAAAGAAAAAAAAGAAAAAACCAAGCCAGCTCCATAGGCTCACTCTTTTCTCTAATGAGATGTAAACTGTCCAAAAAAAAAAAAAAGCTCTGGGGCTGGAGAGATAGCAAGGAGGTAAGACATTTGCCTTGCATGCAGAAGGACAGTGTTTCCAATCCCAGCATCCTATATGGTCCCCCGAGCCTGCCGGGAGTAACCCCTGAGCACTGCCAGATGTGACAAATAAAAACGCTAATGAGATGTAAACCGAGCTGTGAAAGATCATTGGTACACTAGCCCACATAGCAGAAAACGGACCATCTTGGGAGAAGAGGGCAGGCCAAGCCACCACCCAGCTGAAGCCACACCTCCATTATTCACAAGCACCATTTTCTCAATGGTTCTACCTCATCCCCAACCTCTACAATTCCCACCAATGTGCCCAAACTTCAGGTATGCTGGTTTTGGAGGGCTGATATCAGCAGGGCTTTTTGGATCGAGTGTGGGCACCTTCTTTCCCCTCATATCTTCTTCCTTCCAAGAGTCCTGGTATCTAAATGCATGCCCCTAGAAAGTTGTAGTAGCAGTAATGGTGCTTTGAATATCTAGACAACTTCATTTGTTTTGTTTTGTTTTGTTTTGTTGGTTTTTGGGTCACACCCGGCATTGCTCAGGGGTTCCTCCTGGCTGTCTGCTCAGAAATAGCTCCTGGCAGGCACGGGGGACCATATGGGACACCGGGATTCGAACCAACCACCTTTGGTCCTGGATCAGCTACTTGCAAGGCAAACGCCGCTGTGCTATCTCTCCGGGCCCAACTTCATTTGTTTAATGATGTCATCCCTAAAGGAATACATCTATTTCACAGAATGGACAGCTAACAAGAGCTTACTAAACCTTCTGTCTTGTATTAATGACTTCATTGGAGAAAAAATAATGTTCACATATGTGCTTGCTACTGAATTTTTTTTTTGGTGGTTTTTTTTTTTTTTTTGGTTTTTTTTTTTTTTTTTTTTTTTTTTTTGGTTTTTGGGTTACACCCGGCGGTGCTCAGGGGTTACTCCTGGCTGTCTGCTCAGAAATAGCTCCTGGCAGGCACAGGGGACCATATGGGACACCGGGATTCGAACCAACCACCTTTGGTCCTGGATCGGCTGCTTGCAAGGCAAACGCCGCTGTGCTATCTCTCCGGGCCCGCTACTGAATTTTTATGTCTTTCATTTTTATAATTTTCTTTTTCCTTTTTATTTTTTTTAATTTTTTATTTTTAATTATGAGAACAAAGATGCAAAGAAAGAGGACAAGGTAAAGTTACAGTGGAAGGACAATCACCCATAAACAGAATTCTCAGTAGTCCCATTGCTGATATCTTAACTTTGAACTTTCAGCCAAAGGCCTTTTTTTTTTTATTTCTTTTTTTTCCAATAACTTTGCTTTCATTTATCTGGAAACAAATGTATTATGATCAACTATGTGAACTATGTGATTCATTTTCTTCAAATAAATTAAAAAAAAATAAAAAGCAAATTAGCCTTCAAATGTCCCTGCTATATGCCCTGCACCAACCCACACCATAGTCCACCCTGAAGACCCAGACCCCAATGATCTACCTAGCCTGCTTTCAGTATACATTCAACTATTATCATTTCTGACATTTGGCTCCATTTGTATAAGCTAAGTCCGGGGAGTGTTTGGGGTTGAGGGAGGTAATGGGGTTTGGGTCACAACCAGTGGTCCTCATACACCTTGGGGACCATGTGGATGTCAGGGTGGCATCATGGATGAACTCAGGTAGGCCAAATGCAAGCAAGTACCCTATGCACTGTACTATCTTTCCTGCCCCTCATAGCTCTACGTTTTATGAAAGATATGTATTACTTTCCTGGTTAAACCTGAACCTCCTGAGGATAGAAACCAGGTTTGGAATGTTTAGGAGAAAAGTTATATCTATGCTTTCTATCAGACAAAGCTCAGGCCAAGCCCAAGCCTTCAACTCAGAGGCAATCTCCAATGTAGAGCACAGTCCTGGCCGGAGAGATAGCACAGAGACATTTGCCTTGCAAGCAGCCAATCCAGGACCTAAAGTGGTTGGTTTGAATCCCGGCGTCCCCCGTGCCTGCCAGGAGCTATTTCTTAGCAGATAGTCAGGAGTAACCCCTGAGCATAGCCGGGTATGACCCCCACCCCCCGGAAAGAAAAAAAACAATGTTTTATAAACCTTGGAGTAGTGAAGTCTACAACTTTCCAACATATTACTGAGCAGGGAGAGTTCCAAGAACTAAGAGAGTATGAATGACCAAATAAAAATGGATTGCCTCTCAGGTGAAGCAAAGTTATCCCCTTTTCTCACTGGTGCTTGGAGAGTACTGGGATGAGTCTTTGTACTGTCCTTGTGACTCCCATTAATATCACTCAGAATTCAGTCCAGCTTCTGTCCTTCCTTTAAAGTCTCTGAAATTAGTTTAGTGAATGCTATAGCCCGCACTGTTTACTTTTAGTAATACCTTCAACTTTGCTTTGGACTGTTTTCAAACAAGATCTGGAGCCAAGAGTTTCAGTAACCAGAACAAACACCTTCCTTCCTTCCTGTGCTTCTTAGTTTCTCAAACTCTCTTGAACCTAACTAATTTCCTGGGTGTTTCCCACCAACTTCATTGTGTCTCAGCACAGAGAAGAAACAGACCAGATCATCCCATCCTCTGCCCACCTTAGAACTCCTTTTTCAGCCAGACAGTAAGCTAGAAAGCACCCCTTTCTCGAAAGGGAAACCCAAACAAACAAAAAAATCAAAAACTTTAAAAAATCCGAACATAGGAACTGGAGAGAGAATACAGTGGTACGCCCTTGCCTTGCAGATTATCAACCACAGTTCAATCCCTGGCACCCTATATAATAAATACCCTGAGCCCAACCAGGAATGATTGCTGAGTGCAGAGCCAGAAGTAAGCCTTAAGAGTTGGCCCCAGGTGGGGTACCAAAACAAATTTTTAAAAAATCAAGATTGGAAAATAGGGAAGTATATAGGAGAGAAAGAAACAAGCATTGCTGCCAAGCTATCAATCACCTTTTTATGTTCTTTAGATTGCTTCAGTTCTTTTATTTGCATATTTACCTCCCAGATTCCCGTAAAACACATGATCCTACCTGCTACCTCACAAGGACAGCGTCACTGAGCTTTTCTCACCCTCTAATGGGAACACTAGCCTGGGATTAAAGCACAGCCTCCAAGTAGCACAACCAGAGCCATTCCAGGCAGGCAGGAGTTTCCACATACTCTTCAAGGAACTGACAGGAGCACCACCAGTCACAATGAAAGTTCTCATCGCTTCCCTCCTTCTGTTGCTGCCACTAATGCTGATGTCCATGGTCTCCGGCCACCCAAATCAAGGTAAAAGGAAACAAAACAACACATTAATTTTATATGAAGAGGGGGAAAAAGGGGGGAAATTTTGGCCCAACAAAACATTTAAACGTAACTTTCCAGGGCCAGAGAGATAGCACAGCAGGTAGGGCATTTGCCCTGCAAGTGGTCAAAACACTTTCAATCTCTGGCATCTATGGTCTCCCAAGCCTACTAGGAGTAATTTCTGTAATTTCTGAGCACAGAGCCAGAAGTAACCCCTGAGCACTGCCGGGTATGGCCCAAAAGCAAAAAAAAAAAAAAAATGTAGCTTCCTTTGGCTACACTAATTTGGAGCCTCTCAGTAACTAATTTCTTAATTTATAAAAAGAACTAAATAAAAATATCCAAACTATAACTGGAAACAAAACAAATCTTGACTCATCCAAGATTTGCTGCTGGGGGCCGGAGAGATAGCACAGTGGTAAGGCATTTGCCTTGCATGCAGAAGGTCAGTGGTTCGAAACAGGCATTCAGTGGTTCGAAACCAGGCATCCCATATGGTCCCCCGAACCTACCAGGAGCAATTTCTGAGTGTAGAGCCAGGAGTAACCCCTGAGCACTTCGGGGTGTGACCCAAAAAACAAAAAATTTAAAAAATTTAAAAAAAAAAGATTTGCTGATATATTTTCTCCCCAGTCCTTTTTCCTGTATTGAATTCTTCCAGGACCAATCTTGGTGTCAACGGAGGAAGTGTATTACAGACAACTAGAGATCTATTGACAAGGAGTCTTGCTTGTATTCTTAATAATGCAACAATTTATGGTGCTATTTAATGAGGAGGTAATAAAGCAAATCATTCATATGCACCAAATTTGAAGCTTTAGCCATACTAACCCCCATTTTAAAAATTCATATTTTGCAAGCAAAATCACACCCAGTATGCTTAGGGAGGGAGCACACCTAGTGTGTTCAGGGATTATTCCTTGCTTTGTGCTCACGGATCACTCCTGATGGGCTCATTAAACATGGGTTGGCCATGTGCAAGACAAGCGCCCTATCTGAAGTGCTATTTCTCTGGCCCCTTGTTTTTTTATGGCAGTAGTGACCTATTCCACTTCTGTATCTACCAAGAAAAGTTAAGCAGCTTTGTTATTCATATTTGGCATCAGGTTGGTCCTAAAACCAGGAATTCACTCTACTCCACCCTATTTCCAAACTTCCCCTCCTTGTACAAAGAACTCTCTGAAAGCTGCTGGGTCTCATAGTTCTGGGGCCTAGATTACCATTCTGCAATAGGCTTTCCCACTAAGTCAACCATCAAACCTAGAGTCTTCAGCCTGGATTCAAAGCTCTAGCCTCAACTTGCCTTTCCAGTTCAACTACCTCCACTCACTTAATGCTCTATAATCCACTTAAACTAGGCTGTTTATTGCTCTTCTACTTTCCCACCAGCTCAACTTTAAATACCCAGATGAAAACCCACCTCCTTCCCACAGAATCCCTCAACTCCTACTAACACCAAAGGTGAGCTCTCCCTTAGAGAAAGGCTTACCCAAACCTGACCTACTACACTTTTCACATACCACATAATATGTTATGTGGAAGATGTTGGTGGATCTCTCTGACCTCCTCCCCTGCCCTTCTAGGTTGTAACCTCCTTAGTAAAACAATCTCATATACAGTTTCCGTGTACCTCAGACTTTCTGGCACAGTCCTCAGTAAATACTTAAGGAGTGAAAGAATAATTCAGATTTGATAATAGCTCTACTGGCTTTCAGAGATAGTTAGCTCTTTATTATAGGGGGATAATCTGAACATTTTGGGGGGCTTCTGGCAACACCCATCAGTGCTCAGGTATCACTCTGGCAGGGCTCGGGGGACCACGTGAGGTGCCTGGGTTGAACCCGAGTCTCTGAATGAAAGGCAACCACCTTGCCCACTTACGTACTCCAGTCCCTCATCTGTGCATTTTTAGATATTTGGAATAACTGTGTGGCCTCTCCCTACCAGGTGCCAATAGTAGCTTTTATCTCCCATTCCCCCTTCTCCAATCAAAATCATTAAAAATATTTCCAAACATTGCCAGATGTCCCCTGGAGAAGAAACAGTTTCTAATTGAGAACTACTGCTCTATTCAATAGTTCTCCAATCTTATTTGTCTTTGAATACTCAGGGATTACTCCTGGTTCTGTGCTCTTAGATTACTCCTAGAAGTGATCAGTGATATGTCAGGATGAAACCCAGGTCCAGATGCATGAATATATTTTACCCATTGTACTATCTCTCCAGTCCCTGGTTATACATTTTTTGAATCAGGTGCATAGGAATGCAACCAGTGAGTCTCAAGACTTACTTCTGACTCTAGGCTCAGGGATCACTCTGGCAGTGCTCAGGGACTTATGAAGTTCTTGGAATCAAACCCAGCTCAACCATATGCATGGCAAAAGCTCATGTACTCCTCTGTACTATGTCTCCAGACCAACATTTAGACTCAGTTAAACCTTTAGACCCAGTCTTGAATTCAGGGAAACCTAGATCCCGATCCTGACTCTACCCACTTACTTTACAACAGTAAACAAGCAGTTTAAATTTTATAGACTATTCTATTGTCATATGGGACTTTTGAGAATATTAAATGATCTAGTGAACCTTCTAAGGTTCAATAAGTAACAAAATTTCTGAAGTAGTCCTAAAAATACAAGAGCAATGAATTGGGGACATTGCAGTGGACCACCAGGTGGCGCTGTTAAAATTCACATCCAAAGTTGCTGCCCCTAATTCTATTTTCTTGTCAGACTTAGTTTAGAATTGTTAAGAGTATGCCTAGAGAAAAGATACAACCCACCTTGCCTCCAATCTTAAAATTCTATAAATAAAACCTAGTCCCTTACAATCTTAAAATAATGAATAATCGGGGCTGGCGAGGTGGCGCTAGAGGTAAGGTGTCTGCCTTGCAAGCGCTAGCCAAGGAAAGGACCACGGTTCGATCCCCCGGCGTCCCATATGGTCCCCCCAAGCCAGGGGCAATTTCTGAGCGTATAGCCAGGAGTGACCCCTGAGCATCTAACGGGTGTGGCCCGAAAAACCAAAAAAAAAAAAAAATAATGAATAATCACATACATGCTGAGTATGTTTCACAGGAGAAGAAAAATAGATGAGAATGTCAGGAAATTACTTATAACAGATCATTAATTTATATATTATTAATTAAAAGAGTACACATAATAATATAATATATATAGATCACTCCTATATGGAGTTCTAAGCAATACACACATATTCTCTTGTGCCCTTTTAAAAATTGAAAGTTTGGGGGCTGGAGAGGTAGGGCATTTGCCTTGCACACAGCTGACCTAGACTGAACCGCGTTGATCCCCTAGCATCCCATATGGTCCCCCAAGCCAGGAGTGATTTCTGAGTGCAAAGCCAGGAGTATCCCTGAGCATCACCAGGTGTGGCCCAAAAACAAAAACAAAAAAAATTGAAAGTTTTATTTTAATTTTAAAGCTTTCAAAAATGCTATAAAATTATTCATGTTCCCACATCTCCTTATGGAATGATATCTTGAGACTACACAAATAATCCACTGCTTCTTGCCATACTTTTCCCTGTTTATTTTAAATTTGTACTTTTCCCTGTTTATTTTAAGTTTGTGTTTGTTTGAGAGCATGGTAATGCTCAGGGGCCAGCTCTGTACTCAAGGATTGCTACTGGCAGTACTCAGAAGATCACAGATAGTACTCGCTACTGAATCTGGCTCAATCTGTTGCACTATGCAGGCCCACCTCTTCATTTTTAAAAGACATTGATTCCTGGGGATGGAAAGATAGTAAGTACAGCATGGAGGGCACCTGCCTTGCAATTTGACCAAACCAGGTTTGATCGCCAACACCCCCATATGGTTCTCCTTGCACCACAGGAATAATTACTAAACAGAGTCAAAAGTAACACCGTGGGCCAGAGTGATAGCACAGCAGTAGAGCGTTTGCCTTGCACGCAGCCAACAAAGGACAAACCCCGGTTCAGTTCTCAGCATCCCATATGATCCCCCAAGCCTGCCAGGAGCTATTTCTGAGCACAGAGCCATGAGTAATCCTGAGCACCACTGGGTGTGACCCAAAAACAAACAAACAAAAATGGTAATAACCTAAGCCAGAGAGATAGCACAGTAGGTAGGATGCTTGCCTTGCACGCAGCTGACCCTGCCAGGAAAAGCTGTTGTTTTGAGGCTGCATCTGGCAATCCTCGGGGGATACTCCAGGCTCTGGGTTCAGGAATAATTCCTAATGGGCACAGGGGATCATATGAAATGTAGGTGATCAAACCCAGGCCAACTAGTACAAAGCAAACACCCTACTCACTGGTGTATCACTTTAACCCCACTAGTAGACATTTTTTAACTTGATTGATTGATTGGTTTTTGGGCCACACCCAGTGGCGCTCCGGAGTTACTCTTGGCTCTGCACTCAGAAATCACCCCTGGCAAGCTGGGGGTCCATATAGGATGCCAGGAATCAAACCAGGTCCCTCCCATGTCAGCCGCATGCAAGGCAAACCCCTACCACTGTGCTATCTCTCCAGCCCATAGACAATTTTTGGGGGGGATCACACCCGGTAACACTCAGGGGTTACTCCTGGCTATGCACTCAGAAATAGTTCCTCGCTTGGAGGAACATATGGGACGCTGGGGAATTGAACCACGGTCCATTCTAGGTCAGCCATATGCAAGGCAAACGCCCTACCGCTTGCGCCACTACTCCGGCCCCCAAACAATTTTTAAAAGACTAATAAACCCACTTTCAACTAAAGAAACATAAAAAGAGCTGAGTCCGAGGGAGGGGGAGGGACAGGGGTGGGAGAGGAAAAAAAAGAGCTGAGTCCATAAGAAATGTGATAACTTCAACTGCAATTGTGTATATTTCAGAAAAAAAGAAGTTATTACTGAGATTAATCAAATGGTTCTTATATTTTCATAGCTACATTTATTGAAATTCTACTATAAGAAATAACTGTTCTTTGGGGAGCAAAGCAATAGCACATCAAGTAGGGTGTGTGAGGGGCCGGGCGGTGGCGCTGGAGGTAAGGTGCCTGCCTTGCCTGCGCTAGCCTAGGACGGACCGAGGTTCGATCCCCCGGCATCCCATATGGTCCCCCAAGAAGCCAGGAGCAACTTCTGAGCGCATAGCCAGGAGTAACCCCTGAGCGTCACAGGGTGTGGCCCAAAAACCAAAAAAAAAAAAAAAAAAAAAAAAAAGTAGGGTGTGTGCCTCGCACTAGGTGGACCCAGGTTAAATCCCTGGTATCCCATATGGTCCCCTGAGACTTTCCAGGGTGATTCCTAAGAATGGATCTAAAAGCAAACCTTAAAACCACCAGATGTGCCTCTCCCCACTCCCAAAAAAAAAGAAAAAGAAAAAATAGTTCTAGACTGGGGAGATCATTTGAAGGATTAGCACTCATGCTAATCCCCAGTTTGACCTCCAGAATGATTCCCTGAGTCCCTCTGGGACTAGCCCCCAAACACCACCTGTGTGGCCCAAAAGACAGAAATAGTGTTCCTTCTGGGGCCAGAGAAAGAAATATTATAGTGGGTAAAATAATTGCCTTGCATGCAGCCTACCCAGATTTAGTCCCCAGCATCTCCCAAACCCACCAGAAGAAATTACTGAGTGCAAAGCCAGGAGTAGACCCTGAGCACCACTGGGTGTGGGGGAAAAAAGTGTCCCTTCTTTCGTTTATTCACTGAATTATTTGTATTTTTAAGTGAAGACAAATATTTACGGATTATAATCTGGTTACTGGTTATTTATTGTTATGCTTATATTGTCCCCAAATTGGTTAAGAATTTCTTCAAACTGGCTTTTTCAGTATTTTTCAATATATATTTCTTTAGTACTTTCAGATCACATAAAACGTTCATCTTTACAACCTGTAAAATCACCCCACGAGCCGTATCTCCAACCCCAAGTGAATAAATCTGAATCAGGGTCGTGCAAGAAATAATCCAGACCAGGCTAAGGATGAAACATGTGTAATCTGTCAATTTTCTACCTCATTTCTCCACCACGCTGCCTGCCAGAACTGTTGTTTTTATTAGTACAGAGACCACTCCTGGGTGGGGTAGAATGTGTAAGGACAGCCCAGGCTGTCCTGAGCCAATCCCACCCAGGCTAAGACAATCTCTGTTTTGGGGTAAATCCAAATTGTAAACAAACATACAAAGGAACCAGGGATGATCTTTGTTTTAAGTAAAATAATATGTAACCTAACATAACCCTCTTAAAAACAATTTGGTAAGATCAGGGAAGATCACTCAAAGGACTATCAATATGCTTTAGAGACCCAAATTTAATCTCTGGCACTTTATGGACAGGTGTGGCCCTAGTAGTCTTCAAAAAAAGCTAGAGTTATACAACAGCAAGTAAGGTGCTTGCCTTTTTATCTAGGTTCAATTCCTGGTACCCATATGATTCCCAAGCCCACCAGGAGTAATCTCTGAACACAGAGTAATGAGTAAGGCATGAACATAAGCAGGTGTCAACCAAAAACAGAAACAAAAAATACTGGTAGCCTCCAGTATCACTGGGTCCAAGCTTTAAACTGCCTGACGAAGAGTCAACAGTGGCCCTTGGGCCTTTAACACTGCTTAGAAATCCTCAAAGAAATTATTTGATAATGATATCAAAAAACATAAAAACTCTTCTTAATTTTTGTTTTGTTTTGGGGGGGGGCACACCCAGCAATGCTCATAGTTTACTCCTGGTTCTTTGTTTTGTTTTGTTTTGTTTTTGGGTCACACCCAGCGGTGCTCAGGGGTTACTCCTGGCTGTCTGCTCAGAAATAGCTCCTGGCAGGCACGGGGGACCAGATGGGACACCGGGATTCAAACCAACCACCTTAGGTTCTGGATCGGCTGCTTGCAAGGCAAGCACCGCTGTGCTATCTCTCCGGGCCCTCTTCTGGTTCTTCACCCAGAAAATACTCCTGGCAGTTCTCAGGGTATGGTATGCCGGGTACCAAATCTGCTCAGTCACATACAAGGCAAGCACTTTCCTAGTTATACTGTTATACTATCCCTCTGGTCTAACTGTTCTTAACTCTATTTTGTTTTGTTTATCACACCAGGAACCATACTATTGCTCCAGTCCTTGTTCTTAACTTTTGACCTAGTAATTCCACTTTGAGAAATACTGTATTGTCCCAGAAATGTTAAAACATAAAAAATAGTTGCTGGGCCCGGAGAGATAGCACAGTGGCGTTTGCCTTGCAAGCAGCCGATCCAGGACCAAAGGTGGTTGGTTCGAATCCCGGTGTCCCATATGGTCCCCCGTGCCTGCCAGGAGCTATTTCTGAGCAGACAGCCAGGAGTAACCCCTGAGCAATGCCGGGTGTGGCCCAAAAAAAAAAAAAAAGCATAAAAAACAGTTGCAAGCCTTATTAAAACAAGGCCATCTAAATATTCAAAGTTAAATAATTTTGACCTCACATACTTTTTAGAAGTGCTTTACAGTTATTAAAAATGTCTTCCTATAAAGATGACATAGCAGGAGCTGAAAGGGCCAGCCTGGGTTCAATCCTTACATTCTATATGGTCCCCCAAGCACTAACACAAATAATTTCTGAGTGCAGAGCCAGTGTAATCCCTGAACATCACTGGGTATATCCCAAGTTTTTTTAAAAAACGATAGAGCACGGGGCCGGAGCAGTGGTGCAAGCGCTAAGGCGTCTGCCTTGCACAAGCTAACCTAGGACGGACCACGGTTCAATCCCCCAGTATCCTATAAGGTCCCCCAAGCCAGGAGCAATTTTTTTTTGTGGGTTTTGGGTCACACCCGGCAGTGCTCAGGGGTTATTTCTGGCTCCAGGCTCAGAAATTGCTCCTGGCAGGCACGGGGGACCATATGGGATGCCGGGATTTGAACCAATGACCTCCTGCATGAAAGGCAAACGCCTTACCTCCATGCTATCTCTCCAGCCCCTAAAGCCAGGAGCAATTTTTGAGTGCATAGCCAGGAATAACCCCTGATCACCACCAGATGTGGCCCAAAAACAAAAGATAAAGTGAAGAACAATTATTAATGTATTTTCATAAATTATCACTCTAAAGAAAATAATGTGCAGAAAACAAAGCAAAATTTCAACAATTGATAATAAAAAGACTATTTTTTAATTTCCAATCTTTCTCTAATAAGTATTTTTACATTTAGAAGAAATGTAAAATAATAATCTCCAAGAAATCTTCTGCCTCAAATATTTTATGGCTTTTCTTTAGAGCTAGAAGTTCATATGAGAGTAAAGCATGAGAAAAGTTCAGATGGAAGGGGCTCTGCCTGTTTAAATTACTTTAATAACACTCAAAATAGCACATGAGAACATTTGGAAACAAGCAGTTATGAAAATGATGCAACACCTTCCATCTATGTGGCAGAAAGGGCAGGAATCTGGGAAGTAGGACAAATCTGGACTGAATTATATGATTTCTAAAGGATTTAATAAACAGCTTGTCCATCCACTTATTACTTCTCTGTGTATATAAGTCTATCTGTATCTAAGGATCAAAATCAGAGCCTCTTATATGTGAAACATGTATCCTATCATCAAGCCATATCCCCCAGGCCAGACTACTTATAGGACAAATATTTATCAAGTGCCTACCAAGTGTCAGGAACTATCTAGCTGTATGACCATTGAGCTATTGATTGGTTCAGAATCTAATGAAAGAGAAAGATTTTCTGTTTCCTAGAGACACCATAAATAAATACTGGGTGGTTTACATAACATAAATATATTTTCTCATAGTTCTGAAAGCTAGAAGTCCAAGATTAAGATGTCCACAAGTTTAGTTTCTTCTGAGGCCTCTCTCCCTAGTTTATATGGTTATTGTCTCACTCAAACAATCATTCCTCTGTGCATGTATATCCTTGGTATGTCCAAAATTCTTATAAGTATTCTGGAGAGATTGGATTAGAGTCCACCATAATGACCTTATTTTATATTGATTACCTTTTTAAAGACTCTATCTCAGCGCTAAATCAGTACTACAGCAGACAGGGTTCTTGCTTTGCATGTGGCCAGTCTGGGTTCCATTATCAGCATCCCATATGGTCCCCAGAGTCCCATTAGGAGATCCTTGAGCACAGAGCCAAAAGTGAGTCCTGAGCACTGCTGAGAGTGGCACAAACACAAAAACAAAGAAGACTCTAACTCCAAACACAACCATTCTAAAGGTTAGTGCTTTAACATGTATTTGAGGTATCACAAAATTCAGTTCACAACAGATATTAAACCACTAACTAACTTTAACTATGTGGTCATTGAGGCGCATTCAAACATAGTAAAAAATCATGAAAGGCATAATTAATTCTGGCATGAAGATCAGAGACTTTCTTTTTTTATTATTTTTTATTATGAGAACAAAGATGCAAAGAAAGAGGACAAGGTAAAGTTACAGTGGAAAGGCAATCACCCATAAACAGAATTTTCAGAAGAAATCCCCTTGCTGACACCTTAATTTTGAACTTTCAGCCAAAGAACATTAGGAAAATAAAACAAAACCCATGCAAACAAAATAAAACCCATGTCCCTGGAGTCCCCAGATTGTAGTACATTATAACATTTCTTAGCAGTACACAAAGCAATCTAAAGCCACAAAATTAATGTAACTCCTTTAACATTAAAGGCATAGTACTTTTTTTACAGTTCCATGCACATTCATATTAGTTTAAGCTAACCTCAAAAGTTTAAGTGGTTTTTTTTTTTAAGGATTAGAGTCAAAGGAGTACAGCAAATTGGTGTTAGAGTGGCAATTGTTTTTTGCATAGGCCCAGCAAAATATGGGAGACATGGAAAGGAAAAGCCTTGGCCTAAATACAAGGAGACCTTACCCCTGAAGTTTTCTGGCATCAGACCAACTCTAGGCTCCAGGCATACTAGGTTGTCCAACCCAAGTCATTGTCTCTACTGCCAATACACTTTCATTTCTCACACAGTTACTGTTGTTGGTATCAGGTTTCTGTAATTAAAGATCCTGAAATCTGTGCATATCCTACATCAGTCAGGATGATGTGGAGCATCCTCTAGTTTCACCTCACAATTAGATGGCAATGCGGAGAGCCCTGTCCTGAAAGCAGGTTGGTATTATTGTTAAGTCTTCACAGCGTTAAGGAAAGTCTCTTTTGAGTAGGTTGATGTCAGAGCAGCGGTAGGGTCTTCCCTGGTAGAGGATTGCTTCGAGGTAATGTTATAGACAACCTTGGTTGTTTCTTAGATGGCATCCCTGGTTCAGGGGTGAATGGAGAATGCCCATTCCTCTGAGGCCTGAGCCAGATCATTATGTCAATGTTCAGGGTGTAAGGTCCCATTGCATTACAAGATTTGTGTGTTCCTATCTCTATTAGATAAGAACTTGTTTGTATGTATAGTATTTTTCCATTTAAATGTGCCTATGCAAAAGAGGAACAATGCCACGTGGCATTATTGGTACATATGAGGGCTGCTAGAACAAGTCTAACAATCCCCGTGACTTGATTCAAACATAAATTTTAAACTTAGGGACTCTTCTATCAGAATTCCTTATTGAACAGATCATAAAGAGAAGAACAAACAAAAAATGGGGAAAATCGTCACTGTATAAGAGAGTATTTAGTAAGAGTTATAGCTATTAAGGAAATACATATAAAATATTCAAGACATATACGTGTCCCTTTTACGTCTTTTGAAATAGTTGGGGGTGTTAAATCCAGTGCACCACTTTGGTCTGTGATTTAGCCTGTGCAGTACTATAGGTAAAAAGGGTAAATGTGGGGTAATGATTGTGGGGGTGAGGGAGTGAAGGACTAGAAATGAGCTTGTAGGGGTGTGGGCAAGGGCAGAATACAAGATGGACATTCTGTATATGCAAAACATACCTTAATCATAGGGAATACTATTAATATAGTGCCCCCGCATGGTTTTGAAAATGGAGACCAGGGTCTGGAGAGATAGCACTTGCATGCAGAAGGACCGACGGCAGTTCGAATCCCGATATCCCATATGGTCCCCCTTGCATGCCAGGGGCGACTTCTGAGCATAGAGTCAGGAGTAACCCCTGAGCGCTGCTGGGTGTGATCCAAAATAAATAAATAAATAAATAAATAAATAAATAAATAAATAAATAAATAAATAAAGACCAGTGAGAAAAAAATAGTTGCCAGTGACTGCCTCAGAGCAATCAGGCAACTCCCAGCACCACCCCCAAGCTAGAGGGGAAAGGATTCAGTAGAGAAATGGAAAGCCAGACATCTGCCCTCCCTCCTCACCCTGTGCTGAGGGAGGAGCGGAGAAAGCCTGGAGACCCCTATAGAGTCCTCCCAGTACCCACCTTTCTGTCGCCTGGGCTGGCACCGAGGGGAAGCCTGGAGACCTGGGAAATAAAAGGGGGATGACTGGGGGCCCGCCAATCCTCCCAGCACCCCCAAGCTAGGGAGAAGGCCCCAGAGACTTTCTTGTCTGGAACTTATTCCTCTCATATAAAACTCCTCTAGCAAAAAAATAAAATAAAACTCCTCTAGCAACTACAATTAAAACTCTAAACTCAAAGGGCTGGAGAGATAGTACAGTGAATATGACACTTACCTTACATGCATCATCCAGATTTGATCCCAGGTACCATATATGGTCCCACAGCCCCATGAAGAATGATCTCTGAGCACAAAGCCAGAAGTAAATCCTGAGCACCCCCAGGTATAGCCCTAAAGCAAAAGAAAACTCTAAACTCAAGCTGATAAGTCACTATCCTTGAGTGTAATAAATATATCTTATCATAAAATAGGGGAAAATGGGCCTGGAGAGATAGCACAGCCGCGTTTGCCTTGCAAGCAGCCGATCTAGGACCAAAGGTGGTTGGTTTGAATCCCGGTGTCCCATATGGTCCCCGTGCCTGCCAGGAGCTATTTCTGAGCAGACAGCCAGGAGTAACCCCTGAGCATCGCCGGGTGTGGCCCAAAAACCAAAAAAAAAAAAGGGGGGGGGGAATCATCAGATGAGAAAACAAACTTGTATAGAAGCTAAAATGTAATTAATTTTCTTCAGGAAAAATTTCCTCTTATAGTTGAGCTGGGATTACAGATTATGAGATACAGCAAACTTGTAGGTCAAGTGAAAATCCTGACTGGTTTATGGATAATCTACTTCTGGTTCTCATTAATTCATGAAGATTTAAAGTGTGTTTGTGGGGAGGGAAGCAGAAGGTCTTGATTAATATCCACATTTATCCTTGCTTTAGTCTAGAATCTATTCTTTCTCCACTGACTTTTAGCTAAGCACAGTCAGAGTTTAAGTCTCCATTCCTTATTCATTTAAATATTCCCCTCGTTAGAAGAAATAATAAATAAATATTTCTCTTTAAAGTTCCCTAGATCTGGGTGAGAGAGATAGTACAGTGGGCAAGGCACTTGCCTTGTACAGATGACTCGGGTTCAATCCCTAGCATCCATATGGTTCCCCAGAATCATCAGGACTGATTCCTGAGCACAAAGCCAGGAGTAACCCCAGGTAACTGCCAGGTGTGACCCTAATACAAAAACAAAAATAAATTCCTAGATCCCTGGATTAAAAACAAAAGAGAGGGGCCAGAGAGATAGCCTGGAGGTAGGGCGTTTGCCTTGCATGCAGAAAAATGGTTCGAATCCTGGCATATCAAATGGTCCCCTGAACCTGTCAGTAGCGATTTCTGAGCATAGAGCCAGGAGTAACCTCTGAGCATTGCCCAGTGTGACCCAAAACAATATGTGAGAGAGAGAGAGAGAGAGAGAGAGAGAGAGAGAGAGAGAGAGAGAATTGCATTGACCTATGTAGCACAATGCCAGGGACCATTTCGGTTGGCCCCTTCATTTCCAGTCCCTGAACGTAATCCGTTTCCTTCCAACAGGGGTCGCCAGAGGTTATAGGGACCAACGCCAGCGTTCTGGGCTTTGGCTCTGGGAAGGTGGCCAAGAATGTGAGTGCAAAGGTCAGTAATTCAGTATCAACAACAGTAATTTACCATCACAATCCCAGTTCTTTCCCCTGAGTCCCTGTGAGATCAGCAGAGATGTTATCTAAAGTGGCCTCACCCATTTCCCTTTCCACCAACCCACCATTTGAGCTCCAACACTTGTCTGCTTCCTTCAAGGTCAAGAGATCTTGCTGAATCTTTATGTGTCAATACAGACACCCGGCTTTACAGTTTTTACCCCAAGAACCCAAAACTGTCTACTAAAAGGGGCAGAGCAATAATGTTTGCTTTGCACACAGCTGACCCGGGTTGGATCCCAGGCATCCCATAGGGTCCCTCAAGCTTGCCAGGTGAAATTTCTGAGCACAGAACTAGGAGGAGTAACCCCTGAGCACCATGAGGTGTGGCCCCAAAAAATTAAAATTCTGTGAAGGGCTAGAGTAATATCTCAATGGGCTAGGGTGCACACTCTGCATGCAGGAGCCACCAGTTTTGATTCCCGATACCACATGGCTCCCAACCACTGCCAGAAGCAACCCCAATCACTCAGCTGAAAATAAGCCCCTATAGACAATTGGTTGGGACCCCTAAAAATAAAATTAAATATTCTAGGGGGTGGAGATAGAACTGAGTAGTCAAGTGCATGTCTTGCATTCAGGAGACCTGGGTTCAGTCCCCATCATCTATAAAAGAAAAATCTTTCTGGATCTTATACACAATCTTATTTTACTCTCAAGAAATACAAAACAGGTTCCGAGCAGTGGTGCAAGTGGTAAGGCGTCTGCCTTGCCTGCGCTAGCCTAGGACGGTCCGAGGTTCGATCCTCAGTATCCCATATGGTCCCCAAGCCAGGAGCGATATCTGAGCATATAGCCAGGAGTAACCTCTGAGCATCACCGGGTGTGGCCCAAAAACAAAAAAAAAAAAAGAAAAGAAATAAAGAAATATAAAACGGGGCAGAAGCAGTAGTACAGTGGTAGGGCATTTGCCTTACAGCCAACCCAGGACAAACCTGGATTCGATCCCCAGCATCCCATATGGTCCCCAAGCCTGCCAGGAGCAATTTCTGAGTGAAGAGCCAAGAGTAACCCCTGAGTGCCACCAAGTGTGGCCCAAAAACTATATATATATATATATACACACGTATATATATGTATATATATACATATATATATAAAACAAAAGGTAAACTTGCATGAGTTAAATCACACTAAAAGACAAACATCTAGAGTTTATCCTTCTTTTTTCAGTCATCCTAAAAATATCCTGATGCCCCTCCAAACCTGCAGCAAAGTCTTCCCTCCCTGTATACATGGGACAAACCTCAAAATCCTGTGTTCATGTAACTAGATTCCCACTATTTTATGTCAACCCTTTCCCCCACTCTATTGCTGTATGAAAAAAAGAGCTGAAAAGACAACAAAGAAAGTAAATTCTGTCCTGTTTCCTACCCTCAAACATTAACCTTGATGTCTAAGAAACAATCCTGTTTTCAGGTTGGTTCCAGAGAGCCCCAAAAAGAAAACTCATGGCAGAGCAGGGGCTGCCAAAGAAACAATGTCCTTGTGATCGTTTCAAGAGCAAAGTGAAGAAAACCCGTAAGTTTCTAAAGAATGGCCTTCCTTAAGCCAGAGTCACTCTGTGGAATCAACTAGAAGGATGCAGCGGTTGAGAAGAAACAAAAGATACAAAATAAAGACCAGGATAAGGATACATCTCAGCTCTTTCTAATCAAGTTTAACTTGCGGGGAAATAGGAAAAGAAGGATATAATTCTTCTGTTACTTAAAATGTATAACCAAACTCTTCGATTTTGTTTTGTTTTGTTTTGGGGGGGGGGTCACACCCGGTAACGCTCAGGGGTTACTCCTGGCTATGCGCTCAGAAGTTGCTCCTGGCTTGGGGGACCATATGGGATGCCGGGGTACCGAAGCACGGTCAGTCCAAGGCTAGCGCAGGCAAGGCAGGCACCTTACCTCTAGTGCCACCGCCCGGCCCCAAACTCTTCGATTTTAAAGTACCATTGCTTATCAAAGTGATATCAAAAGGCTGCCTGGGGAATTGATTGTTGAACCGAAGATGACACTTGTGTCAAATAGAAGTTGATTTCTGATCTCTAATTCAGAAGTTTTGAAGTGTCATAGTAAGTTGGTAAATATGAAACTGATAAACTGTCAAGAATGAGTTCAAAGAGCCAGAGAGACAGTACAACATGTAGGGTGCATGCCTTGCACACAGCCAAGACAGGTTTGATCCTTAGCACCCCATATGGTCCCCAAGCAACACCAAGAACGATCACTAAGCACAGAATCAGGAGTAAGCCCTGAGCACTTTAGGATGTGACTCAAAACCTAAACAGAAAGAATGAAATAAGCAGAATCTTCATTACTGTTAAGAGACAAAGTTAATTTGCCAATAACTATCAAAAGCCTAAATGTGTGAAACTTTTAACTCAGTAATCTCATTTCAATAAATCTCTAGTGGGCCAGAGAAATAGCTCAGAGACCTGGTGTAACTCCTTATATAACAAGATACCCACCTCTAGTACCTCCTAAGAGTGATCCCTGAACACCATCAGGTATGAACTTCAAAATGAATCTCTAGTATAAATCACTAAATAGGTACTCAAAGATATAAAACAGTATCAACTATTTGTATTGTATAATTGTATTTGTATTGACAAATAGATATTTAAATATTCATCATTGACTAGTAATTATCTTGTAATAAATAACAAACCATTATGTTCTAATTAATATGTTAAATGTTAATTAAACCTCAAATTGGGGGTTTATCAAACAAATAGAGGTAAAAGAGGCTGGAGCGATATTGTAGTGAGCGGGGTGCTTGCCTTTCAAACATCCAACCTTTTTTTTTCCTTTTTGGTTTTTAGTTTTGGGCCCACACCCAGTGGTATTCAGGGGTTACTCCTTGCTCTGCATTCAAAAATCACTCCTGGCAGGCACAGGGGACCATATGGGATGCGGGGGATCAAGCCCGGGTCTGTTCTAGGTTGGCTGTGTGCAAGGCAAACACTCTTCCACTGTGCTATCACTCTGATCCCTGGGTGCAGAGCTGGAAGTAAGTCCTGAGTATAACTGGGTGTGTCCCCAAAGCAAAAACAAACAAACAAACAAACAAAAAACAGATATTGAGAAGGGGTAAGGTAGATCAAGACAGTAGACAGAACCCAAGTTCAAACCTCAGTACTAATGGCCACCAGAACCACTGAGTATAGCCCTGGTAGGCACCAAGCACCTCCAGTAAGGCTCTGGAGGTTCCTGACCCTAAAGGGCCTGTGTATAGCTCCACATCTTCAGATCCTAGCATTAACCCATCCAGCTCAGTTGGGCTAGTATTGCCATGAGTGACCGTCCCTCCCCTTGTCACCTGTGCACTGCTTGGAAGCCCCCCCCCAAAAAAGAGATAGAGAGCTGGAGAGATAGTACAGTAGGTAGGAAGCTTGCTTTGCATGCAATCAACCTCAGTTTTATCTCAAACCCCCAGCAGGAGTGATCCCGGAGCATAGCTAAATTTAAACCAAAAAGTAGACTATATGTGTTGACTGGAAAAAATAGGCACTATATATATTGTTTTGGTTTGATTTTTTTGGTGTGAAATTCAATATTTCACAATAGCCAGACTCTGGAAACAACCAAGATGCCCTTCAACATATGAATGGCTAAAGAAACTGATACATACAAAATATTATACAAAATATTCAATATACATAGTGTTCATTTGAGTTATTTAGTGTAGTCAGAGGCACCATAAACTGCGAGCAAATACAAAAAAATGCTCCTGTGAATTAGGTTCCTAAGAGCCTGTGAGCTCGACATTTTTGTCAACAATACATAGCTTTATGTAGACTTCTGCTTAAACAGACCATAGTGTATAATGTTGATTCCTTTTTTTTTGGTTTTGGTTTTGGTTTTTGGGTCACACCCGGCTGCGCTCAAGAGTTACTCCTGGCTCTACACTTAGAAATCGCTCCTGGCAGGCTCGGGGACCATATAGGATGCCAGGATTCGAACCACCGTCCTTCTGCCTGGAAGGCAAATGCCTTACCTCCATGCTATCTCTCCGGTCCCTGATTCCTTTTATTTTTAATTTCTTTTTTTTTAAACACCATGATTGAAAACATGATTGTAGTTTGGTTTCAGTCATACAAAGAACTCCCCTTCACCAGTGCAACATTCCCACCACCAATGCCCCCTATCTTCCTCCTCCCCCACCCCCTGCCTGTATTCGAGACAGGCATTCTACTTCTCCTACTTATTAACATTGTCATGGTAGTTGTTAGTCTAGTATTTTTCAACTGCCCTTACCATTCTTTGTGGTAAGCTTCATATTGTGAGCCTGTCCTATTATAACAATAATGTCTTTTATTTTTAAAACCCATAGATCAGTGAGATTATTCTGTATCTCTCTCTTTCCCTCTGGCTTATTTCACTCAGTATAATGGTTTCCATGTACATCTATGTATAGGAAGATTTCATTACTTCTTCTTTCCTGATGGCTGCATAATATTCCATTGTGTGTATGTATCAGTTTCTTTAGCCATTCATATGTTGAAGGGCATCTTGGTTGTTTCCAGAGTCTGGCTATTGTAAATAGTGCTGCGATGAATATAGGTATGAGGAAGGGATTTTTGTATTGTGTTTTTGTGTTCCTAGGGTAAATCCCTAGGAGTGGTATAGCTGGATCATATGGGAGCTCAATTTCCAGTTTTTTGAGGAATCTCCATATTGTTTTCCATAAAGGCTGGACTAGATGGCATTCCCACCGGCAATGAATGAGAGTTCCTTTCTCCCCACATCTCTGCCAGCACTGATTGTTCTTGTTCTTTGTGATGTGTGCCAGTCTCTGTGGCGTGAGATGGTACTTCATTGTTGGTTTGATTTGCATCTCCCTGATAATTACTGATGTGGAGCATTTTTTCCTGTGCCTTTTGGCCATTTGTATTTCTTCTTTGACTAAGTGTCTGTTCATTTCTTCTCCCCATTTTTTAATGGTATTAATGTTTTTTTTTTCTTGTTAAGTTCTGTCAGTGCCTTGTATATTTTCTATATTAGTCCCTTATCTGATGGGTATTGGGTGAATAATTTCTCCCATTCTGTGGGTGGGTTTTGACAATTTCCTTTGATATACAGAAGCTTCTCAGCTTAATATAGTCCCATCTGTTTATCTCTCGTGCACAATATATTAAGCTGGAAGAAATGCAGAAACCCTCTACTTCACACTCCACAAAAATAAACTCCAGGAAAATTGAATACCTAACATCGAAAGATATAGTTTTTTGGTGGGGGGAGGCAAGACCAAGCAGTGCTTAGGACTTACCTCTGCCTCTTTATTCAGAAGTCCCTCCTGGTGGGCTTGGGAGACCATATGTTGTGCCAGAAATCAAACCTGGGTCAGCCCTGTGCAGGGCAAATGCCCTACCTACTACACTACAGTCCGATCCCTGAAAGATAAACTTTTAAGTGAATATAGGAAACTGGAAGGGAAAATATCTAAGGATAGAAAAGGATTTTGGGGGGTTTGTCTTTTTGGGATTTTGGGGGGGTTGTTTGTTTTTGTTGTTGTTTTTGATTTTGGGTCACACCCAACAGCACTCAAGGTCTACTCCTGGCTCTACGCTCAGAAATCGCTTCTGGCAGGCTTGGGGGACCATATGGAATGCCGGGATTCGAACCACCGTCCTTCTGCATGTAAGGCAAATGCCTTACCTCCATGCTATCTCTCCAGCCCAGAAAAGGATTTTTTTTTTTTTCGTTTTTGGGCCACATCCGGCGGTGCTCAGGGGTTACTCCTGGCTATCTGCTCAGAAATAGCTTCTGGCAGGCACAGGGGACCATATGGGATACCGGGATTTGAACCAACCACCTTAGGTCCTGGATCGGCTGCTTGCAAGGCAAACGCCACTGTGCTATCTCTCTGGCCCCCAGAAAAGGATTTTTAAACAAGATATAAAAAGTACAAGTCTGGGGTCGAAGAGATAGCACAGCAGTAGGGCATTTGCCTTGCACACAGCCAATCCAGGACGGATTGGTGATTCGAATTCTGGCATTCTATATGGTCCCCAGAGCCAGCCAGGTGCGATTCTGAGCGAAGGGCCAGAAATAACTCCTGAGCACCACCAGATGTGACCAAAAAATAAATAAATAATACAAGTCATAAAGAAAAACTGGATAAATCTGACCACTGAAGTTAAAAAATTTTAGTAATGTGGGAAGTAATCACTCCAAACAAGAAGTGGGTGCTGAGGGGAGGTAAAAATATATGCATGAGGGCTGAAGAGATAGCATGGAGGTAGAGCATTTGCCTTGCATGCAGAAGGACAGTGATTCAAATCCTGGCATCCCATTTGATCCAAAAACCAAAGAGAGAGAGAGTGTGTGTGTGTGTGTGTGTGTGTGTGTGTGTGTGTGTGCATGTGTGTGTGTATGTGTGTGTGTGCATGAGGGGCCAGAGAGATAGTACAGCAGATAGGGTAGTTGCCTTGCACATGGATGACCTGGGTTCGATCCCTGGCATCCCAAATGGTCCCCTGATTAAATGAATCTGCCAAGAGTCTTTTTTTTTTTTTTTTTTTTTTGGCTTTCGGTTTTTGGGTCACGCCCGATGGCGCTCAGGGGTTACTCCTGGCTCTACACTCAAAAATCACCCCTGGCAGGCAAGAGGGACCATACAGGATGCCAGGATTCGAACAACCATCCGTCCTAGGTCATTTGCATGAAAAGCAAATGCCCGACCGCTGTGCTATCTCTCCAGCCCCATGCCATGCATAATTTCTGACTACAAAGCCAGGAATAATTACTGAGCACCAGCAGAGTGGCTCAAAAACAAACAAACAAACAAACAAAAAATATATATACACGATACCCTTTCAATAACAGCACTGCAAACCACAAAAGGCAAAGCAGAGGGGTAAGAGAGATAGCAAAGTGGGTCTACTACATGTCCTCAAAGTCTTTGTAACTCAGTATTACTGCTGCTTTTCTGTCATATTCTGTTCCTTCATAGGACAGCATGTTGACTTGCTGTTAAAGGTAGATCAACTGTGATATCCCTGTCTGACTTTCTTTGTGGGTTTTTGTTTGTTTGTTTAATGTACCTAAATTCTACATTTTACCCAAACAGTTATTAACAATATTCTAGTCCCTGAAAAACTCTTTCCAAGTTGTTAAAATGATTCAGATTATTGGCTTGGAGAAACAGTAAAGTGGGTAGGACACTTGCCAGGCACATGAGCAACCCAAGTTCAATCCCCGTCTTCCCATATGGTTTTCCAGAAACTTCCAGGAGTAATTTCTGAGCACAGAGCCATGAGTAACCCTGAATATTGAAAGGTGTGGTCCAAAAAAGATGAGGAAAATTATTTATTATTAAACCTTTTAAACCTTTTAAGTGTAGAGTGACTTAGAACTCTGAGGTTATTTTTAAATTTTATTATAGTTTAGGTTATGTGTTTATAACAGTCCTTAGAGATAACTACTATTGTTTGCTATGTAATCTCCATACCTTTATATATATACAAATATAATGGTTACTTTAAAAAATAAAATACAGGGTTTGGAGAGGTGTTACAGTGGGTATAAAGCTTGCCTTGCATGCAGCTGATCATCTCATATGGTCCAATAAGCTTTGCCAGGAGTAAGATCTGAGCACAGTTAGGAGTAAGGCCCAAGCACCATTGAGTGTTTCGCCCCCCAAAAATACATTATTATACTACATATATTGCTTTTCTCTGTGTGTTTAACAAATTACATATAATTGCAAAATATTATATATATTTATAGATACCATAAAAACTTGCATGTGCATCTCAAGTTGTAATTCAGATATTAATTATATATCTAGCAATAGACCAGACTGTCAACAAACCCTCTTTCAGATTACTATCCTTCTTTCTCCCCCACCCTCAAGATAAAACTTTCTTCTTTTTGTTTTTGTTGTTGCTTTGTTTTTGGGTCTCACTCAACTATGCTCCGGGATTTTTCTGGCTCTGCACTCACACTCCTGGTGGATCTTGGAGCCAAATGTGGTGCCAAGGATCGAACCCAGGTCAGCTGCATGCAAACCAATTGCTATGCCCACTGTAGAATATCTCAAACCCTAGCATTAAACCATCTAGTCAGCTGGCTGAGTATTACTGAAAGAAAACCTAGACCTGAATACTGCTTAGGAGGGCCCTTCAAAAATTCCAATTTGTTAGACTAGGGAGAGAATTCAAAGGTCTGGAGCACCTAAGACCAGAATACAATTCTTGGCCCTCTCAAGAACTGCAAGAGTGAATTCCAAACCCCAGTCTAGGAATAGTTCCTAAGGACCACCCAGTGAGACCCCAAAACAAACAAAAATAAATTCTAAAATTATTTTTAACACTAATCTCTTTTTATTTCCACTCTAGGACATCAAAGGTACCACAGGAAGACAAACAAGCACGTCAGAGCCTGCCGGCAATTTCTAAAAAAATGTCAGCTAGCAAGTCTTTCTTTGCCTTTATAAGAATTCTGAGAATACAATCTCCCAATTACATATTCTCATTCAAGAAGGTACTGTGTACACCTAGCAAAGATTCTCCCACCTCCTCCCTGTCTCCACTCCATAAATCATTCCAATCTGCTCAAAGCACTTCCCAAAAATTCATTGCTCCTTCTGGAGTTCTTCATTCACTCAAGCTTAAGTTTAAAGATCAGAAAACAGCCAGGAAATTTCACCTGATCTTACAATACAAACCAGACAAGTAGCAAACAATAAACATTTTAAAATGTAAGAAGAACATCATTCTTTCAAGAAGGATTGTGACAACAATTTACATTCGATTGAGATGACCCATTGTACCCTATCCCCTCCAAACTCTACACATTCCTCATCATCTCTTTTTTTTTAAGATTTTTTTTTGGTTTTTGGGGTCACACCCGGCAGTGCTCAGGGGTGACTCCTGGCTGTCTGCTCAGAAATAGCTTCTGGCAGGCACGGAGGACCATATGGGACACCGGAATTCGAACCAACCACCTTTGGTCCTGGATCGGCTGCTTGCAAGGCAAACGCCGCTGTGCTATTTCTCCGGGCCCTCCTCATCATCTCTTAAGTGAATCCCTTTCTCTACCAGTCCCACCTCATATCACCCCCTCCCACCACTCTTCCCCCTTCCCATACCTAAGATAGCACAGTGGTGTTTGCCTTGCAAGCAGCCGTCCCAGGACCAAAGGTGGTTGGTTCAAATCCTGGCGTCCATATGGTCCCCCATTCCTGCCAGGAGCTATTCCTGAGCAGATAGCCAGGAGTAACCCCTGAGCACTGCTGGGTGTGGCCCAAAAACAAAACAAAACAAAACAAAAAAATTATATATATATATATATATATATATATATATATATATATATATATATATATATATATATATATATATATATATATATATGGTGAAGAAAGCTGTTACAGGGACCGTGAGACAGCTCAAAAGGCTGAAACAGAAGACCACAGGATTTTGTTGTTGCTTTTCTTTGGGGTCACACCTAGCTGTGCTCAGGATCTATTCCTGGGTTTGTGCTCAGAAATAATTCCTGACAATACTCAGGGAAACATGTGGGGTTCCAGAATGAAACTTGGGTCAGCCACACTTACTATCTCTTCAGACACAGCTTTGATTCTGGCATTACAGGTTCCCCCAGGAGTGACCCCCAAGGACTTCTGGGTATGAGAGCCCATAAAAAAGGGGCTAGAGAGACGTTTCATAGAACTGAAGTGCGTATCTGGCATGTACAAAACCCTAAAAAGGATCCCAGTTACTTCATACCCTTCCTCAAAAATCACTGTATGGGGGCCGGAGAGATAGCATGGAGGTAAGGCATTTGCCTTTCATGCAGAAGGTCATCGGTTCAAATCCCGGCGTCCCATATGGTCCCCCGTGCCTGCCAGGAGCAATTTCTGAGCATGGAGCCAGGAGTAACCCCTGAGCACTGCCAGGTGTGACCCAAAAACAAAAAAAAAAAAAAAATCACTGTATGGTGCTGACACTGTTTGGTGCAGCACCAAACATTGGCCATCAAAGATGGAACCAATCTACCTAGTTGTCTGAGTGCCACCAGGAGTGACTTTGGGACGATTAAACATTGGTTGGGAACCCCCCACATCCCTTTATAAAAAAAAAAAAAAAAAAAGGCAATTACAATAACTAATTAGACATGGTACTATCAAAGATTTTTTTTTTTTAAGGAAAACTGGTGCCTGGGGACCTAGGTAAGAGATCAAATAATGGAGCAAATAGTGGCACAAATGCCTGCCATGTGTAAATTTTGAGTCTGACTTCTGGTATTGCATGCCCCATCTCTATACTGCACAAGGCTGGTTCCTGAGCACTATTGATCAGAGTACCAATATGCCAGCCATGAACTGCAAGAGAAAAGAGTCACTGGAAGTGGTTCCCCCAAAGGGATACATATGAAAAATAAAGAAAGTCTTGCACATAAATTACCTTAAATATTTATAATTCGCTGTGGTGTTTTTGGTCTTGGGGCCACATCCTGTAAGCTCTGCACTCTATGCTTGTGTTATAACTCCAGCCCCTATTTATTTATTTATTTATTTATTTATTTTTGGGTTTTGGGCCACACCTGTTTGACGCTCAGGGGTTACTCCTGGCTATGCGCTCAGAAATCGCTCCAGGCTTGGGGGGATGGAACCGTGGTCCCTCCTACACTAGCACTTGCAAGGCAGACACCCTACCTCCAGCACCACCTTCCCAGTCCCCCAATTTATAATTATTATTATCATCATCATTTACAGTCTACTCCAGAAGATATCCATGTAGAACCATAATTAAGGGATAGACAGATGCCAAAGATTTTAAACACCACTGAAAATTACTCCATCTTAAAAATGAAAGATATATATTTTTAAATGGGCATGAAATGATTAATATGACAAAATTAAGCTGACTAACAAAGACTAAAGAGGAAAAACACGGGCCCGGAGAGATAGCACAGCGGTGTTTGCCTTGCAAGCAGCTGATCCAGGACCAAAGGTGGTTGGTTCGAATCCCGGTGTTCCATATGGTCCCCCATGCCTACCAGGAGCTATTTCTGAGCAGATAGCCAGGAGTAACCCCTGAGTACCGCTGGGTGTGACCCAAAAACCAAAAAAAAAAAAAAAAAAGAGGAAAAACACATTTCTAACTCTAAAATACAGATCCTACCTACCTCTCAGATCCTTTCCTTAAACATGAGAAGGGGAGAAAAACACTCCTTCAAAATCTGATTTGTCCTCTCAAATGAAACAGATGTTGGGATGTTTTTTCCTGAGGAGAAACAATTTACTGAGTGGTGACAGGGTGGGGCCCTATTTATGACACAAGAGGCCAAGCCCTTCCCCTATGAGAGAAGAGTACAGGGCATTCAGCTCCCTCCCCTTCTTAACCCTCCCCCCCCCACAGCAGGTGGCACAGAAGAGTAACACTTGGCACAAGAGTGAGGCCAGCAGTGGCCAACCCACTTGCCAACAGCCTTTAAAGTGGGGAGACCAGGGATGTCATGATGAAGGACTGAAACCAAAGGGAGGTGCCATCATGAGGAATTTGTAACCAAGGAAGCCTGGGGCGTAGTGAGCCAAGAAGAATGAAGCCTGGGAGATCAACATCTTTTGAAAGGGAAAAAACAGGGGAGCCAGGGACTAACTGGGAATCCGAGTCACATCAGACACCGATCACCCAACATCAGCTTGAGCCAGAAAATATACCTGCAGCCAGCTCAGCATGTAAGACTCAGCAGAGACCCAACATCCAACAGGAGCCTGCATTTCTGCACAGACCCCTCACTCAGCAGGAGTTGCTTGTCCAAGAGGAATATGAATCTCAACAGGAACCCAGAACCCAATCAAACTCGGTTTGGCAGCAAAAATGTCTTGCCCCAGGGGAGTCTGTGCTGCAGCAATCATTTCCCATGCAAAAGGCACCCCTCAGCCAACAAGATGCTACCTACCAGCAGGCATCCAGGCCAGAAAAGGAATCTGAGAATCAGCTTGAACCAGGATTAAGAGAGGATTGTGTCTCCCAGCCAGGAGATGGCTTCCCAGGATGGCTGCCCACAAATCAACAAGAATTTGGGTCCACATCTCCAATCCAATTGGGAAAGCCCACAGAACCTACATCCCTAGAGACACCAAGACCCTCAGACCCTCTGGCCCAGGAAGCCCCATCCCAGGAGAAATCTGAACCCAGGTGGAGCTTTCTTTCCAAACTGCAGGAATTGCCTTTCCCTCATCCAGCCCCAGAGTGGAAGACTTTTTTCAAGTTGGTCACAACTTCCAATTCAGAATTAGATATGGAATCCCCTTTGGAAACCACTTTGCCATACATGAAGGAGGATTCGGCATCAGAGCTGAAGCTGGTGTCCTTGAAGAGGAATTCTAGTTATGAAGTGAGGTCAGGATTGGGGGGGTCACAATTCCTCAGGAAGAATGTCGGTAACCTGAATCACAGGATCCAGCAGAGCACAGGTGAGTGTGAACCTGGAATGGTGCCTTGGAGAGACAGTCATAGGCGCCATCAAGAAGGATGAGGGGATTTTTAGGAGGGCAGGGGAGCTCTCCACCATCCCACCATGGTCCCCGTACATCCCCATTTGTCAGAGAGGCAAACTGAGGCAGGGAGAGAAAGGTGACAGCCACTGGGGCCAAGACTGGGAGGCAGAGTTCAGTTTCTTCCCCTGAGCCCACCTAGGGAGAATTTGGGGAAAATCAAACAAAAGTAGCAGAGGAAGGAAAATGGGGTTGTTGCCCAGCCTGAGGTACTTCCATCCACACCCCTCAGCTCCTAGCAGCCCGAACCCCAACAACACAACTCCCTCGCCAATGGAACAGGGCACCCAGCCAGCATCATTTTGGGGGCTCTCTGGGCCAGTGCCACTTGGCAGTCATGGGGTGCAGGGCTCCAGCTCCCTCACCCCCATGTTGGGGCGCTCATCCTTCTTTGAAGTGCCCAAACCCAGCCATATGGGGAAAGGGAGGTATGCACATTTTTCTCCATGGAATTTGAGGTGCCTGAACAATGTCGCTCTAGTCCTGAAGTTGAGGGGCGTCCTAACCAAGGTCAGTCAGGTGAGCCTGAAGGCCTAAGGGGTCCATAAAGTTAACCTTCTGAGGGAAGAGTCATTGGGTGGCATACACTGTGAGAAGGGCCAGGACGGAAAGAAGGACGGTGGGAAGGAAGGGCAGGTTCTGGAAACCTCCACACCCTCCCAGGGCTGCCTTCAGTCTGAGGCGCCAAGCACGAAGCAGCTGAGGTTGTGCGCATGCGCCCGAGGTCACGTGCCTCAGTAGCTGCTGGATGCGCATGCGTAAGGCTCCTGTTTTCCCGCCTTTTCCTCAGCACATGCGCGGAGAGGAGCATTTACTCTCCCATCTCTTCCTTTCCGTTCTTAGACAAGGAAAAGAGAAGGCAGAGGTGGAGGAGGAGAAATCGTCTCCGAAATAGGAGAAGAAATAGGGGCGGGAGAAATAATAGCATGGAGGCAGGCGTTTGGCTTGCATGCAGAAGGACGGACGGTGGTTCGAATCCCCACATCCCACATGGTCCCCTCTTGAGCCTGCCAGGAGGAACTCCTGAGCGCTGCCGGGTGTGACTCAAAAAGCAAAAAATAAATAAAAATTAAAAATATATAAGGGCCGGAGAGATAGCATGGAGGCAGGGCGTTTGCCTTGCATGCAGAAGGACGGTGGTTCGAATCCCCACATCCCATATGGTTCCCCCCCTTGAGCCTGCAGGAACGATATTTGAGCGTAGAGCCAGGGTAATCCCTGAACGCTGGTGACTCAAAAACCAGTAAAATAAAATACCAAGAGCCTAGAGGCTGGAGAGATAGCATGGAGGTAGGGTATTTGCCTTGCATGCAGAAGGACGGTGGTTCGAATCCCCACATCCCATATGGTTCCCCCCTTGAGCCTGCCAGGAGTGATTTCTTTTTTGTGTGTGTGGTTTTTGGGTCACACCCGGCAGTGCTCAGGGGTTATTCCTGGCTCCAGGCTCAGAAATTGCTCCTGGCAGGCACGGAGGGACCATATGGGACGCCGGGATTCGAACCGATGACCTCCTGCATGGAAGGCAAACGCCTTACCTCCATGCTATCTCTCCGGCCCCCAGGAGCAATTTCTGAGCCTGGAGCCAGGAATAACCGCTGCTGGGTGTGACCCCAAAAAAATTTTTTTCTCAAAAAAAAAAAAACCCCACTCTCAATTTGACTGGCTTAAAAAAAGAAGAAGAATAAAAGTAGAGGGCCCGGAGAGATAGCACAGCGGCTTTTGCCTTGCAAACAGCCGATCCAGGACCAAAGGCGGTTGGTTCGAGTCCCGGTGTCCCATATGGTCCCCCGTGCCTGCCAGGAGCTATTTCTGAGCAGACAGCCAGGAGTGACCCCTGAGCACCGCCGGGTGTGGCCCAAAAACCAAAACCAAAAAAAGAATAAAAGTAGAAAAGTAGAAGTAGTAGGATGGGACCAAGTGCAAGCGGGCCGAAGGCGGGGCTTGTAGGCAGGGCCATGCCTCCAGGGCTGGCGCCCCGCCTCTACCTTGAATCGCCCCTGAACTCACCACCCCAGGGCACCGCACACTCCGTCCCTGGCCGAACGGAAGGAAGCCCAGCGGGCAGGCCTGGGCCCCTAGAATCTAGGGGATCCCGAAGTGGGAAGGTGAGTGGAAAAGGCACGGCTGAATAGCCATCCAGCCCAGACTTGAACTTTCGAGGTTCCCTGGCTGAGGGGGGCCACCCCTCGCCAGCCCGGGGGGCACCTGCCCGAAGGCCGCTTTTCGCTGCCCTCAGGGGCTGCATTTTTGTGGGCCCCGGGCCCTTTAATGCCGTGTAACGAACGGGGCGGGCCAGGCCTGGCCTTAGCGGTTAGGGGCGGAGTCCGAACCCCAGGACTGGCCTGGATTGTTTGGGGGCGGGCGGGACCCAGAAAGGAGCGCGCCCGTGATTGGACAGTCTGGACGGACACGGAGGCCCTGTAGTGTGGGGTGGACTCTCCGCCGGTTCTCCCTGGAATTGGCTGGCACCCCGGGACCGTGGGGACGGCGGAGAAATTGATGGAGTCCGCGGGGGACAGGGGGCCCGACGAGGCCCCCCAAGGCCCGGCCTCGAAGAAGGCCAAAAAAGGCTCCAGGAGCCTCAACCCCCGACAATGGCGGAGAGGCAAGGCCAAAGGTGAGCACCCCCAAGGGACCCCCAAGGTCCCCCGAGGGGACCGATCCACGATCCCGATGAATGGCGGAGCCCTGCGAGCCCTTTGCCTCTTTTGGAGACGGTGGGCGGAGGAATGTGGGATGATCCATTCATGTGAGACGTGGGGTGATGTGTGAGTGGAATATTCCTCCCTGGCATTATTAGAAACTACTGGAGGAGAGTCCAGAATGCGAGTGTCCTGGACCAAGTGTCTACTTGGGCTCCTGACTCCCCACTCCCCCACGCGTGATCCAGGGCTCTCCATTTGCTGGGTGACCGTGGGAAACTGCGGTCCTTGGTGCACCTGGGAAATGATCCGTGTCCCTTTTCTAGCCTTCCACAATCTTGGGAGGATAATGAAGAGCATTAGAGGCTGTTACTCAAAAAAGAAGTTTAGGGGCAAGTCAGAGCAAGGTAGGAGGAGAGGGATGCCCAGTACTGGGGGATGCACCGGTGTCAGCACCGCCCACAGCATCCCTGACAACTCGTGGCTACCTCGTGGGTCCATCCGTTCATTTTCCAAAACCCCCTGCTTCAGCCCAGGCTACTTGAGCTGACCCTCACGTTTCCAGGGGGTCCTGGAATAGCAGTGGAGCACCATACCCCCTCTCTGGAGATGATGGGAGGTACTTGTCACTTAGGTTCTCCACCAGATCTGAACAGGCCTGAGACAAACAAAAGCTAAGACTAGCCTTGCACTCCAGTTGTGTTTGTCAGTTCAAAAGCAACGGAAATTTCTGTGCAGGAAAGAAACTGATATGGCCCCCCAACTCCCCTTAGTGACCACAGAGTAAAATGGGAGTTTTAAGTAGCTGCAGACCCACTGGCAGGTTTAGATAGCTTCAGAGCCCAGACTGAGGCCCAAGCTCATTGTCACGAGACCGCCTTACAGCAGGGCAGATCAGAGTTAAGACTGCTGTGAGGGAGACCTGTTGTTCCTCAGGCAATGAACTGTAGGCCCTGAGCACCAGGCTCCCTCTCTCCTTTCTTGCCACCACTTTCTGAGCTCTAGACTGAGGATAATGGCAGGTGATTTGACTTGTTAGGACTATTGTGAAGTTTGAGTGAGTGTAGTGCGTTTGGCATCAGCCCATGGTAAGCCCTCAGATAAGGTGGAGGTTATTACAGTTCCATATGATAGTGAGCTTCCAAAGATTGGACTGTGACTATCTTGTTTACCCTGCATTTCCGGCGCCTGACATGCCAAGCACATTGATACTCAAATAGTTATTGGGTTAATTTGTCACGGAATGTCACACAGAGATGCTTCTCGTGAAGAGTCTGAACCTCTTGAGTAAGGCTTCCTACCCTGGCCAACTCACAAACCCATGGGCCCACCTCACAGAAGTTTCATGTCCCCAGGCTCCTCACATTTCCTGAGGTTCTTTCTGCCTTAGTGCCAGGCCTCAGCTGAGTGAATCAGCCCCTGCTATGCTGCCCCAAGGGCATTCAGGCTATCTAGAGTGATCCAAGTCATCAGTTTGATCTTGCCAATAACTAGATGACGCTACCCTCATTACCATTACCCCATTTTCCAGGTGACAGTCCTAGAAGCAAAATGTCATCTGCCTTCTTAACCTTGCCCCTGATTGCAGAGAGGGTCACACTGCCTTCTGGGGGCAGAGTGGATGATCTTCAAACTGCTGTGCCCTCTTTGGTTCTGGACCCCAAATCCAGTCTCAAAGATTCATTCCCAACCCATTCTATCTGGGACTGTGCCCCAGCTCTTCATGGGATCAGCTCATAGTTGAGCTGGGGACATAGCCATTACACCAATAATCCCACAAATCCGATATGACTATAAAGTAAGCACAACAAGGGAAATATTAAAAATATGTCAGAGGGACACTTCCCAAGGAGGTGACATTAGGTCCAAGGATAAGCATCTGTTCATATTTAGGCAAGAGGGTTGGGACAGATAGGTGACAGAATGAGCAGAGACCTCAAGGCTCAAGGAAGCAGACAAGGTAGAACCATAGAACAGTGGGGAGGGGGTGTTTACCTTGCTTATGGTCAACTTGAGTTCAATCCCTGGTATCCCATATGCTCTTCAAGAACCTTCAGGAGTAATTCCTGAGTGCAGAGGCATGAGTAACCCCCAAGTGTTGCTGGGTGTGGCACCAAATCAAAAACAAAACAAAGAGAACAGGGGCCAGAGAGGTGGTGCTAGAAGTAAGGCATCTGCACTAGCCTAGAACAAACTGAGGTTCAATCCCCCAGTGTCCCAGATGATCCCCCCAAGCCAGGGGCAATTTCTGAGTGCATAGCCAGGAGTAACCTCTGAGTGTCAAATGGGTGTGCCCCCCCCCAAAAAAAAAAGAGAACAAGCCTCTACAAGGCAGAGAGATCTGAGCAGGGAAATGGTGTAGAGAGGCACCTGGGAAGCTAAGGGCCCACACACTACCTGGCTTGGGGGACCACAGCCAGTATTTGTGGCCTTATCCTAAAAGAAAGATGTGGAAGGGTTAGAAGTATGTAAACATTTATGTTTGCAGAAGATCCCCTGAGAGTAGGAGAGATAGTATAGGGATTAAAGCACTCCCTTGGGACCTGAGAGATAGCACAGAGGTAGGGCCTTTGCCTTGCAAGCAGCTTATCCGGGACAGACAGTGGTTCGAATCCCGGCATGCCATATGGTCCCCCCAAGCCTGCCAGGAACAATTTCCGAGCACAGAGCCAGGAGTAACCCCTGAGCGCTGCTGGGTGTGACCCAAAAAACAAAACAAAAAAAAATGCACTTACCTTGCTTGGGGCTGAGCAGGGTTCAATATCTGACACCACATAAAGTCCCCCAAGCCCCACCAAGAGTGAGCCTTGGGGGCCAGAGAAATAGCATGGAGGTAAGGCGTTTGCCTCGCATGCAGTAGGATGGTGGTTTGAATCCCAGCATCCCATATGGTTCCCTGAACCTGCCAGGAGCAATTTGTGAGCATAGAGCCAGGAGTAACCCCATAGCGATGCCAGCTGTGACCCAAAACAAACAAAAAGAGTGAGCCCTGAGCAACATCAGATGCGACCAAAACCCCCTATCTTAAAAAAAAAAAAAAAAAGGAAAAAGAAACAGACCCTAGGCTGCTCTGTGGGGAAGAGGCTGAAAGAGGAAAAACTAAACACAGTTGTTACAATCATACTAATGAGGAGGCAGTGAGATGGGAATGAGAGCCAGATTCCAGAGATTTCTAGAGGCTAGAGATAGGTGGGAACGGGAAGAAGCAGTGTCACCAGAGGATGCTCTGGATCCTGGCAGATGATAAAACATGCTCCCACACACATCCCGTGCATACAGCAAGACCAGATACATACCGATGTGAGAAAAGCATTCACACCTCCAGACTCCCAGATAAAGCAGAGTACACACATGCAGGCTCAGCAGTACTTGGAAGCCTTGATAATGAATGCCAGCCTGCCTCGTGGCATACTAAGAAACACAACACCTCGGTGTAGTGTGGAGACAGTACAGCAGATTCAAGTGCCAGACCCAGGTTCCAGCCTCAGCACATGGTCCCCCAATCTCGCAAGGGCAGACCTGGAGCCTTCCAGAACGGCCTAATAGTCTGTGTGTCCCTGGCACCATATAGTAGCCTCCTGTGCATGCTGGCCAGTTGGCAAGGAAGCATTCAAAAGGTCCTCAGGCTTCCTGAGAATTGGAAGGCCCTTCTCCTTCCACCAAAAGCATACATAGATGGAGAAAAAGTATTGAAACATCCACTACCAAAGGGGGAACAGCTGGTGTCATCACAGTGAATACTGTGGACACAGCCCCAGTGACAGCCCACATGGGGCAGAAGTGAGAAGCACCATCTTTGCTGCCCTGTAACCCTAGGAGGTCCCGTCACCTCTCTTAGCCTCAGTTTTCTCATCTGCCAGAGGGGTGAGAATGATCGCCAGATTGTAGATGGCTGAACCAAGTTATTTCTTTTTGGGTTTGGTTTGGTTTTGGTTTTTGGGGGGGTCACACCCGGTGGTGCTCAGGGGTTACTCCCAGCTGTGTACTCAGAAATTATTCCTGGCAGGCTCTGGAGACCATATGGGATGCCAGGAATTGAACCCAAGTCCATCCTGGGTCAGCTGCATGCAAGACAAAGGCTTTACCGCTGTGCTATTGCTCCAGCCCCTGAACCAAGTTATTTCAAAGAAGGCACCTAAATAGAACAGTGTGCGGTGCTCAGCCAAACCTTTTCTCCAGCCTCCCCCCACTTCCTTCCACATGGCCTTTCCCATCCTGTCCCCTCTCCAGAGACCTAAGCCCAGGCTAGATCTGGCTGGCCAATAGCTTTTTAGGGCAGAGGACTAGTGCCCAAACAACTGGACCCCTCAGTGCTACCTCTGCCCCAGTCCTCGCCATGGCCCTAATGAACCTGCCTCTGCCCCAGTACCCTCTGCCTAAGATTCTTGGCAACTGCCACACCTCATCTTCCTGGCTCTGCTCAATCCAGCCCCCCAGGGAACTTCCTGGAATGGGGCATAGGGCAAGGCCCTGAACTCCTGAGGCCTAACAGGAAAACTCTGCCCTAAGACTTTGGGCAACCACCTCTTCAACTTTCTCAAGCGCTCTAGCCCACAGATGGGGGTTAGGAAACAGGAAATCGTGGAACTATGGTCTAATGTGCAGTGACTAACAAACACTTGCTGTTCGTCATGCACTGTCAGGCAGGTATAGCAGGGTATAAAGCAAGGATCCAGCCCTTAGGGGGCTGCATTCTAGTGCAGGGACAGAGAAAGTAGCATAAATGGTCACTTGGATGGATGCTAGATGGGAACAGCATGCTCTATAGGAGCTGAGAAAAGGGATCCTGTGTCCCTGGCAGCACCACCTGTGATCAGAGAATGCCCAGTCAAGCCACCAAGTCACAGCAATCCCGGCCTCTGTCTGCCAAGAAAGAGCCACCCTCTTCTAAGGTCTATCTGCCTCCTGTAGGCATTTGCTGAGAACATTACCCCAGGGTGTCTGTTTCCCCAGGTTGGATACTGAGAGACCACAAACAGGCCTCACCTGCAGACTAAACACTCCCTGAGGCACTGCTCCTAATCTCTATTTGTGATTCTAGATTATGTTTCCTAAAGAGCCTCACCTTCACACCTGAAAGCATCACACCTCCTGGAAACCTGGCTCTGCTCCTGGGATGAGAGAATGATTCTGTAATAGAGCATCAGGACTTTCTAGAAAGGACAGTTCAGTGATGGCATAGAATCATGAAGGAGCAGATAGGGAATCACTCTGAGAAAAAGACAAAAGGGCTGGCCGGGCCAGCAGCACATGAAGGGCAGGTGGAGGGACTCTCAGAACCTGGGTTTCCCATACTGACCAGTACAGGGTGCCCTGTGGGGAAACACCACATAATAGGCCTTCAACACTGGCCCCTGGTTGAACTTGGCACTGTCCTTAATTGACTTTTGTTCTCCCAGAAGAGATAAGCAAGACCGGCTCCCCTCTCCCCACCACAGCTGGGGCTGACTGTGCCAGGGCAGTGGTGGGGGTGGGGGTGGGGAGGACAGAGACTGAGATCACTGCAACTTTGCTACTGGAATCCACCAAGGGGAGAGGGAGGACAGATGGCTGTGGAGGCACAGCTTGATCAGGATGGGAGTAAGATTCTGGAGCCTGAGAAAGGAGGCCAGGGCCAGGACCCCCAGGTCTGAGAGAGGAGGGGCTGGGGGCTTCTAGTCCTGGATCTGAGGAAAAAGGGGGCTGGAGCTTCTAGTCTTGGGTCTCAGGGAAAAGAGGGCTGGGGCTTCCATTCCTGGGTCTGAGGGAGGAGGCACTGTAGATCTGAGCTCCTGGATTCAGAGGCCATTCAGCCTGGCTGAGTGGGGGTAGGGAGTTGGACTCCTGCTCTGTTTACAGCACGTGGTGCACACTGTCCTTTCGGGGTGGGAGGTGGAGCGTGGCCACACCCTGGGCAGGCCAGGCCCCTCTCCTGGTTTATCACCACGGTAGCTGGTGACACTAACCACAGTTCCGCTGTCCAGCCCTCCGAGGCAGATCCTGCCGGGAGCTCTGAAGAGACCTGGGAGGGGTGAGTGCACAGCCCGCTGCCCGCTGGATAGGAATGTCTGCTGGTAGGCCCCAGGGCATTCCAGGGAAAGGAGCCTAGAAGGGATCAGGGCCTGGTAAGAAACTGAGTGAAATTGAAGAGGGATAAATCTCAGTAGCCAAAGGCTGCCACCCCATCAAGTGGGACTAGCTGGGTGACAGGCTGAGGGTGTCAGACCTAAAGTGTGGGAGGTAGGCTTGGGGCAACAGAGGAGGCCCAGAGCTGTGGCAGGAAAGCAGCAGAGACTAGGGCCCTCTGAGATCAGGATTTGAACTCTGCTGTGCCAGTTCCAGTGCTGCATCCAGCTCCTGAGTTCACACTTCTAAGTCTTAGTCTTCTTATCTGTAAAGTGGGGATGCTCGAAAGTCCAACTAAGGCGGTCTAGGTCTCCACAGGGTTTCCCAGGGCCACCTGAGTAAGCACTGAAAGGTATTAACACAGGGCCTGGGACTGAGTAAGCACAAAGTCATAGGCAGCAGTGATACGAGGGCAAATAGACCACAAGAAAGCCAAAACCCTGAGTGGAACCAGCTTTGGGCTCCTGTAGTTGACCCTGGAACTGGAGTTTGCAGGGGGGTCCACAGCCACCCTAGAAGGAACCAAAAAAGACAGAAGAGCCTCCTCCAATCTAGATAAGATTAGAATTAGGATTTCCTGTGACAACACCACGCTGATGGTGAAAGGGTGCTGAGGGCTGAGCACTTTCAAACTTTGGTGAAGAAGGGCTTACAAGGGTGATACCTGGGGCCTGATTCTTCAAACCTGGAGAACTCAGGGGGAGCCTGGGCTCCAGGAGACTAAATGGAGAGAGAAGCCTGAACTCTTGGGGTCCTAGAAGGAAGAAGGTGCAGGAATAGTGGTGCTGTAAAATCAGATAGGTTGACCAAGGAGTTTTTAGACTCCGGGATCCAAGAAAGGGAAAAATGGCCAAAGACAAAGGAAGCTTCTGAGTTCAGGAGGGAAGAAGGCAGGGATATTTGATGGGTCTGAGGAGACTGCATGCAGCTAGACTCTGGAATCTACAGAGTGCAGCTGGGGATGGAAGTCGAGCTCTTGAGGGAAAAGTGACCTGGGTCCCTAGGGAAAAGAGACGGGACCCTGGACTAGGGAGCTGGAGACAGATAACTCATGGCTATACGGGAGAAGGCCAGGGTCTGGAACTCCTAAGTCTGAGGGAGGAGTATAGGACCTGGACCACGGGATCTGAAGGAGGAGGCCCTAGGGACCTGGGCTCCTGGGTCTGAGGGAAGAAGTGGAGGAAGCCAGAACTCCCGGTTCCATTCGAGCAGGGGTCACTTCAGCCCCACCTGACAGACCTCCCTACCTGCCTGCAGCCTCGTGGGTCGTACGCAGCATGGACCTCCACACAATGACACAGTCGCTGGTGACTCTGGCAGAGGACAACATGGCCTTCTTCTCTAGCCAGGGCCCTGGGGACACAATCCGGCGGTTGTCGGGTGTGTTTGCGGGTATTCGGGAGCAGGCGCTGGGGCTGGAGACCCCACTGGCCTACCTCCTGAGCATGGCGCACCTCTTTGACCTGGACGCAGAGACCCCCGCGAATGGGTACCGCAGCCTAGTTCACACAGTGCGCTGCTGCCTGGCACACCTGCTGCACAAAGCCCGCTACGTGGCCTCCAACCGCCGCAGCATCTTCTTCCGTACCCACCATAACCTGGCAGAGCTTGAGGCCTATCTGGCCGCCCTCATCCAGCTCCGCGCCCTGACCTACTATGCCAAGCACCTTCTGGCCACCAACCAGACAGGGGGCCTCTTCTTCGAGGGGGAAGAGGAGGTGCTGTCCGAATTCCTACGCGAGTACGTCAGGCTCCACAAGGGCTGCTTCTACGGCCGCTGCCTGGGCTTCCAGGTGAGGCCTTGCTGTTCCCCGGGCCTGCGAGTGTACCTAGCCCCAAGCAGTCACTGAGCCCCTGTGTTCTAGGATTGGGAAAATGACAGGTGTCCAGAGGGGAGGCCATCTAGTACCTACACAGGGTGCCCCTGACAGATCTGCCCTCCATGGAGGAGGGCAACAGTCTCTAGCTTGCAGAGCTGTTTGGCCCCTCAAGGCCTCTGTGTTGGAGCCGGAAGCTAGTTGTCCATTATGTGCTCTAAGGCCATATGAAAGCACTGGTCCCATGTAGCTCTCCTCATTGACAGAGAGGATGTGAGTCCATATACTGAGGTTCCAGGGGGAGGCTGCAGCTACTTCTGATAGGAGGTGTAGAATCTCAGGGGGCTGTGTACTGAGGTGGAAGGCCCATACCTGGCATTGATGTTATTCAGGATCATTCCTAACAGTGCTTGAGAGTCCATAAGTGGTGCTTGGGATCAAACCAGCATTGGCTGTATGCAGATGCATAAGCACCTTACCCTCTGTACTCTCTCTTCGGTCCTAGAATCACAGGCTTTCTTTTGTTTGGGGGCCACAAACAGCAATGCTTGGGGTACTTCTGGCTCAGGGATCACTCGGGATCCAGGAACTTTATGAGATGCTAGGGATCAAATCCAGGTAGGCCTTGCACAAGGCAAGCACCCTCCCCATTGGCCCTAGAATCCCATCAGGGGCCCCCCTTATACCAGATACAGGGACCTGACCCAGTAGCAGGCCTGCTCGTTTCTGCCCTCTCCATGCCCCATTAAGCTATGACTCAGCACAGAGGGGACATAGCTCCAGGTCCTTGGAGTCATAGAAGTAATTAGGAAGGCCAGAGGAATAATACAGGGGTGCAGGCACTTGGCTTGTATGCTGCTGACCCCGAATCAGTCCCCCCGCATCTCATACGGTCCCATAAGCAACACCAGGAGTGATTCCTGAGCTGAGAGCCAGGAGTCCTAAGACCGCTGGCTGTGGGCCCAATCCCCCCCCCAACTCCTCAAATAAAAAGTAGTTTGGGGGGGCCGGGCGGTGGCGCTGGAGGTAAGGTGCCCGCCTTACCTGCGCTAGCCTAGGAGACGGACCGCGGTTCGATCCCCCGGCGTCCCATATGGTCCCCCAAGCCAGGAGCGACTTCTGAGCGCATAGCCAGGAGTAACCCCTGAGCGTTACCGGGTGTGGCCCAAAAACCAAAAAAAAAAAGTAGTTTGGGGACTCTGCAAATTAGACATCCTTGGGTCATCAAGGTCCTTCCTGGTTCCCCCAAACTTTAGCATTGGGAACCCCAACAGCAAGTATATGTAACTTCTCAGACTCTCTGGGCCTCCCCCAATCCCAGAAATAGCTGGCCTAGGACCCAGCCTGGTTGCCCTTCCTCTGACCCCAAAGTATCGATCAACCAGCTGTGGCTCCTCCCCCGTGTCCCCATCCTGACCTTTGAGCAAAGGAGAAAGACCCAGGGACTTCCTGAGCCACGATGGCCAGGCACCCTTGTGCTCTCTGACCCACTGGGCCTGCAGCCAGGGACAAGGCCATTCCAGGCAGCTACAACCCAGCCGACCATGCAACAGAACAGGTGGCTGTGGTGTGGACCCTGCTCACCCTGTGCCCCCAGCATCAGTCGAGTGAACAAAACGAGCTGGCTGGTGTGGCCTTGCCCTCCTGTGATCTGTCCCCCTACTGACATTTCTCAGCCTCCAGACTTCTCTCCCTGTTTGGCTGAATGGGGAGTGGGGGAAACTCTCAGAAGAGCTGGGGGACCCTTTGGTGGCCAGGGAGAGAAGCTAAGGCTGCTTCACGCAAAGCCTGTGCTCCAGCTCAGAGTCATACCCAAGCCCTCTGCTGTCTCGGAAGTCTGTCCCATACCTGGTCCCCACTCTGTCTTTGTCACCGTCTTCGATTTCCAGGAAGTCCTTGCCCACTCTCAGTCCGCAGCCCTCCAAAGCCCCGCCCCCAAAACCAGTGCCAGTCTTCTGAGTCTCCTCCTGTTCCTCTACCTAACTCACTACTCCCACCTTGCCTTTTCCATGCCAGGCCTATCTGTACCCTCTGCAGGCCACAGTCTAGCTCTTCTTTGTCCTCTCACAGCTGGGTAGCTGCCGTCAGGTCTGCTGGGGTTCTAGTGTCTGCACCAACTTCATCTCTGGCCCACCTCTGCTCCATGGAGGGGCCTGGAATGACCTGGTACACAGGCCTTACCAAATGTCAGAGTGCCCACATCACCCCCCAGGGCCCTACCCTGCCACCCCCATCCTGGGCAGCAGGTGACACAGCCACCTCTCTCGCAGTTCACGCCTGCCATCCGGCCCTTCCTGCAGACCATCTCCATCGGGCTGGTGTCCTTCGGGGAGCACTACAAGCGCAATGAAACAGGCCTTGGTGAGTCCCTTGGACACCCATCCGGCCCCTTCCCACTCTACCAGCCCGCCAGGCTCCTTGACCCACCTCGTGACCCCCAGGTGTGACCGCCAGCTCCCTTTTCACCAGCGGCCGCTTCGTCATCGACCCAGAGCTTCGGGGGGCGGAATTTGAGAGGATCACGCAGAATCTGGATGTGCACTTCTGGAAAGCTTTTTGGAATGTCACGGAAATCGAGGTGCTATCGGTGAGCATGTGGCCCACAAGGGCCCCAGCCTCGGACCCAGGGCCACCAGGTCAAAGCCACATCTGGCCTCTCCTGGACGCGTTGCCTAGGCAGGACACAGGAGGAGAAAGACTGGGAATCAGAGGGGAGATAAGGGGAAACCCCCAAATGCAGCATCTCTCCAGCCCCTCTTCCCTCCCTCATTCCCCCAGTCTCTCGCCAACATGGCCTCAGTCACTGTGAAGGTCAGCCGCCTCCTCAGCCTGCCGCCTGATGCCTTTGAAATGCCGATGGCCTCTGACCCCAAGCGCCTGGTTACCATCGCACCCCCCATGGCCCATACAGGCCCGGGGCCCGTTCTCGTTAGGCTCATCTCCTACGAACTGCGAGAAGGACAGGTAGGGCCAGGACCAGAGCCCGGGAGCCTGGGCAGCCTTCCCCTGCACCTCCCATTATTCACCCTGTGCCCTTGAGTTTGTCCCCTGGATAGGGGGTAGCCTCTCTGCCGACCTGGCCTCTCTCCTCAGGACAGCAAAGCACTCAATGACCTGGTGAAGCCCGAGGGTCCCTGGATCCTGGACCGGTGGCCGCGTCCCATGAAGGTGCCCCGCTCCCGGGCCCTTGTCGTGCATATCCACGGTGGGGGCTTCGTGGCCCAGACCTCCAAGTCTCACGAGCCCTACCTCAAAAGCTGGGCGCAGGAGCTGGGCGCCCCCATCATCTCCGTTGACTACTCACTGGCCCCGGAGGCGCCCTTCCCCCGAGCACTGGAGGAGTGTTTCTACGCCTACTGCTGGGCCGTGCAGCACTGCCACCTGCTCGGTTAGCCAAACCCCACCTTCTCAGGGCCCCGGGCCCCTTGCTCCCACCTCAGCCTCCCCGGAACGGCCTCTGCACACCCCAAGTTCCAGTCCCTACTACTGCCCTCCCACCAGAAAAGCCTGCTTCACTCTCTCCACTAATTCACTAGATGTTGAGATGGGAGCCCCCCTGGAGGCCAGCACTCCTGGCCCAGAGGTCCCTCCTGACCATCCTTTCTCCAAACCAGGCTCCACAGGCGAGCGGATATGCCTTGCGGGGGACAGCGCAGGCGGGAACCTCTGCCTCACCGTATCCCTGCGGGCCGCAGCCTACGGGGTACGGGTGCCTGATGGCATCATGGCTGCCTACCCCGCCACCATGCTGCAGACTACGGCCTCTCCGTCCCGCCTGCTGAGCCTCATAGACCCCCTGCTGCCCATCAGCGTGCTCTCCAAGTGTGCCAGTGCCTATGCCAGTAAGGGCTAAGATCCCTGCGGGAGAGGGGAGAAGGGATGCCAGGGAGGTGGGGAGCTGGTACTTAAGGGCACCCAGGCCTGGCGGTGTGGGGGTGAACACTGAGCCCAGAAAGTAAAGAGCATATTCATTCGGCAGGTGGGGAAGCAGAGGTACAGTCCGACTCAGAGGAGGCGTTGGGCATGATGGGGCTGGTGCGGCGAGACACGGCCCTGCTCATCCGAGACCTCCGCCTGAGCGCCTCCTCCTGGCTCAACTCCTTCCTGGAGCTCAGTGGACAGAAAGTTAGGAAGAATTCCGAGGGCAAAGCAGGCAAGTGACACCCTACCACCACCACCCTTGGGGATAGTACTCCCAGAAAGAAGTACTAGGGAGAGGGTGGAAGCAGAAATCATCTTCCTGAAAGCCCACCCCTGGCCCCTACTACAAAGCCTGGATTTTTCCGCCACTGGTCACATCTTAGACATTCCCATGTTTTCAGTCCTCACAAGTCTGAGGCAGGCAGCCTGGGGCTCACACCTGGCTTGGCTACCCAAATCCCCCTGGCCCTTTCAGTTCTCCCAGATGTCAGCAGCGCCAAAAGGGTTCAGAGTACAGGTGCACCCCTTCTCCATTTCCCTCTCCCCATCCCCCTTGCAGGCCTCGAAAAGGGGGACCTCAGCTACAAAACAGTTTTCGGATCTTAAAGCACCAGCAACTCCTTTTCATCTCAGTCAAATGAGCATACTTTTCCGAGTAACTAGAATTGCTTGTTGAGGGGCCCAGAGCGGTGGTACAAGCGGTAGGGCATTTGCCTTGCATGCAGCTAACCTAGAACTGACTGCGGTTCGAACCCTCAGCGTCCCATATGGTCCCCCAAGCCAGGAGCGATTTCTGAACACATAGCCAGGAGTTATAAACCATGAGCGTCACCGGGTGTGGCCAAAAAAAAATTGCCTGTTGAAAGTAGACACAATTCCTATTTAGAAAGACTTTCCTATTGAATGTGATTAACATTTTGAGGTGTTAAACTTTAGGAAATTCCAGTGAAAGCAAAGAAATAGACATAAAACCAGTTCAAAGGGATTGGAATTTTAGGCATAAAAACCATTGAACACTGGGGTTTTCTTTACAGGATAAACGGTACAGGGGTTGCCCCTAAAGATATATGCCCCAGTCTACCTCTGAACTGTACCAAGCTCTAAACAGTCCTGGGACCCAGGTGTCTTGCTGCCTCTGTGGAATGGAGACAACACCACCTGTGGCTGGGACTGCTTGAATCTGCTTATGTCTCCTGAAACAGTTCTGCTAGGTGACCCCCGGGTCACAGAGCCTCATGCTGTCCTCTCAGTGCAATCAGGAGTGCACCAAAAACAACACCCCCCAGACCAGGCACCTAGTTGCCTGGTCTGGAAAAGATAAGAACACAAGGGAACCCGGATTCTAATGTGCCCAGGACTCTCTGCTCACACTGTATGGGCATGAGGATGCCCACTTTGCTCTGTGGGTGCAGGGATGGAAACCAGGGCCTCCCACATGGGACACAGGCTGTCACTCAGCACCGGGACATGGGGCAGCTGGACACACACAGTCCCCTAATCCTCCAGAATCTCTGTGCCTCCAAGGCGGGAAGGATTGGGGTAGGAGTCCCCCAAGGTAGTACTTAGGAGACCTGAGGCCCCTCCTGGAAATCCTCAGACAAATAGTTTTGTGTCAGAGCCTGAAGATGTGGTGCCGGAGGTGCCTGACCATCCCAATGGTGCTCAGTCGGGATTAAACTAAGGTCATGGGCATCACGGCAACTGCCTCACCCCTGTGCTAGTTCTGGGCCCTGTGGCTGCAGTTTCCCCCGCGGAGGGAGTGGAGGGGCATTCTAGGCTTCTGCAACCCTCGGATACAGATCCTCAAGAGGCACAGCCCTGTGAGTGACCCCACCACCACCACCCACGTCTGCACTCCACCCACACAGCCAGGCTGACCGTGTGACCATCTGCCCACAGAGTCCATGCGTCGCAGCGTATCAGAAGCGGCGCTGGCCCAGCAGAACGACCCGATGGGCACCGACTCTCTCAAGAGCCTGACCCTGCACCACGACCTGAGTCACAAGGGCAGCTCGGAGACCTTGAACCCTTCCGAGCTGTCGCTGTCGGCTGAGACGCTCAGGCCCTCCAAATCCTCGGAAGTCAACTTCCTGCTGGGCTCCGAAGAGGATGCGCCCGCCAAGGCCGGGGAGGCCAAAGAGGAGCAGCCGCCAGCCCCAGACAGAGCCCAAGGCGCGAATGGCGTCTTCCCCAAGGGCTTCCTTCCCCAGTTCTCCCAGGACATCCCGCAGATGCCCCTCGAGCCTTCCCCCATAGCCAAGAACCCCTTCATGTCCCCGCTGCTGGCACCGGACAGCATGCTGCAGACCCTGCCCCCCTTGCACATCGTGGTGAGCTGCGGGGGGCAAGGTCGGACAGGGCCTCGGGGAGTGGACGGTAGGAGCTGGGCAGAGGCGGGGGTGAGCTCACCTCCGCCCCACTCTCCTCGCAGGCATGTGCGCTGGACCCCATCCTGGACGACTCGGTCATGCTGGCGCGGCGCCTGCGGAGCCTGAACCGGCCGGTGACACTGCGCGTGGTGGAGGACCTGCCGCACGGCTTCCTGAGCCTGGGCGCGCTGTGCCAGGAGACGCGGCAGGCCTCGGCGCTGTGCGTGGAGCGCATCCGCCGCATCATCACGCTTCCGTCCGCACCCGTCCAGGTGCCCTAGGCCTCGTCTGAGCCCGCGGCGCGGGCGGGCGGCACTAAAGTCTCTGGCTCCCACCCGCGCCGGCCTCCATGGTGAATGCGCTCCCGGAGAGGGTGACAGGGCCCCCGCGAGAGGCTCGGGTGGGGACCCCATCCCCAATACTTGACTCCCCGGGAAGAGGCGAGCGGTGCCTTAACCTGGGGAGGGGGGAGGGCAGGGCCCAAAACTTTTAGACCCTGGCCTTAGGGTGGGGGCACCCAGAAAAATCAGGCTTATGGGGCTGGAGCTGTGGCGCAAGAGGTAGGGTTTTTGCCTTGCACCTAACCTAGGACAGAACGAGGTTCGAGTCCCCCAGCGTCCCATATGGCGATTTCTGAGCGCAGAGCCAGGAGTAATCTCTGAGCGTCAGCGGGAGTGCCCCCCAAAACACACACACAGCCCCCCCAAACACACACACAAACACACACACACACACACCCCAAAACAAAAGAAAGAAAGAAAATCAGGCTTGCAACTCCGGGACCTGCACTCCACCACTGCCTTCCATTGCTAATGCTGCTGCTGCCGCTTCGACCGCTCATCTGGCAAGGCGGTTTTTGTTCTGTTTGTAAATAAAAGTATTTCTTTAGTTTGGCCTCTTTCCAGTCGCGCGGATTTCTCCCGCCAGGGGGCAGCACAGCACATGGGTTCCGAGAAACATGAAACTGGATTCCCAGAAGGAAGGACCAACGCCCCTGATTCAGCCCTCTCAGACCTAACCCAAGGGGTGGGAGACTCAGACTCTGGGCTCTCTACAACTTCCCCGCGTAGCTCCAGCATCAGCACCCTCCCGGCAGGGGTCTCAAACTAAATTTACCTAGGGGCCTCAGGAGGCAAAGTCGGGGGTTATCCTTGAATGCAAAGTCAGTAGTAAGCCTTGAACATTGGGGGGTGTGACCCAAACAACTAAAACAAAACAAAAAGATTCCTCTAGAGCAGGGCCACAAAATGTTGTATGTAGGGGGCCCGGAGAGATAGCACAGAGGTGTTTGCCTTGCAAGCAGCCGATCCAGGACCAAAGGTGGTTGGTTCGAATCCCGGTGTCCCATATGGTCCCCCGTGCCTGCCAGGAGCTATTTCTGAGCAGACAGCCAGGAGTAATCCCTGAGCACCACCGGGTGTGACCCAAAAACCAAAAAAAAAAAAAAAAAAAAAAAGTTGTATGTAGGGCCGCAAACGGCCCGAGGGCTGCAAGTTTGAGACCCCTGCTCCAGGGGAAGGAAACCGCCATAGGTACCAGAGTCAGCGATGGAAACTCCAAGCAGAACAGGAGCAAAACTAACAGAAAACCAGCCACAAAAACTAGTCACCAAAAAACCAATTGGGAAGATGGTTCGAGGCTCAGGCATGTTTTCATGCAGAGGCCCACAGGAACTCGGAAAACTATCTTTTGGAGGGAAAGGAGTAGGAGTAGGAATAGGGCCAGAAATAATTTGGAAAACTATCTTGAACGTTGTTCATGGTCCCAAATCCCTAAATGATCATTTAAGAAACAAAAACTTCATGTTGAACCCTGGAAACACACTTTCTACCCAAGTGTGGCAGCCACATCCTCCAATCAAGACAGCTCTGGCCTTGGAATGTCCTGGCTTGGGGTCAGAGCTTATTCTATCTGGAGCCCCTCTGGGGAGGGGGTCCTTATTCTGGACTCAGGGAGGGTGGGTGAGACCCAGGCCACTCTGGCTTCATCTAGGTACTCAAGAAGAGCTTCATAGAGGCAGTGATCTGACTGATCCTAATGAGTGCAAAATCAGAAGGAATGCATGGCTGAATACATTCTTGGATCAAGGCCTCTGCCTCACAGAGCTGAGATACATTTGGACTCGGGAGGCAGGAGGAGCCTCTAGGGCTGGGGTTTGGGGAAATGCTAGGACACAGTATGTTATGGGGCAAGACAAACCTGGCAGCTGATGTAGTTTGGGGACAAAAAGGAGATCTGGGTGGGACAGTAATCATAAGGGTAGGGAGCTGGGAGGAGGGGCAGAGCAGAGCCCGACACCTAATGGGTAAGCAGGGCAGAGCATGAGGTGACAGTTACAGGCAGAACAAGGAGCAAAAGTGACAGGATCTGGCCAGGGGGAGGTGGGGGCTTCTACAAGTGGGGAGAGGAGTCCTGAGGACTGTCGGTAAAAATATAAAAATGTTGGGGCTGGGGCTGGAGCAATGGTGCAGCAGTAGAGTGGTTTGCCTTGCACGCAGCTGACCCAGAACGGACCTCGGTTCAATCCCTGGTGTCCCAGACAATCCCCCAAGCCAGGAGCTATTTCTGAGCGCATAGCTAGGAGTAATCCCTGAGTGTTACTGGGTGTGGCCAAAAATGAAAAAGCGTTGGGTTGGAGCAATAGCACAGCAAGGAGAGCATTTCCCTTGCACACAACCAACCCAGGTTCAATCCCCAACATCCCAATCCCATATGGTCCATCCCCTGAGCCTGCCAGGAGTAATTTTGTTTTGTTTTGTTTTGTTTTGGGCCCACACCAGGTGGCATTCAGACTTACTCCTGGTTCTGCGCTCAGAAATCGCTCCTGGCAGGCTGGCGGACCATATGGGATGCCGAGAATCAAACCCAGGTTGGTCCTGGGTCGTCTGCATGAAATGCAAAAATGCCCTACCGCTGTGCTATCATTCTGGCCCCCTGTAGTAATTCTTGAGTGCAGAGCCAGAAGTGACACCTGAGCAATGCTGGTAATGCCCCCCAAACACACACACACACACACACATATGTATGTATGTATGTATGTATGTATGTATGTATGTATGTATCAGAATGTCCGCAAGACAGAGTTGGGGAGCAATGAGCAGAGAACCCAGCGGCTGAAAGAAGCCCCAAAGCAGACCAGGAAATAAGGTTTGAAGCAAAGGGAATATCAGGAAGGAATGATCTCTAGCAGCCCCTGTCTGTGCAGGGGTTCAAACACACCACCCTCACCCTCTCGACCTTGCTTCAACCAGCTCTCCCAAAGTCCATCTCTAATGCACCTGCCTTGGAAACCCCTTCCTGATCATGCCATCCCCCAGAAGCTCCCCCCGGGGAAGCCATGCAGTCCTCTCTCTCTCGGACCTGCTCTAGGACGGCAGGGGCAGGGCCCCGGCCTGACTCAGCGTAGTCAGCACCAGGGCCAGCGCAAAGCCTGGCGGACTGGAAATGTTCAAGTTCCGGGTGAGTGAGCCTGTTCATGAGCCAGGGGAGTGTCTGGGCGAGGAAGTGGGTGGGTAAGGTCATTCATAAGGACGGGGGAGGAGGGCAAGTGGGAGCAGAGCGAGTCAGGGCTGGGGTGGAATGATGATCATGATGGATGGAAGGATGGAAAGATGGATGGTTGGAAAGATGAATGGATGCATCTAGCAATAATGAGTATCTTGGACTGTTTCTCTAACAAATCAAAGGGCATCCGTGCTAAGCCCACCCCACATCCACCCTCCAGCCTCACCAAGCTTCACCAGTCCTGTCCAAGCTAGACGGAGCACGGAAAGGGCTTACCGTCCTCATCCGCAGAACCAGTTCCCGCACTGGCCGGCTGCAGACTCTGCCCAGCCTATTACCCAACTGGCAGGACTCCCAGAGACTGGCGTCTTCGAGGACCTATCGCAGCTCGACTTGGACCATGAGCCCCGCCTACTCCGGAATGCGCCCGGCTAGCCCCGGGGGAAGGAGGTCGAGTTCCTATTGGCTGGAGCACAGTGACTGACAGTCCTGGGAGCTTATCACTAGCCCGAGCGAGACTCCGAGGGGCGGGCGCACTGAGAGCCCTGTGGCTGGCCCGACCTAGCTTGGGGTTTTCTGGGCACCTGTGCTCTTCTCTGCTTGAGCCTATTTTTTAGGGGTTTTGTTTGTTTGGGGTTGTTTTTTTGGTCACAACCTGTGGCGCTCAGGGGTTACTCCTGGCTCTGCGTTCAGAAATCTCTCCTGGCAGGCTCGAGGGAGCAGATGGGATGCAGGGATTCAAACCACTGTCCATCCTAGATCTGCTATGTGCAAGGCAAACGCCTTACCGCTGTGCTGTCTCTCCGGGTCCCATGCTTAAGCCTGTTTTGAAGGAGAATGTGGATGCCTTGGTCCCCGAAAAAGGACTGGAACTGGGGGAGCAGGGGACAGAGGAGCTTAGAGGAGAGAGACTGGGGTCTCCAGATTCTGGAGGAGGAGGCTGAGGTTCTGGCCCGATTATCTCAAGCCTCCCGGATCTAACATTCATTGACAGGTGGATATGACAGATTTGGGGTTCAGGACCTTCTGTGATTCTTTATGGGGCTTGGTCCCAGGATTGCCTAAGTGGGACTTGAACAAGAGGAAGGAAGAGGCTGAGGGCGAACCCTGACCAGGCCTTGCCCTTCCTCATCCTAGAAGGGAAGTGAGGTGGGGCGCCCCCGGTGCGGGAGGAGCCTTGACTCTCATGATGAGACAACGAGGAAAACATAGGAACCGAGCAGATTTGAATATTCAATTAGTACAATCTTATCTAGTAAATCAATACATTATCTTAATGTCATCTAAAAATTAATATATTATATCAGATTAGATTAGTATAATCTAATGAATTAACATACTTCATTAGAATGAATATATTAGGCTATCATATTATAATTAATTAATATAATATTGGTGTGTTTTTTTTGTTGTTGTTGTTGTTTTTTGGTTTTTGGGCCACACCCGGCGGCGCTCAGGGATGACTCCTGACTGTCTGCTCAGAAATAGCTCCTGGCAGGCACGGGGGACCATATGGGACACCGGCATTTGAACCGACCACCTTTGGTCCTTGATCGGCTGCTTGCAAGGCAAACGCCGCTGTGCTATCTCTCCGGGTCCGGATTATTTCTTTTCCTCTAATATCTTGTTAGAGTAGAAGATTAGATTAGTGCTCCAGAACACCTGACAGACTGGGGAGCAGGATTTGCATGCAGAAGGCCTGATTTCCAACGCCCCTGCACTTCATAGTCCCACAGATACGGCTAGAAATAGCAGCTAAGTATTGTCAGAAAAACAAAAAAGGGGGTTGGGGAGATAGCACAGTGGTGGGGCGTTTGCCTTGCATATGACCAACCCGGGACAGATCCAGTTCAATCCCCAGCATCCCATATGGTCCCTTGAGCCTGCCAGGGGTGATTTCTGAGCGCAGAACCAGGAGTAATCCCTGAGCGTCACTGGGTGTGACCCAAAAACTAAAACAAAAAATTAAATTAGGGGTCAGAGAGATAATATAGGTAAGGTGCTTGCCTTAACTGCAGCTGAACTGGGTTCAATCCCTGGCACCCCATATAGTTTCCTGAGCCCTACCAGGAGTGATCCCTGAACACAGAGCCAGTCCTGAGCAACCCTGAGTATGGCTCAAAAATCAATGACAGTAAATTAATATATTGAGGGGCCAGAGAGTTAATATAATGATTAAGGTGCTTGCCTGACATGTGGTGGTCCCTGAACCAGGAGTAAGCCCTGATCATCACCAGATGTCACCTACACCACCCCAAATTAAAATAATGAAAGCAATATAATAAGTTATTTTTTGTATGGAGCTTACTATGTTTACTATGCCCAGCTACTGTGCTAAGCATTGTAAAACAATTGTTGGTCTTTTTATGGGGCCTCTAAGAAATTATATCATTATTCTACTATCCCCATTTTCACAAGTGAGATAACTGGGAAGATTATGAGGGAAGCTGGAGTTTCTGACAGGAGAGAGACAATTCAGAGATGGAAATAGAAGAAGGAGTGTGGGGCTAGAGAGAAGAAAATGGAGACAGGGAAAATGGATAAAAGAGGGTTGAGAGGAGGTTGGAAAAACAGTATATTAAGGTGCCTGCCTTGCATGTGCTGTGACCTTGGTTTGATCCCCAACATCCCATATGGTCCCTTGAACCCAGCACGAGTGATTTCTGAGTGCAGAGTCAGGAGTAAGTCTAAGCACCGCCAGGTATGTCTCCAAAACAACAAAACAAAAGTATTGGGGTGACAAGAGAAAATAGTACAAGGTATTTGTCTTCATGTAATTGACCCTCATTTGATCCCCAGAACAACATCTGGTTCCCCCAGGAGTGACCTTTGAGCACAGAGCCAGGAGTTGGATGTGACTCAAAAAGCAAAAGGAGAGAGTGAGAGCAAGAGAGAGAGAGGCTGAGAATCCTGGGGGTGGGGGTACAGGGTACTGGGCCCCAGGGGAAGTGCTTCCCCTGTATTTCCTGCCTGACTCCCAAGCTATCCAGCCTCTTTGCTGTGCATGGGGCCTGCCTGATTAGGACTAAAAATAGTGATTAGAAGGGATAGGTGTGTTATTATCTAGTTCAGAGATGATAAGATGTGATTCATAAGGTGCCCCTGTCCTGGGAGATCCTCCCCATCACTGCCTCTGTTCTTTGATCAGGCCTCATCAGGCTGCAGGAAGGACCCTCTGTCCCCTGCCCAGCTGGGCTTGCCCTGATGTCCTGCAGTGTGGCCCAAAGCCACAGCAGCTTTCCAGGCCTCTCTCCATTGGCAGCTGTGCTAGTGCCCACCATTCCCCCCAGCACAGATCCACGGCTCAGATGGAGGGACCACACCCTCCTCCTGGGCCTGAATACCATGGTCTCCCATGTCCAGATCATCTCAGCCTATGCCCAGACCATCCCAGACAGTGCCCAACCAGGCCCAGTCTCTCCTGGATCCACCCATTTCCCTTCCACCCTCAGCTGCTCCCAAAGCAGCTGTGTCCATCAGAGAAACTGAGGCTCTTTTGGAGCAGAATTGCCCTCCCAGGGATACACACACACACACACACACACACACACACACACACACACACACACACACACACACACACACACACCCCAGATGCTCTTCAAGTACCTTTGAGTCAGAAATGCCAGAGCAGGACCGGAGCAATACTACAGCAGGTAGAACATTTGCCCTATACTCGGCCAATCCCCAACATCCCATATGGTCCCCCGAGTCTGCCACAAGCGATTTCTGAGTGCAGAACCAAGGGTAACCCCTAACCACTGCCAAGTGTGGCCCAGAAACAAAGCAAAACAAATTATCATCAATATCATTATAGTGTGGCCTTCCCTTCGCCAGTATGTCTTTTCCCACCCACCTCCCTAGTCTGCCCCCTTGCAGACACAAATTTACTTCATGTTGTTTGTTACAACACAAGAGCAAATGAAATTACCAAAACTTAGTTCAGGACCAGAGCAATAGCATAGCAGAAGGTTGTTTGCCTTGCATGCAGCCAACACAGGACAGACCCTGGTTTGATTCCTGGCATCCTGTATGGTCCCCGGAGCCTTGCCAGGATTGATTTCTAAGCACAGAGCCAGGAGTAAGCCCTGAGCACCGCTAGGTGTAACCAAAAATTAAAAAAAAATTTAAAAATACTTACATTAGGGGCCTGAGCCTTAGCACAGCAAGGAGGGTGTTTGCCTTGCACACGACCAACCTGAATTTGATCCCCAACATCCCATAGGGTCCCCCAAGCATACCAGAAGTGATTCCTGAGTCATGAGTAACACTTAAGCATAACCAGGTGTGGCCCCAAAACAAAACAAAACAAAATAAACAAACAAAAAAATTTAGACCAACATGGGTCAATATGAAATGATAGTTAGAAATGATTGTTTTATTTTTCCATGGCGCTACTAAAGTCAGTGTTGAGCCTTTTGGGTTACTGTTTAAGCTCACTGAGCCTGGAAGATTTCTCGGTAACTTTCCCATCAGATTTCCTGTGATCAGCTGGACTGACACTACTATGTAATTTTGAGGTGTAACATGGCCACAAGTGGCTGCATGGTTCAAGATCTATAGATCTGAAACATATCTGGTGGCTTAGCAGTTTAATAAGGTTAAGTTGTGCAGCTGGGTCATGTCTGTAGGAAGTTGTCGAGTGTGGTGATATTCTGCTGTGGCTTCAGGCAGAAAGGGGAATCGAACCCCACCCCTTATTTCAAGAAGGCCATAGACCCAACCAGACTACCCAGAAAAATTCAGCTGTCATTATTCTCTTTGCAAGCTTGTTAGAGGAACTGGGCCATTTTTCTGCCAGAAGATGGCAGGTGTGGACAGAGGCTGCAGAGTTTGCTGGGGAGAGGGGTGAGGGAGGTGAAGTATTCAACCTGCCCCCAACACCCATTTGCAGGTGGAAAAGTGGAGGTGCAGTGCAGTGCAGTGCAGGTTTCACAGTCCAGGAGAAGCCTCAGAGATTTGAACACAAGCTTCCTAGTGCAGAGCCCTGGCTCCCACCTTATTTTATCTTGTTTTATTTTTTATTTGGGGGTATGGGGAACACACCCAGCTATGCTCAGGGCTGACCCCTGGATCTATGCTCAGAGATCACTCCTGGTGAGACTCAGGGGACCATATGCTGTGTTGGGGACCAAACCAGGGGTGCCTACATTTACATTGCCTCAACCACTGTACTATCTGAATCCTGTTTTTTCTACTTTTTTTTTTTTTTTTTTTTTTGGTTTTTGGGCCACACCCGTTTGATGCTCAGGGGTTACTCCTGGCTATGTGCTCAGAAATCGCCCCTGGCTTGGGGGGACCATATGGGACGCCGGGGGATCGAACCTCGGTCCTTCCTTGGCTAGCGCTTGCAAGGCAGACACCTTACCTCCAGCGCCACCTACCCGGCCCTGTTTTTTCTACTTTAACTTACCAGAACCCCCCAGAGATCATAGAGGGCTGCTGTGAGTAAAGTCACAGGCCATTGGAGACACACACACACACACACACACACTCACTCACTCACTCATGTGACAAAGACCTGCCCATGTCACATGCACAACCCAGGAACACACAAAAAGGTGCCTGGTGACAGCCCCACACTGATGACACGCAAGGTCACCAACACCCAAATCAGACTCCTGGAGTCCCCCTGGCTGGCTTCCAGCCCCATGGCTCTGGCGGAAGCTGCGTCTAGGATGGGAAGGAGGCACCTCCTCACTGGTCTGCTTAGCCCAACCAGTTCCACTGGGACCGTGGCCGGCACCACCCTCCTTGTGAAAGCTATGTTAGGCAACTGGACCCAAACCTGTCCAGCTCCAGGGCTCAGAGCAAGGGGCAGGAACTGGACCCTGACGACTCCTCCTGTTAGATTTTTAATTTTTGTTCTTTGTTTTGGGTTTGGAGGCCACACCCAGTGGTGCTAAGGAATTTCTCTGGCGCTGAGCTCAGGGATCATTCCTGGCAGTGTTCAGGGCACCTGTGGGGTGCTAGGGATTGAACAGGGTTGGTCCCCTAGTGCTTTCCCCTTTGTGCTAGCTCTCCTGCTGATCCTTCCTTAATATGGGGGTCTCCATCAGGCGCAGGGGCCTTAGAGATCAGTGCTCAGGCCTCCTGGGTCTTGTGAACTATCAGGGCCACCCCCAGCAATTTTGAGGTTCAGGGTCAAGGATCAAATCTCTGCAAGGACAAGCTTCACTCTAAGAGTTTTCTTTTTCTGTGATTTATTTTTACCATTTTTTTTGTTTATTGTTTTGTTTTATTTTCTTTGGGGTTCATACCAAGCATGTTCTGGACTTATGTCTGGCTCTTTGCCCACAGGTTGTTCCTGATGGGGTTCAGGTCACCACCAGGGTACAGAATTCAAGTCAGGTTAGCAAGGTGAAAAGCAAGTGCTCTCCCAACTGTACTATCTAGCCCTGGAAATCCTGCAAATAAAAATGCAGGAAACCCAAATAAATCTGAATTTCAGAGAAACAAATCCAATTTTTGGAATAAGTATACCGCAAAATTGTTTGAAGCATAATTTAAAAGCACGTTTGGGGGGCCAAAGTATAGTGGGCAGGGCATTTGACTTGTACACTGTTGACCCAGGTTCAATCCCCGGGATCCCATGTAGTCAGTTTCCTGAGTGCCTCCAGAGTGCCACAGAGCCAGAAGTAAGCCCTGAGCCAAAAATTAAAATATTTAAAAATAATATATATTAAAAATAATAATACAGATAAATAGGGGGCAGAGCAATAGCACAGCAAGGAGGGCATTTGCCTTTCATGAGGCCAACCTGTGTTTCATCTCCAGCATCCCATATGGTCCCCTGAGCCTGCCAGGAGTAGTTCCTGAAGGCAGAGCCAGGAATAATACCTGAGCACTGCCAAGTAGGGTCCAATAACAAAAAAATTTTAAGTAAATAATAATAATAATCTAAGTAAATAAATAGAAATATACTTTGAGCTGGAAGCTAACACAAAGCATAGAGTGTAGGCTTTGTATAAAGAAGTCCTGGAGTTCCATCTCTGGTTCCCTGAGCACCTCAGAAACACACCTCTGAGCACTAAACTGGGAGTAGTCCCTGAGCACCTGCCTTACATGCAGCTGACACGGGTTTGACTACTCATACCCTACATGGTCCCCTGAGCCCTGCCCAGAATGATCATGAGTACAGAGCTAAGAATAAGCCTTGAGCACCACTGGGTATAACCCAGAAGCAAACCAAAACAATGTAATAAAAAAAAATAAAAAATAGGGGCCGGAGAGATAGCATGGAGGTAAGTTGTGTTTGCCTTGCATGCAGGTCGGTGGTTTAAATCCCGACATCCCATATGGACCCTCGAGCCTGCCAGGAGTGCTTTCTGAGTGTAGAGCCAGGAGTAACCCCTAAGCACTGCCGGGTGTGACCAATAAATAAATAAATAATAAAATTTAAAATCAGAATAATATTTTTAACTTAAGTATTGGCCAGTTGTGTCTGAATGTATGATCTAAGCCGGAGTCTTGTATCTGAGCTGGCACCGTGTTTGGGTGCATGGAAGCAGGTGTCATCCCTCAATCTCAGGCTTTCCCCTTCCTGCCCCCCTCCCCGAAGCCGGCCACCTCACCACCCTCCTAGTCCCGATTTCCTCATCTCCCTGACACACACTGTAACTAATTGGGGGCCCCAGGCTGTGTCAGCGAGGGGAGCAAGCGGAAACTCGGACCAGCACTGGCCACCTTGGAAAGTCACCTCCTCCTCCTCCTCATCCCTGGTTGTGACTCACCTGCAGCCTGTGGCCCAGGAAACAGGGGTGGGGACAGAGGCAGAGACCCCAGGACAGAGACCCCAGAGGAGACAGAGTTTAGGAGAAAGGCGGGAGATGGGGAAAGAGCATTGTGTTGAGGGAATTTGGAGGGGAGACTTGCAGAGGGGAGCGTTGGAGAAGTGACCCTCAGATATTCAGACTCCTCCATCCACCGAGAACCCCACAGGGACAGACGCTGATGCCTCCCCAAATTCTGGCAACAGAGACAGCAGGCCATGGGGTGGTGCCCAGAGGCCAAGAGGCCAAGAACAGGTCTTGGGTTTGGGAGGCCAGATTGTGGGGGTGTGGGGCGGCTGGGATCGCAGGCCAGCAGGGTGAGCCACTTGCCATCACCCCATGCCCAACTCACCCCACTCCGTGAAGTGATGCCACCACCTTCTCCATAGGGTAACACCCTAATTTTCCGGTGCCTCCTACATTTTTGGGGGTGACACCCGTGCTGGGATCCCCACCCGGCTCTAACATTGCTTCCCTCACTGAGTCACCAGCAACCCTGCCAGGCCTGTTGGGGGCCAACTCCGTGACTCAGACCACCCCCCAGCTCTCCCTCAGAAGCCCCCGGGCCCCTTGCCTCAGACCCCTCCTCAGCCCTAGAACCTGCACCTCTTCCAACGGCCCACTCATCCAGCTCCTGGGGTACCTGGAGCCCCTCCTGCTGGGTCAGATCCTGGAAGTCCTGGGCACGTCTGCATCCCCCAACCCAGCCTCTCCACTCAGAGTCCCCTCACCCAGATTTGGTGGCCATTGGCTTACTGCCCTCAGCTCCAATATGAGTCACCCCAAAACCATAGTGGCCCCCAGAGCACACCCTCTCTAAACACAGTACTTCTCTCCCAGGACCCTGGGGGCTTGGGCACAGGCCCTTGTTTCTTCACAGCCCTGAGTCTCCACTTTCTACTACTTCCTCAGCCCTCTTGCTTTTTGTGTGTGTGTGTGTGTGTGTGTGATTTCCTCCAGATCACTGCATTCCTCTGGTCGCCCCCACCCAACTCCTCATTCCTGGACCCCCAGGAGTGTTCCACAGACAGAGTCCCACGAACCAGGCAGGAAGGGGCTGCTGTGGGGGGCCCAGGGATGGAGGGAATAAGAGACAGCTAGACCGGCTTGGCTCCCTGACTTCGT